>NC_052324.1:7211441-7528227 GCF_016432855.1 Salvelinus namaycush | reverse complement strand
CTGTTGTGTGGTTTGCTACTGTGCTAAGCTAATATAACGCTATATTGTGTTTTCGCTGTAAAACACTTAGAAAATCTGAAATATTGTCTGGATTCACAAGATCTGTGTCTTTCAATTGCTGTACGCTGTGTATTTTTAAGAAATGTTTTATGATGAGTAATTAGGTAATACACGTTGCTCTCTGTAGTTATTCTAGTCGAGTTGTGATGGTGGCTGCAATGGTAAACTATGATTTACACCTGAAATATGCACATTTTTCTAACAAAACATATGCTATACAATAAATATGTTATCAGACTGTCATCTGCTGAATTTGTTTCTTGGTTAGTGGCTATTTATATCTTTATTTGGACGAATTTGTGATAGCTACTGATGGAGTAAAAAACTGATGGAGTAAGAAAAGTGGTGTCTTTTGCTAACGTGGTTAGCTAATAGATTTACATATTGTGTCTTCCCTGTAAAACATTTTAAAAACCGGACATGTTGGCTTGATTCACAAGATGTGTACCTTTCATATGCTGTATTGGACTTGTTAACCCTTTCATGCGTGAGTTCCAAATATCTCTAACGGTCGCCCCAGCGTGAGTTTTTTTATGCACGTGATGTTAGAATGTTCTCTCCATTCCAGAATGTGATTGATACGTAACAGTACATTTTATCCGCGCTGCCCTCAAACCAAAGCACGCAGCCTGTTTATATTTATAGGCTGTTTCAACTTCAATTTCAAATTATTTTCTAACACGTTTTTATTTTCTAAAAACAGATTGAATTTAGGTGTGTTCCGCCTCCTCATTCATTCACATAAAAATAGTAATTTTTACTTTTGCGGACAATTACATTTTTGGGACATTTCTGACACGGACAAAATTCCCCCAAGCACTTCCCAATTGTTTGTGCAGTTCACGTCTGCAGACATTTGCTCATCTCCCGTCAGAACATGATCTGCACACGTGTTCACATTTTCTATCTGTTGCCCTCATTGCAGTCATTGTTTTCGTTAATAATAATAACTTTGGAAATGTGTGCGTTTCTATCAAAGTAAGTGCATTATTACGTTGTAATAGTTTCTGTATGTCGTTTCTATTGTAGCGTACTGTATGTATGGAGCATAATATATTTGTGTATATTCTTTATAACCGCGGACACGTGAGGTAACGTTACTCATTTTATAACCTTTATGGTGTTATAGTCAGTCGTGCTTATGTAGCTACATTATTCTATTAGCTCTGTAAAACAATGCTAATTGCATCAGAGAAGTACTATCTTGTGTTGTATTTTGAAGCTACATGGCCTTATGACTCCCAAGTGGCGCAGCGGTCAAAGGCACAGCACATCAGTGCTACAGGCGTCACTACAGACTCCCTGGTTCAAATCCACGCTGCGTTTCTATCAAAGTAAGTGCCTTATTACGTTATAATAGTTTCTGCTGTAGCTCACTGTATGTATGGATCATAATATATTCCTTATAACCGCGGACACGTGAGGTAACGTTACACATTTAATAACCTTTATGGTGTTATAGTCAATCGTGCTTATGTAGCTACATTATTCTATTAGCTCTGTAAAACAGTGCTAGTTGCGTCAGAGAACTATTAGCTTGTGTTGTATTTTGAAGCTACCCTGGCCTTATGACTCCCGAGTGGCGCAGCGGTCTATGGCACTGCATCTCAGTGCTAGAGGCGTCACTACAGACACCCTGGTTCAAATCCAGGCTGTATCACAACTGGCTGTGATTGGGAGTCCCATAGGACAGCGCACGATTGGCCCAGTGTTGTCCGAGTTTGGCCGGTGTAGGCCATCATTGTAAATAATAATTTGTTTTTAAATTACTTGCCTAGTTAAATAAATAAAAAATATGACCATGGTTTGTTTATTTGGTCTGTTCTGCCCTGCCTTGCCCCCCTGTGGAGCTCAAAAGTTAGTTTCTTACTGTTATAACTCGAATTTGTGATTTTGTCAATGCAATAAACTATTTTTTATAACAGTGTTTATTATGTTACTTCTTTGTAGTATTGTTTTATTGCTATATCCTTATATTGTATTCTAATTAATAATTCCTCTTTCTTCTGTACTTTCAGAAACCACAAACATTATTTGCCAATATCATAACTGGAGCTGGACATCTTTGGAGCAGAAGAATGAGGACAGCTTTTGTATGCTAACGTACACTCCTTAACAGTCTTACTGGATGAAAAGACAGCAAGAAAACACATATGCCAATATGTAATAGTCGTCTATTTTATTGCAGTATTGGTAGTTATACTAGAGGACAAAAAACTGAAAATGCATAACCCATATTTAATATTCATGCCGTGACTGAACAACAACTGCATTTCCACCCCCCCCCCCCCCCCCCCCCCCCACCTCTGAAGGCATAGTATCATGGCAGTCAGTCACTTATTGCTGCAGATGTGCTCAATAATGCTTGAGCATGTGATACTCCTCAAAGCATGGTGAAATACATAGAGGTGTATCACAAGCTAAACACATGTATTTTGTCATCTTCCTCTGCTTACTTCTCCTGGTGCCAGACAGGCAGACTTTGCAGTGCGTCCTTGTGCGACTACCTTGAGCAGCAGTTTGAGGGACTTTGCAGGGAAAATGCCGTGCAGTGAGGCGTAGGGGATTGTTTACAGCAGGACGACCCCCAGTGGATGGGCGCCGAGGGGTGTGGTGCTCCTCCAGCAGCTCTCTCATTAGGTTCTCTCTGTATTTTTGGTAGGTAATTACTTTACCTAAGAGGGAGTGGGGAGGATGAAGAAAGTTAGAGGATGATGAGGCAGTGGGTAGGTGGGTGAGATATTGTCACTATAATTGCATAATGGATTTGTATGTGAACTGTACATCCAATTACAAAAATAGCCTGTTCAGTAATCATCTCACCTGTTAGTTGGCGGTGAACTATGCTGCCATTGAGGGCAGATGGAAAAATATCTTCTTGTACCACTTGGTTGTTTTCCGAGTGCATTCCACAAAGCTGTTTATCATGTCTGCCTTATCCACTGCCCCCATTTTGAGGTTATAGTCAAGCACACAATCTGGTTTGATCTTTCTCACTCCAGTCAGGTGATCCACCTTCCCTGTGGCCGACATGGTTGCTGTATGGACAGTGGAGAGGACATGGACATCTCTTTTGTCATGCCACTTTACTGCCAGCTGTTGACCATTCTCCTGGAACTCCACCTCCCCTCTCTGCATCTTCCTGCATCCGAATGCCGGCATCCCCTTCCTGTTCGACCTGACTGTGCCACAGGCCCCTGTGCTGTTGGAGAGCAGATGCTGGAAGAGTGTGGGACTGCTGTACCAATTGTCCACGTACAAAGTGTGTCCCTTGCCGAGATGAGGAGCCAGCATGGTCATCACTACGGACCCGGACACCCCAAGCCCCTCATAATGTTTGATGTCAGTGGTGGACCCTGTGTAAACTATAATATCCTGGACAAATCCTGTCTTCACGTCGCACATGACAAAGAACTTGACTCCAAACCTGTGCCTTTTGGAGGGAATATATTGACGGAACACCAGCCTACCTTTCCATAACATCAGGGACTCATCAATGCATAGGTCCTTGTATGGCACAAAGACCCGACCAAATGCTGATGTCAGGCTGGTTAGAACATTTCTTATTTTGTATAACGGGTCATTTAGGATGGCAGTAGCATTGTTGACGAAATGCAGGCATCGCAGCAGAACTAGGAAGCGGTCTTGGGAAAAGAGGGTGGCAAAGAAGGGAGTTGCAAACATAGGATCTGTGCTCCAGTATTCTCTTAGGGAGTTCTTCTTTACTATCCCCATGAGGAGGACTGTCACCAGGAAGGTATACATTTCACTAATTGTGGTTGTCACCCATTTAGCGAGTTTCCCCCTCACTCCTGGCTCTCTCTTCTCCTGTAGCTCCAAGGCATAGCGATTGGTCTCTACTATGTCTCCCACCAGCTCCTCTGTCAGAAACAACTTGAAGCACTCTGCCTCAGATGGAAATGGCAAGGGGCGTTGCACTCCAGACTGGGACTCGTCAAAGCAAACAGCAGGGCCAGGAGGGGTGAAATTACTGGTGGCCTTCCAGCTACCACAGAACTCCTGTACTTCATCCACTGTCGGTCTGCCTCCATCACCACCAGCATCTTCAAAGGGAACTGGTACTTCGTCAGTGGACAAGGGAAATTCAGATTCAGGGTTCTCAATGGCTACAAGGTTGGAGGGCAGCTCCTCACTGTCACTGTCAGAATCTGATTCCTGACTTTCATACTCAGACTCATTGTCAGAATTTAAAAAAATCTCCAGAATTTCCACATTTGTGAGTTGTCTCCTTTTGAAAGACATTGCTAATGCTACAGCTTAGCTCACTAGCTACATACATAAACAACAACACTGAATGGCTCAGAGTGAGAGGGTACGTGTTTGACTACCGGCACGCGCCACTTGTATCAATAAATCACTATCAGAAAATGTTTCGTGTGGCAATTATTTGTGTATGTACGGTTTTATTCACATGTTTTCAATTCTAGGTGACAAATCATGCATTCCGATTCTTGCACAGATTGTAATGGGCACATATTATGTGTGTAAAATACTTTTTTTGAAGGTTGTACTGATTATGATGAGCTAAGCTAATTCCAGCTGTGTAGCCATGTTTGTTGACATACAATGCATTCTGGGTTTCACGTAATCGTCTGTTTGACCAAAGATGTTATAACAAAATGAGGTGAGTAAGAGTTCACAAATTCTTTGAGGACTTCCGGAAATTAATGGTGGGATGTGAACGACGGTAGATGACACACCCCTTCAACATGCATACTATAAACAGACCAAACTCATCTCGTCTTCTCTTATTATCTTCGGTTTCTGTGAGGAAAAATGCATGGCTGCGCGCTGAAACTAATCATCGGATTACTTTCGATTTCTATAAAGTGTTTTACCTAATTATTTCGATCAATGGTGAGCTCACCCGTGATGTGATTAATTATACATAGTAATTGCTATTAGCTAATTCATATTGTAGTTTATGTCAGCCGAGAGTTAGAAAATATGACTGCTTGTGTTGGGTCAATCTTTCCTCAGTTAGCGCTAGGACTATTGTAGCCTACATTTTCCCGGTTAGGATGATTGTGTTATGCTATATATACTTCTGTGAATATCTGAACATTGAATCCAAAAAATAAACTGCTCACATTCTGGACATAACTTTGTAAGGACTGTGTTTGTGTAAATAGTTTCTGAAAAAAGTGTGGCCAGCTCAAACGCTGATTGTTGCGTCATTCGAAACTGGCCGTTCTAAACGAGCGTTCTAAATGAGTGTTCTAATCACACGGGTGTGATCGTACGCTTCAGGGACCACTGTAGAACGATCACACCCGTGTGATGGTACGTGTGAAAGGGTTAATGTGTGAAAGTTAAATATTTAAAAAAAATATCTTTTGAATTTCGCGCCCTGCACTTTGAGCTGGCTGTTGTCATAAGTGTACCGACGTCGGGCTTGCACGCCAAACAGGTTAAGGTCCAGGGCAGAATGTTGTGACAGGACAGCCCCCACTCCAACATACAAAGCATCGGCCTCCACCACAAACTGACGGGAAGGGTCAGGATGAGCCAAGACGAGAGCAGTGGTGAAGCTGTGTTTGAGGTCCCGGAATGACTGGTCAGCAGCAGAGGACCACATGAACGGAACCTTGGTAGAGGTGAGTGCAGACATGGGGGAAGCTGTAACCCAGAAAGGGGATGGTGGAGCGATGGAACTCGCACTTCTCCTCCTTCACAAACAGCTGATTCTCCAGAAGGCGTTGAAGAACCTGCCGGACATGGAACACGTGTTCTTGGGGGGAGCGGCCAAAGATGAGGATGTCATCAATGTAGACAAAGACGAACCGGTTCAACATGTCATGGAGAACATCATTTGCCAGAGCCTGGAACACAGCAGGGCGTTGGTGAGGCCAAAAGACATGATCAGATACTCATAGTGGCCGCTGGCCATGTTGAAGGCGGTCTTCCACTCGTCCCCCTCTTGTATCCGCACCAGCTGGTAGGCGTTCAGTAGATCCAGCTTGGAAAACACAGTGGCCCCCTGGAGCAGCTCGAAGGCCAAGGAAATGAGTGGTAGCGGGTAACGGTTCTTAACAGTAATGTCATTGAGTCCCCGGTAGTCAATGCACGGGCACAGGGTCTTGTCCTTTTTCTCCACGAAGAAGAATCCTGCGCCGGTACGAGAGGAAGAGGGACGGATAAATCCTGCAGCTAAGGAGTCAGTAATCCAGATAGGTGGGGCAAAGGTACAGGACGGCAGGCATGCTCAGGGTCAGGGTAGGCAGAGGTCTGTTATCCAGATTTTTGGGGCAAAGGTACGGGACGGCAAGCAGGCTCAGGGTCAGGGCAGGCAGAAAATGTCAAAACCGAGAACTAGAAAACAGAGGGAAAAACGCTGGTAGGCTTGATGAAACAAAACGAACTGGTAACCGACAAACAGAGAACACAGGTTAACATACACAGGGGATAATGGGGATGATGGGCGACGCCTGGAGGCGGGTGGAGACAATCACCAAGAATGTTGAAACAGATCAGGGTGTGACAGTGGTTAAATTCCCATATACTGAATAAAAAATACAAGTTAATCCATTACATATTTTGCTATACTGATGGTTTAATTACAAAACAATGTTGCGTTATATATACAGTATATATATATACAGTATATACCCTATATTTACCCTATCTCAGCTCACTGGTCACCATAACACCCACTTGTAGCACGCACTCCAGCAGGTATATCTCACTGGTCATCCCCAAAGCCAACACCTCCTTTTGCAACCTTTCCTTCCAGTTCTCTGCTGCCAATGACTGGAACGAATTGCAAAAAAAAAATCGCTGAAGTTGGAGACTTATATCTCCCTCACTAACTTTAAGCATCAGCTATCTGAGCAGCTTACCGATCACTGCAGCTGTACCCAGCCCATCTGTAAATAGCCCATCCAATCTACCTACCTCATCCCCATTTTGCTTTTATTTACTTTTGCACACCAGTATTTCCACTTGCACATCATCATCTGCACATCTATCACTCCAGTGTTAATTTTCTAAATTGTAATTACTTCGCTACTGTGGCCTATTTATTGCCTTACCTCCTCACACCATTTGCACACAATGTATATAGAGTTTTTCTACTGTGTTATTGACTGTATGTTTGTTTATTCCATGTGTAACTCTGTGTTGTTGTTTGTGTAGCACTGATTTGCTTTATCTTGGCCAGGTCGCAGTTGTAAATGAGAACTTGTTCTCAACTGGCCTACCTGGTTAAATAAAGGTGAAATAAAAAATTAATAAAATATATAGTGAGCGTGCCCACTATGTTATTAGCATGCGCGCTCTAGCCATCAGATTAGATACATGTAGGTCTAGACTACATGATGAGATTTTTATGAACAAAAGAGCAAGATAATTTTTATTTGTCAAAAGGCAGCCAAGCATCGATGATCATGCCACCAGAAGCAGACCCTCGATATTTATTGGAAAGGACCATCAAGATCACTGTGCACTTTCATAAATGATTTAATCCGTTCATGAGTTATTTCATCTGTAGCCTAATAAACTGCAAGAATTCCCAAGTCGTAGTAGCAGGACCACTCACCATATCATCGCGTTTCTCCAAGGTTACTTCGATATGATGGTTATTATAACAATATTTGGGCATAAAATCGTATCTAACAACATTTCTCACACAATATATTGTACCAAAACTAAAATATCCCATCATGTCTAGCTATTTTGTTTTGTCTACATTTGTAAAGTTTGCCGGTACATATTCTGTTACCACCAGGCCATTTTTTATTCGACATGTACTTTACTCAGATAAAAGTGTTGGAAGAAAACCGGGTTATAGACAAAACAGTCTGTCTTCCTTCAGTTTGGCTGTGATGCTGCGAACAACCTCGAAAGCGCATCCAGATTGGCTGTCCACTACTGCAAATACGAAAGTCATATATCGTTTAGTTTCCTTGTGCAAAGTTAACCCTAATGACAGCCCTTAAAAGCAGTCATTCAAAAGGGGCCTCTGTTAATCAAAGCTGACAGGCAGGTCTGGTTGGCAGGCTAGCTGTGCAGGCTAATTGTGTGAAAGCACTGCCTTGTCTCAGGGACTCCTCAGACCAGATGAGAGCTGGAGCAGAAGTTATCGGCCTGTTGGAGGGAAGATGGTCCTAGCCCCCTGGGGGCACTTTTACAAGTGTTATGTGTCTTTTGCATGCATGTCTGCACTGTAATCATCCCTGGGCTGACCGCCAGTTACCTACTATACCCCCTCCCTACAGCTTGCTGGCCTAGACTGGTAAACCATGAAAACAGATGACGGTAGTTTGTGTGTGTTTTTTGTGGGGAGGGGGGGATGGGGAAGTGAGGCAGGGGAGATGCACATTTATGCCCTGCTAGAGCTGCCCTGGTCAAGTGTAAGTGCTATTATTGTGAAGTGGAAACTTCTAGGAGCGACAGCGGCTCAGCCGCGAATTGATCGGTCACACAAGCTCACAGAACGGGACCATAGCGTAGCGCATAAAAAGTGTCTGTCCTAGGTTGCAACTCTCACTACCGAGTTCCAAACTGCCTCTGGAAGCAATGTCAGCATAATTACTGTTCAACGTCACCACAATGAAATGGGTTTCCATGGCCGAGCAGCCGCACACAAGCCTAAGATCACCATGGCAATGCTAAGCATCGGCTGGAGTGGTGTAAAGCTCGCAGCCATTGGACTCTGGACCAGTGGAAACGTGTTTTCTGCAGTGATGAATCACGCTTCACCATCTGGAAGTCCGACGGACGAATCTGGGTTTGGCGGATGTCCACATACTTTTGGTCATGTAGTGTATATTGTTTGTAAACAGTATATTGCAAATATATTATTAATCATCACCCCCATATGCAATTGTTTAATAATCAGTCTCCTCTTGCACTCTAAAAATGAAAGGTTCCTGGTGTATCCCTTAGGGGTTCTTCAAATTGAAACTGTGGGGGAACCCCTATAAGTTTTTGAATAACCATTTAAAAGGGTTCTTTTAAAGAACTGCTTTTAATGGATCATCGAATAACCTTTAGAGGTACATTTTTGAACTACCCCCCTCTCCTATTATTATTAATATTATAATAATAATAATACACTTAACAACACAAAAAACAAACTTTTAGTTGTCAGTTGTTTGTTATGATTTTAGTGGCAAAGCAGAATAAGAACCTATTCCAAATATGAGGTAAACTCCCAGCAGAGCACCAAGTCCAATGGGTATACCCTCTAGTGTGTTGCTGTTCTCCGTATCTTTAGCCAGACATATTTTGAGGTGCATGGTTATCGTACAGGTTTCTTGTTATATTCATCAGTGGTGTAGGGACGGTGAGGTCTGTGACTCCCAAAAAATAGTAATTATACAGATAATTAACAAAATATGCACATGACAGTATTCATACCTTGGTTTTTGTGGTGAATGTGAATGAAAAAAACTGTTTTGATAATGGTTTTCACACACATCCCTTGTCCATAATGTGGAGGCCTGTGGGATTTTCATTGAAGAGGTAAGGGACAGACGCCTCACAAGTCCTCAACTGGCAGCTTCATTAAAAAGTACGTGCAAAACACCAGTCTCAACGTCAACAGTGAAGAGGCGACTCCGGGATGCTGGCCTTCTAGGCAGAGTTCCTCTGTCCAGAGTCTGTGTTCTTTTTCCCATCTTAATCTTTTATTTTTAGTGGCCGATCTGAGATATGGCTTTTTCTTTGCAACTCTGCCTAGAAGGCCAACATCGCAGAGTTGCCATTTCACTGTTGATGTTGAGACAGGTGTTTTGCGGGTACTATTTAATGAAGCTGTCAGTTGAGGACGTGTGAGGCATCTGTTTCTCAAACTAGACACTAATGTACTTGTCCTCTTGCTCAGATGTGCACCGGGGCCTCCCACTCCTCTTTATATTCTTGTTAGAGCCAGTTTGCGCTGTTCTGTGAATGGAATAGTACACAGCGTTGTACGAGATCTTCAGTTTCTTGCAATTTCTCACACGGAATAGCCTTCATTTCTCAGAACAAGAATAGACTGACGAGCTTCAGAAGAAAGATCTTTGTTCCTGGCCATTTTGAGCCTGTAATCGAACCCACAAATGCTGATGCTCCAGATACTCAACTAGTCTAAAGAAGGTCAGTTTTATTGCTTCTTTAATCAGTATTTAGTATTTAGTATTTATTTAGTATTCTTTAATCAGTTTTCAGCTGTGCTAACATAATTGCAAAAGGGTTTTCTAATGATATATTAGCCTTTTAAATTGATAAACTTGGATTAGCTAACCCAGCATGCCATTGGAACACAGGAGTGATGGTTGCTGATAATGGGCCTCTGCACGCCTATGTAGATATTCCATTAAAAAAATCAGCCGTTTCTAGCTACAATAGTCATTTACAACATTATCAGTGTCTACATTGTATTTCTGATCAATTTTATGTTATTTTTTCTCTCTCAAAAACAAGGACATTTCTAAGTGACCCCAAACTTTTGAATGGTGGTGTATGTAAATTATGTAAATCATTGTCAATGTGATGTAAGTGCCTTAAAATGTGTTAGGACCCCAGGAAGAGTAGCTAATTGGAATTGATAAATTAATGTGAAAAAAAAATGCATCCAGTTGCTTAGTCTAACTAAAAACAACATGCCTGTTATCATAGAAGTATATTTCCTAGGATAAAAATAAATTAAGGATGATACTTGTCTACTACAAATGTGACTTTGGCTCTAGCAGCAAATAGCAAAACGTGTCAGCAAGCATTCAGAAACGTACACAGCTGGTTGGATAGTAACAGTGTCAACGTCACCGGCCTGAATCAATTCTTCAGCTACAGTCCCTCTTTTAGCATATACATTTCTTCCAAACTAGAGAAAGTTATTTTTATCGCTATATGTGTATTGAGTTGATGAAACTTTGAAACTAAGTTCCAAGCTACCTTGGTAGCACGGTGTTGTAGAACGAGTGTCTTATGAAACACATTCTAGACACTGTCTCCTGCAATCTTGCCATAACTTATTTGATGGAGAAATATCAGCTAGATAGGCTACACATATGCAGCTGTCCCCAAGCTATGCCAGCTAGCTGCTGTTAGCTTGGCTAAACACAAGGTCAGCGCAGGCTTTAGCCTACACAGAGAACTGAATCAGCCGACCATCGTGAGATGGCGAGTCAGTCAGGAGGGGAGAAGTCTCTTCACTTTGTTCTCTCCAAAGCAAAGTTAGCTGTACTCACTTCTGCCCTAGTTTGTTGTGATTGAATGGCAAAGATACAGAGAAGAAACACCCACATCAAACTACACCCACCAAGATAACTCTCGTTTTGTTTCAGTCATGGCCGCTAGCCTTTCTTAATGACCAAGTTTCATAACAAGGCCAAATCTGGAAGTTCAGTCCCCCTTTAAAAATATTTCAAAGGAGGGAGAAAGAAAAGAGAAGGCGCTAGCAATTGGAAACAGGCGCTCAGAGGATGAGGGGAGCACGGCACAACTGTCTCGTGTCAGTACCAGGTGTCAGTCATAAGCGGAGGGTAGGCACCAGGTGTCAATCATAGGATAGGTGTCAATCATAGGATAGGTGTTAATCACCTTTGGACAGCCAGTCAGTCATCAGTAGTAACACAGAGGAGTTGCAGAGATGTTCAACAAAACCAATGACATGGGGCTTGGACTTCTGAAGTTTGAAACTTTGATTTTGGTAGCAAATGATCAATACCAACAAGGTTAGGATTTGGGTAAGCTGATCCTAGATCTGTGTCTGAGGTTCAATTGTAACCAGAGCTCCTTGCTTATAGTGCTTTGCCATTGACCTTGTCCGCGCCACTACTCTACTCATCATTACATCCTCCAGTCAACACACCACATGACTAGACAGGGGCTCACAGGGATTTTACAAGGGAGGCCCCTCTCTTCCCTCCCCCCTAAAATGATGGAGAGACAGTGTCCAAACCAACCAGGGAGGGTTGTAACAGGGGAGGGAGATAAGGGCCTTTCTCAGACGGCTGCTCCAGGTTAGTGTGCTTCATGTTCAGACAGGCTGGACAACACGTCGCCTCAGCAGAGATCAGGTACAGATCATGCAACTTAAACAGGAAATGACCAAGGAAATATAATTTTCTTCCAAAATACTGCACCCCTAAAGAGATTAAATAAGAATTTAATAATTTGATTGATGGATACAATACATGTTTGGAAAGGTTGGTATACTGTATACCGGTATACCTGTAAATTGTCCCTATGTAGTAAGTAATTGATGCTCAGTAGTTAACTGAACAGTAAAATGAAATGTTTACTGTAAATGTCTGATAAGTTCCTGAATAGTCGTACCACAGGGATGACTAACCACCAAACCTGCATACCTGCACACAGTCACACACACTTTTGTTCCTTCCGATGAATCCTAGTGATTCCCAGTATAATCCTATGCGATTGAGTTTATCAATATTTTGACCTCCTACCAAGCTTTTGACATTTTCCTCTGAGAAAAAAGGCGTTTGATAACCAGAAACATATTCTTTGCTGAGTCATAAACTTGAGTCAATTACAGTCAATAGTTTGTAAAAGTGTGGGAACCATTTAATTCCCCACCCCCTTGCTGTAAATAAGTGAATTAGTGCATACTGCTCCATAGGGGATTCAGAATCAAGTTTCAAAGTTTATTTGTCATGTGCACAGGGTACAGCAGGTGAACAACAGTAAAGTGAAATACTTACTTGCGAGCTCTTTGCCAACAATGCAGTGAATAAAAGTTATAATATAGATAAGAAAAACATGAAACATTTGAGAAGAAAACAGATACACGACAATACAAGTTAACGTGCTGTAAAAAAGTATTGCCCCCTTTCTAATGTTCTCTATTTTCTATGGTTTGGGGATGCTTTGCTACCTCAGGACCTGGACGACTTGCCTTAATAGAAGGAACCATTTGTATCAGATAATTATACAGAAGAATGTCAGGCCATCCGTCTGTGAGCTGACGCTGAAGCACAGCTGGGTAACCGTAACCTTAGCAAGCAGTTGCTTATCAACAGATCGTTTTTTTAATAGTATGACCCTATGTAGAGCATCTACAGATGGACTATCCAAATAAAGTGTTACCAAAACATTTAACACCAACAGATTTGGACTACCCATTTTGAAAGCCTGAGGTGTCAAAGCTTCAAATGCTTTGAATTTATAATAGGGGCAATAAATATCTCGCAATGTTTTTTTCTTAGTCTCATTGAAGATGTTCAGTCAGTTGGTTTGTGAGAAACTCGGAGCACATATAGAATCCTGCTCAAGGCCACTCTGCAGCAAGGTTGTCATTAGCACACTTACTGGTCAACAAGACAGCACTAGAGTAAACCACAGAGCTCAGCTTCATTCACATAATTAGAGCAATTAGTTTACACTAGTGTCTCAGTGAAAATCAAGCCATTACTGGAAGTGAACGAACAAACTGTTTAAATGATGGGTTGAAACTAGAAGTGGAAACCTTTTTGTCTCAGAAAATGTATAATGACTGTCCTCGATCCTCATATATGAGCAAGAAAAGTACAGGGGATCTTGGGATCTTCATTTGGTTTCAACCGTGGGGAGAGTTGACAAACTTTTGGTTTTATAAGGTCAGTTTTCTTATTGAGGATGATAAAAGCCCCAATGAAGACCAGAACTCCTTAACAGTTTGTCCTCTAAATTCACATAAGAATGTTTCACACAAGAGGCACATTTATGACATTGTTACTAATAAGCATGCACCCAATAAGAAAACATATTTTAGAAACTGAGGCAAAAGGAATGGCAAATAAGTCTGACTGCACAACATGTTTGCAAAAGTACTGAAAATTCAGAAATCATGTGACTAAACTGAATAAAAATAATAAACTATACTATGCAACAAAGATAAATTATAAAAGACAACGACGAGATAACCTATAGGGAGGAAGTCAGAGACCTGACCGGATGGTGCTAGAATAACAACCTATCCCTTAACGTAACCAAGACTAAGGAGATGATTGTGGACTACAGGAAAAGGAGGACGGAGCACGCCCCCATTCTCATCAACGGGGCTGTAGTGGAGCAGGTTGAGAGCTTCAAGTTCCTTGGTGTCCACATCACCAACAAACTAGAATGGTCCAAATACACCAAGACAGTCGTGAAGAGGGCATGACAAAGCCTCTTCCCCCTCAGGAAACTAAAATGATTTGGCATGGGTCCTGAGATCCTCAAAAGGCTCTACAGCTGCAACAACGAGAGCATCCCGCCTGGTTGCATCACTGCCTCGTACGACAATTGCTCGGCCTCTGACCGCAAGGCACTACAGAGGGTAGTGCGTATGGCCCAGTACATCACTGGAGCTAAGCTGCCTGCCATCCAGGACCTCTACACCAGGCGGTGTCAGAGGAAGGCCCTAAAAATTGTCAAAGACCCCAGCCACCCCAGTCATAGACTGTTCTCTCTACTACCGGATGGCAAGCGGTACCGGAGTGCCAAGTCTAGGACAAAAAGGCTTCTCATCAGTTTTTACCCCCAAGCCAAAGGACTCCTGAACAGGTAATCAAATGGCTACCCGGACTATTTGCATTGTGTGCGACCCCCCCCCCCAACCCATGTTTTTAGGCTGCTGCTACTCTCTGTTTATCGTATATGCATAGTCACTTTAACTATACATTCATGTACATGCTACCTCAATTGGGCCGACCAACCAGTGCTCCCGCACATTGGCTAACCGGTCTATCTGCCTTGTGTACCACCCACCACCCGCCAACCCCTCTTTTACGCTACTGCTACTCCCTGTTCATCATACATGCATAGTCACTTTAACCATATCTACATGTACATGCTACCTTAATCAGCCTGACTAACCGGTGTCTGTATGTAGCCTCGCTACTATTATAGCCTCGCTACTGTAAATAGCCTGTCTTTTTACTGTTGTTTTATTTCTTATCCTACCTATTGTTCACCTAATACCTTTTTTGCACTATTGGTTAGAGCCTGTAAGTAAGCATTTCACTGTAAGGTCTACACCTGTTGTATTCGGTGTGCGTGACAAATACATGTTGATTTGATTTGATTATGCCACAATAAAAGGTAATACATTTTAAACGTTAAATGACAAATCTTTACTGCCAGGCAAGCGCTTGCACATATAGGATGTCCCGTACCAGGAAGAGATTAAGTGTACTTTCATGGCTGGTTACATTACATTTGCCTACCAATGTAATAGTGGTCGTACAACATAAAATGAACTGTAGGATCCTACGTCTTGATCGTTTAGCATGATATATTACATTTGACTGCTTTGGTATGATATGCTACGTTAGGTTAGGGATTAAGGTCAGAGTTAAGGTTAGAAGTCAGGTAAAAGGGTTAACCCTTTCAGCTGCCATCGATACTCTGGCTTTGACACATCAGTCATAATACAGTATCCCATGGAAGTCTAGCGTCTCTGGAGAAATCAAGGAAATCAAGTTCAAGTTCTCTCTTCCGATCTCTTTGTTATACTGTATATGTAGCAGCTACTCTGAGGGAAGAAGAGTGTGACATTCCTGTGCGGATTAGGCTTAGTTTAGTCAGTGCATGGTGGGATTAGCAAAAGCATAGCCTCCTGCTGTCATTACCAGATGTGGGTATCATCAGGTCATAGAAAGCCAGTATTAACATTTGCGGCCAGGCTAGTGTGAATGGTGAAAGGTGCGTGAGAAAAAATATACACTATCGTTCCAAAGTTTGGGGTCACTACCATCAACAACCATAAATACCACCAAATTTACTTCATATAATACTTAATTGTGTATTCTTTAGAGCGTGGATTCAATTAAGTATATTATTTTTGCTTGTTGGTGTCTTTGGGTTATTCCTTTTCATGATTTGAGTGAGAGTACTTTTGAACTCTACATACAGTACACTACTGTTCAAAAGTTTGGGGTCAGTTAGCAATGTCCTTGTTTTTGAAAGAAAATTTAAAAAATTGTCAATTCAAATAACATCAAATTGATCAGAAATACAGTGTAGACATTGTTAGTGTTGTAAATCACTATTATAGCTGGAAACGGCTGATTTGAATGGAATATCCACGCTCGAAAGAATACACAATTAAGTATTATATGAAGTATTTATTATTTTTCTTTCTCTGTCTCCTTGGGTTATTCCCTTTTATAGTTTGAGTGTGAGTATGATCAGGTCGCTACGCATTGCAGGGGAGATAGGGGTCAGAGGTCAGACTGCCTCCTCAGGCACAGGCTCCAAGTCCAAGTTGCTGTCATGCACAGGTCTGGGATCAGTTTACTCTCCCCAAATCTTAGCCATTATGTGGGGGGTGGATGCTAAACCCGAGACTTTGATCTGTGTCTAGTTGCATCATCATCTACTCTGCAGGGGGGCGAGGAATACAAGTTCTGACTGACACAGAGCTTCATTGCCGCCTGTGTAAAGACATCTTGTGATGACCCTCTGGGAGGAGTGGTGCTAAGTGTGGTATACAAACTCAGACTCCATCTGGGGCATGCTGACCTCTCGGTAGCCCAGGCCGCCGAGGCACCATGGAGAGAGATAGAGGGGGATTGGACATCATGGCAGGTTTAGCACATCATGGCAGCCTTGTCATGAACTCTTGTCAGTGGATTAGATACATACAACATTTTACTTTTTCTGAGACACACAACATTTGGTAGGTGACTAACAGACAGACCACAAGGTCAATATATCACTTGTTGAGATGTATCAATATTTCCAAATCAAAAACGTGCAAGCCCCTCCACCACCCTGTGGCAAGAAATAATCATTCAAATAAGCAAGGCAACTGTCTTTGGAAACATCGACATCTGTGCCACATGTTGCGGTTCAATTTTAAAAGTCTAGTCTCAGTGTTGTGACTAGATGGAGTACAGCTATGTCCAGAAGTGACTTTTCGTAACAGGTTTGGAGAGCAATTTAGCTTACCCTCAACCCTTTTCTTAACCTTAACGTCATTCTCCTAACTTGCTAAATTATTTTCTTGTTATTTATTTGGAAATATTACCAAGAACAGCCCATTGAGACTCAGAGTCTCTTTTTCAAGGGAGACTTGGCCAAGAAGTCAGCAACAATCAATACATTACAGAATTAAAACATACAACAATACAATTCAACAACATGCTCTAGCCTAAAGAAAGCATTTACACTCCTCTGTAAGAGTCTCCAATCAAGAATTTCAATGAATTCAGTGGCCCTAACATATCTCAACTTGCTGTGTAAGTTATCCTAAACTGTTACGAAAAGGTACTTCTTGTCGTAGATGTCTTACATTTAGTCAGAACTAAGTCTTAGGGCTCCCAGTAAACACGTACATTTTTTGTGTCACTATCTCTATGCGTTTGTACAGAGCGAATGCAGATGGTTCTGGTTTTGTAATCAAAATACCCTTTACTGAAGCACCCAAGACCCTTTATTGTACGTTCATGGTTTCTCTCTGTGTCATGTGTATGTCAGATTACTGTTGATCCTTTAAGATCATTCTTTTAAAGAGGGGAAAATTAGCAGCTTTTCAGTTGCTATATCCATTTTTGAATGTATAAATGAATTATATGCACCCATTTATTCTTGAAGTATATAACTTATAAATGCCTTACAAGCTTAGTTCAACTGTTGTGCCCCATCTATCAGGTATCGAATAAACAATAGTTTAATATTCCACAGGGGCAAGCAATAGACAGGTCAAGGCAGTCAGTAAGCCAGAGGAGGGCAAGGTACAGGTCAGCAGGTAGGCTCATGGTCAGGGGCAGGCAGAGTGGTCAGGCAGGCGGGCTCGGAGTCAGGACAGGCAAGGGTCAAAACCAGGAGGGCGAGAAAAAGAGACTGGGAACAGCAGGAGCTGAGACACAAAACACTGGTTGACTTGAACAAACAAGACGAACTGGCAACCAAAGAACAGAGAACACAGGTATAAATACACAGGGGATAATTTGGAAGATGAGTGACACATGGAGGGGGGTGGAGAAAATCACAAAGACAGGTGAAACAGATCACGGTGTAACACCATCAGAACCCAACATATACGTTTGTTTTACTCCAACGTTTGTAACCAAAGTAAAACATGTGACTTCATTTTTTTTTTTTACTAAACTTTTTATATAGTCCTTTCATCCATAGCTCTGTTGATGAATTGAGAGTGGTTACATTTCTTCAACCCAATCCCTCAGGTTTCTACAGAAACAGGGGTGGGGAGAAGGCTTTGTTATTGTTTCTACTGCCGATTGCCGCTTTAACAACAGTTCAAGTACAGCTGCTCATATTGTCTTTAAAACACTAGCATGTATGTTAAAACAGACAATGCAATAGATTACGACAATTAATGCAAAAAAAATATTACTGTAAGGTTTAAGAAAATCCCCCAAGCAACACATTCAGACCTTTCTCCACATCTGAAATGATGCTACCTAATTAGCCTTACCACTGGGGAAACAGATGGAGCCAGAACAGTGGTGGCAGGTCTGAATGGCAGCAAATCATGTTAGCAGACTTGACAATACATCCTGTGAAGGGTGTGGTCTCCACGGTCTCTGACGTTCCTTCATGGGGTGCCTCTCTGCATGGTCTCACTCAAAACTCAGGCATGGAAGCTCTTGAGAAATTGCTTCCATATCTTTGGCCTCGAATTGCGACGGCGCCTTTCAAGTGGTTAACTGAAGGAAGAGAAGTCACTGTCATCATTAAACCATGTTTAGCATGTTTTCACCACAGCACTGTGTGGAGAACACAGCTGGGGGCATTTACAGTATGTAAGAAAGACGGAATGGCATCAAGTCAACCTTGTGACGTTTTTGATTGGATCAAGATGTACAAATTGCAGAAGGGCCAGATGCAAGTTGTCAATAACACTGCCAGATAAAATTCTACAGAAAAATGAGGTATCAAAACTCTACAAGCAACAAAGATCGAACGGTAACAAACATGACCCGACGACATATCACTCAATATGAACGAATAATAAACTGAAAAGATGTGATCAAAATGGAGACGCAACTCCAGAAGACAGCTGCATAGTTGTGTATCTTGGTGTGCGGATTCACTGGCCAATAGTGACCCGTCTCTGGTTGGAGAGGTTTCATGGCCTACAGGGAGTCATCCGAGCCATGGCCTTTAACGCCTTGTTGGACATTCTGCTTCACGGAGTTCTGCTGCAGTACTGCTGTTTGTTTATTTACAGACACCTTGAGGAGGAAGTGATGGGCTCTCAAAAACAAGGCGAGAGGAAGTAATGTGATACAAATTAATTATAGAATTGACTATAACTGCGTTGGAAGTGAGGGATCTAACATTAAGTAACCCTATTTTGAGATGTGAGGTATCACGATCTCTTTCAATTATGGCAGGAATGGAGGAGGTCTTTATCCTAGTGAGATTGCTAAGGCGAACACTGCCATGTTTAGTTTTGCCCAACCTAGGTTGAGGCACAGACACAGTCTCAATGGGGATAGCTGAGCTGACTACACTGGCTGTGCTAGTGGCTGACTCCACTAAGCTGGCAGGCTGGCTAACAGCCTGCTGCCTGGCCTGCACTCTATTTCATTGTGGAGCTAAGGGAGTTAGAGCCCTGTCTATGTTGGTAGATAAGATGAGAGCACCCCTCCAGCTAGGATGGAGTCCATCACTCCTCAACAGGCCAGGCTTGGTCCTGTTTGTGGGTGAGTCCCAGAAAGAGGGCCAATTATCTACAAATTCTATCTTTTGGGAGGGGCAGAAAACAGTTTTCAACCAGCGATTGAGTTGTGAGACTGCTGTAGAGCTCATCACTCCCCCTAACTGGGAGGGGGCCAGAGACAATTACTCGATACCGACACATCTTTCTAGCTGATTTACACGCTGAAGCTATGTTGCGCTTGGTGACCTCTGACTGTTTCATCCTAACATTGTTGGTGCCGACGTGGATAACAATATCTCTATACTCTCTACACTCGCCAGTTTTAGCTTTAGCCAGCACCATCTTCAGATTAGCCTTAACGTCGGTAGCCCTGCCCCCTGGTAAACAGTGTATGATCGCTGGATGATTCGTTTTAAATCTAACACTGCAGGTAATGGAGTCGCCAATGACTAGGGTTTTCAATTTGTCAGAGCTAATGGTGGAAGCCTTCGGCGTCTCAGACCCCGTAACGGGAGGAGTAGAGACCAGAGAAGGCTCGGCCTCTGACTCCGACTTGCTGCTTAATGGGGAGAACCGGTTGAAAGTTTCTGTCGGCTGAATGAGCGACACCGGTTGAGCATTCCTACAGCATTTCCCTCCAGAAGCCATGAGAAAGTTGTCCGGCTGCAGGGACATTGCGAGGCGATTTATACTAGCGTTACTATCTGTACTTACTGGTGGCACAGATGCTGTTTCATCCTTTCCTACACTGAAATTACGCTTGCCTAACGATTGCGTCTGAAGCTGGGCTTGCAGCACAGCTATCCTCGCCGTAAGGCGATCGTTCTCCTGTATATTATGAGTACAGCGACTGCAATTAGAAGGCATCATGTTAATGTTATTACTTTGCTTCGGCTGTTGGAAGTCCTGACGAACCATGTCCAGATAAAACGTCCGGAGTGAAAAAGTTGAATGAAAAAAAGTTGAGTTAGGGAAAAACTAAAAATATAAACGGTAATTAAAAAGTAAAAACCGTAAAGTTGTCAGGTAGCAAAGTAAGGTTGGCAACAAAACGCACAGCAGCACGTAAACAAGTCTGTAAGTTGTGACCGGGAATCAGATGCACAAATATCATACAGGTGCATCCTGTTTCCATTGATCATCCTTGAGATGTTTCTACAACTTGACTGGAGTCCACCTGTGGTAAATTCAATTGATTGAACATGATTTGGAAAGTCACACAACTGTCTATATAAAGTCCCACAGTTGACAGTGCATATCAGAGCATAAACCAAGCCATGAGGTCGAAAGAATTGTCCGTAGAGCTCCGAGACAGTATTGTGTCGAGGCACAGATCTGGAGAAGGGTACCAAAAAATGTCAACAGCATTGAAGATCCCCAAAAACCGAGTGGCTTCCATCATTCTTAAATGGAAGAAGTGTACACAATTTAAACAACTTCCCAAGTCTCTGAATGTCCTTGAGTGGCCCAGCCAGACCCCGGACTTGAACCCGATCGAACATCACTGTAGAGACACAAAAATAGCTGTGCAGCGACGTTCCCAATCCAACCTGACAGAGCTTGAGAGGATCTGCAGAGAATAATAGGAGAATACAAGTGTGACAAGCTTGTACCGTCATACCCAGGAAGACTCAAGGCTTTAATTGCTGCCATAGGTGCTTCGATAAAGTACTGTGTAAAGGGTCTGAATACTTATGTAAATGTAATATACGTTTTTTATTTTTAATACATTTGCAAACTTTCTAAAAAACTGTTTTTGCTTAGTCATTATGGGGTATTGTGTGTAGATTGATGAGAAAAAAACAACAATTTAACCCATTTTAGAATAAGGCTGTAACGTAACAAAATGTGGAAAAAGTCAAGGAATCTGAATCCTTTTCGAAAGTAGCTAGCTAGCTGAGATCAGGACAGCGTATCCAGTTTGTTTTTGTTAATTATAATATGTAGATTTTGAACATTTTACTGGTTAAATAGCAATCCTGCAACAGCACTCTCTTTTGCCTGTTTAGGTAGGTCTAGCTCATACCTAATGACAAATGCTCTTCAAATTGTCAATATGAGTATTGTATTTTGTACAGTTATCAATGAAAACATTTACATCAAAAGGCAAGAGAATAGCTAAATCAAGTAGGCTGACCTAGCTACCTTGCCACGTTTTGGCTGAATGTCTACTTGTAAATCAAATGTTCATTACACAGACTCATCTTATCAATCAGAAAAAAACATACTCTAAAATGTACATATAATAATTAACAACATAGAAACAAATTGTATATAGTTTCCTGATCTCAATGACAGAGCCGTCAAAGTTGTGCAAAATCAGGTCCAGTAGAGTTGAGGCACCCCCTGCTTTGGCAGCATTCATTTTCAGTCTCCATGCCAAAACTCACAATTTGCTCACTTCTACTGATGATGAATTGGCCATCAATGAACTAGCCATCAATGCATTGGCCATCAATGCATTAGCCATCAATAATGAAGTCATTACTATGGCAATTCAAGATAATTCTTCCCATACCTCTACAAAACATTGTTCAAGATCAAAACACAAAAAAATAGAGATGTTTCTATGTTACAAGCACATGTTTGGATTGAATACATATCTTTGGCCAGCTTTACTTCCTTAAGTCTTTCCATTCCCCTTTAAGGTTAGGGTTAAGGTTAGGAGTTAGGTTAAGGGGTTAAGATTAGGGGAAGGCTTAGCTGACATGCAAAATAATTGCAAAGTCGTTCAAATGTTAAAGTTTTCCGTGATGAG
Source organism: Salvelinus namaycush (assembly GCF_016432855.1). NCBI lineage: Eukaryota > Metazoa > Chordata > Actinopteri > Salmoniformes > Salmonidae > Salvelinus > Salvelinus namaycush. The sequence goes on along the minus strand of NC_052324.1, from coordinate 7,505,848 downwards.
ATTCAAACAAGCAACCTTTGGGTTGCTAGATGTTAACGTTACTAGCCCGCCATTTTCCTGTCATCGCCCCCTCTCGCCATCCATCCTTATTTCTCTTAGGGAGATGGATAAGAGGACTTTTCCAGGGGGATGATGTAGTGCCTAATATAATGTAGCCTACATGCAGTATAAACACAATGGGTGTGCATAGCAATGGGCATAAAGCAGTTGCCTGGGTTCAGTTGCCTGGGTTCAGAGGCCTTTAATTGTCTAAGGGACGTCCAGACATCATCCCCACTTCCCTCTCTGCTCTCTCTACATTCCAATGCCTTTCAGACAGTCATTCTCACACTCTTTTCCTTCCTCCCTCCCCACTCGTGTCTCTCATCCCTGACATGGTCTCCTTTGTTTAATCTCTGTAGATCTTTGGGTCCTAGACGTGCTTCCTGTGAGAGTGTCAGGGAGTCATATTTAGACTTTTACGGAGCAAAGAACCACTACAGGAAGATTATAGGGTAGACTTCATCTTTCTCTGCAGCTTTTTTTTGGCATCCTACTCTCTCTTATCAGGCCCTAATCAAGAGGAAAACACAACCATGCCTTACACAGAGGGACATGGGTTAACTGGGGTCAAGTATGTCAAAACATCCCAAAAAAATTCTGGCCTAGGCATGTTCACAGACAAACACAGAAGGAGCTGACATACAGACACATACAGTGTCTTCAGAAAGTTTTCACACCCCTTGACTTTCTTCACATTTTCGTTGTGTTACAGTCTGAATTTAAAATGGATTCAATTCAGATTTTTTGTCACTGGCCTACGCAAAATTACCCACAATGTCAACATGGAATAGTGTTTTTAGAAATGTTTACAAATTAATAATAAAAGAAAGAACTGAAATGTCTTCTGTCAATACGTTTTCAACCACTTACGGTATGCCTAAATAAGTTCAGGAGTAAAAATGAGCTTAACAAGTCACATAAATTGCATGGACTCAAAAATAGTGTTTAATTTGATTTTTTAATGACTACCTCATCTCTTGAGAAGTGAATTTTGAGCACAGATTCAACCACAAAGACCTGGGAGGTTTTCCAATGCCCCGCAAAGAATGGCAGGTATTGGTAGATGGATAAAAATAAAAAAAAGTAGACATTGAATGTCCCTTTGAGCATGGAAAAGTTATCAATGACACTTTGGATGACTGCAAAGATACAGGCATCACTACAAAGAGACAGGCGTCCTTCCTAACTCAGTTGTTGGAGAGGAAGGAAACCGCTCAGGGATTTCACCATGAGGCCAATGGTGACTTTAAAACAGTTACAGAGTTGAATGGCTGTGATAGAAGAAAACTGAGGATGGACCAACAACCTTGTAGTTACTCCACAATACAAACCTAATTGACAGAGTGAAAAGAAAGAAGACGTTACAGAATAAAACTATTCCAAAACGTGTTTTGTTTTGTTTTGAAAAAAAGTGTAATTAATAACTTTTCCACGCTCAAAGGGATATTCAATGTCTACTTTTTACATGTTTACCCATCTACCAATAGGTGCCCTTCTTTGCGAGGCATTGGACATCCTTCCTGGTCTTTGTGGTTGAATCTGTACTTGACATTCACTGCTCAACTGAGGGACCTTACAGATAACTGTATGTGTTGGGTAGAGAGATGAGGTAGTCATTCAAAAATCGAATTAAACACACATTTTGAGCGCATATTTACTCCTGAACTTATTTGGGCATGCCATAAGAGGTTGAAAACGTATCGACAGAAGACATATTTACTCCTGAACTTATTTGGGCATGCCATAAGAGGTTGAAAACGTATCGACAGAAGACATATTTACTCCTGAACTTAAAAAAGCATACATTTAATACATTTTGAATTCAGGCCGTAACAACAAAATGTGGAATAAGTCAAGGGGTATGAATACTCTCTGAAGGCATTGCATGTGCATGCATAAACAAACACACAAACTGCATGAGTCTGTCTGCAGCTGTCAGTTAGAGAACGTTGTGGAAACAATGCTTTGACACACACACACACACCTTTCACAATGACAAACACAGGCCTTTACACACATGCTTTAATGCTCCTTCTCTACCAACTACAGTGATTTTATGGTCCACTAGAGTTTCAAGTTGCCTTCTTTGCATTGGCTCTCAATTACAGTAAGATTCACATCGCAGTCGAGGCATTGGTGATAGTGCATGGCCTGCTTCCTCCCAGCTTGCAGCTCATAGCCAAGAGAGTAACGCCTAGCGACTGTGGATTAGTTGGACAGCTAAATTACTGTAAACACTGTTGCATTCGCGTTCATGCTCACACACACACACACACACAGAATAGACTGACCCGTTGGTCAGAGAGAGCCACCACAACTAAGTCTGATGCTACAGTACTGCTGGGTTTGGACCAAGCACAAGCAGCCATTGCGAAAGGAACCCCCCCCCCCCCCCCAATAGAGACAGGGGGTATGACTCACACCCTGTGTGGCATAACACTGTCTTTCCCTGACGCAGAAAGGGAGACCACCTCGTATGAAGCCATGCTGAGCCCCTCCAAATCAGAGAAGACTTCACACGGAAGGTTCATGACTCAGTGCTTCCCAGACCTCCGCTAACCCAGGGGATGGAGTTTAGCTCTAAACCTCTGTTCTAGGATAAGTTCTGTCGCTATGTGGAGTTTATGGCTGAGTAAAAAAAGAACATGTGTGAACTCAGGAGCTCACAGATATGGACTGGGAGAGCTTGACCTACATGTCGTCACGTGATTCTAGGGCTGGGCGATATATAGAGTTAATTTACATTACTTTTTTGGTGCAAAATGCCACATGTCTGTATCGCAAGAACCAAGGTATTGTTATTTTTAACAAGGTTTTATGTAATAACGTGGGCAAATGTGGCCCCTCACTGTCTGTCGCCACATAATTAACCGAACCATGTCCCAACTGAGTCACAGCACATGTACAAGATTTATCCAGCAATCACAATCCTGAACAGCCTTTCCCAAGTTGTAACCATGCCCATGAAGTGAAGCGGCAGGCATTCTAACAACATGGACAATGGGGAAACCTCTGCCTCTCGTGAGGATGAAATCATCCCCAAAAAGGCCAACGATGTTTGCTCTGTGATATGGAAGTGGTTTGGTTTTAAGAGGTCAGATGTTCAGCAAACCACTGTTCTGTGCAAAATGTGTTGAAAACTAGCACCCGAGACAAAGCACGCAGTGGAATGGGAGGAGTGTGTGAAACTACGAAATGCTGGCAATTCCAGCAGTCCCACTCCCAAAAGGTCTGGTTGTAGACGAATAACCATCGTCGTATAATGTTCTAACGTAATCCCATATGACAGGAAAAGTTTGCGGTGGAAGGAGATCACAGATGCGGTGACACAGTAAATAGTTGAAGAGATGGTACTTATTTACACAGTCGAAAAGTTTGACCACACATACCAGTTAGCAAGCTGCAAATATTTACCAGAAGAAGCCTTGCTACCCTTACATATTGCTACCTGCAAAAGAGTCACAGAGAAGCTGGCTAACGTGTCTTACTTTCCACTACAACCGATCTATGGTCGACCAGAACTCAGAGCCATACCTAAGCTCAGGGGCGCAACTTTGGTTTTAGAAGTGGAGGGGCCATATACATATAAAAATAATATTTATCCTGTCGGATAAACACTCCAAACATCCTACCCGGTTACTTGGAGGTGTCCGCATGGTCCTAAAACACACCGTTGCCTCGTTTTGTATCACATTCCAATGATAAAACTGGTAGGGGGGAGGCAAACCTGCAATTTTAGAATATTGGGGGGACATGTCCCCCTGTCCCCAGTGAAAGTTCTGCCTCTGCCTAAGCTTGACAGTCCACTACATAGATGAAGATTGATCATTGCAAAAAGATTCATACTTCCCCGAATAATATCCCAGGGTCTCAAATTGCACTGTCGTGGAAGCTGAGCAAAGACAGACAGGTGTTCATGACAACCGACAGAGGTAGCAACACGATAAAAGCATTGGCGTTAAACAAGTGGACCCGCCTGCAGCGCTTTGGACACAAGGTTCACCTCGCCATCGGTAAGTGCCATTGGATAATGAACATTTTAAGTATATACAACAACAAAAAAGATGTCCAGACCAGCTGTGATCTGTGTTTTTATCAGACCTACTGTAGTTGTTGTAATTCTACCATCCAATAACAAATTAACCACAAGCCTATTTAAATAATAAATAATGGACAACATGTCATTGTTTGATTTATATATATTTTCAATCAAAATTATAAAATATCTTAACATATGCAAACAGCTACAGTGGTCAAACATTCGTGAACAATTTAATAGACCGATGTGTGTGTATGTGTTCCTACTTGTGTATGCATGCATAATATTATGTAGGATGAAACGTTTTGGCCCATGCTTTTTCTTTGTTGAATAGAAAAAAGGCTTATCAGGAAATGTTACATCACAATGTGTGAATGCTGTACTTGTCACAATATTGAAAATGGTGCCATTCCAAATATCCTTTCGAAGTGCTTTTTTTAATCTGGGTTTTGTACAGTGAAAGGTGTGAAAGACCCGCGGATTAACTGTGCCATCGAGGTATGCAAGAAGGTTGTCAGCTGCTTCTCCTTCAGCTGGAAGAAGAGGAGATATGATTTTTGTACAGGCTAAGAAGTCTACCCATTCACCAGCTAATCAGAGTCCCCAACCAGGTGGGGTTCAAGACAGAAGATTGTTGAACGAGTCCTGTGGTAGGACAAGGCCATAGCCCGGTTCCTGGGCTCAGAGAAGAAAAGCAGTCACCTGGTGTCCAGCTGGCAGGATGTTGACGATGTCGGAGTGCCTTCCGAAATATTCACACCCCTTGACTTTTTCAACATTTTGTTTTTTTACAGTTTGAATTTAGAATGTATACAATTTAGATGTCACTGGCCTACACACAATACACCATAATATCAAAGTGGGATTATGTTTTTCAAAATGTCAACAAATGAAAAAAAATTCAAGCTGAAATATCTTGAGTCAATAAGTATTCAACCCTTTTGTAATAGCAAGTCTAAATAAGTTCAGGAGTAAAAATGTGCTTAACAAGTCACATTATAAATAGCATGGACTCACTCTGTACCCCACACATACAATTATCTGTACGGTTCCTCAGTCGAGCAGTGAATTTCAAACACAGATTCAACCACAAAGACCAGGGCCATTTTCCAATGCCTCGCAAAGAATGGCACCTATTGGTAGAATGGTAAAAATGTCAAAAGTAGACGTTGAATATCCTTTTGAGAATGGTGATGTTATTAATTACACTTTGGAAAGTGTAATACACCCAGTCACTACAATGATACAGGCGTCCTTCCTAACTCAAATCAAATCTGAATCATTATGTAACGGGTGTCGTCGTCTGATGAGGAAGAATCGGACCAAAGCGCAGCGTGGTAAGTGTTCATGACTTTTATTGAAAAACTGAACACTAAACAAAATAACAAGAGAATAAATGAAACCCAAACAGTCCTGTAAGGTGCAAAACACTAAACAGAAAATAACTACCCACAAAAACCATGTGGGAAAAAGCTACCTAAGTATGGTTCTCAATCAGAGACAACGATAGACAGCTGACTCTGATTGAGAACCACACCCGGCCAAACACAAAGAAATACAAAACATAGAAAATGAACATAGAATGCCCACCCAAATCACACCCTGACCAAACCAAAATAGAGACATAAAAAGCTCTCTACGGTCAGGGCGTGACACATTATCGACTGGGGAGTTTTTCAGGATTAAGAAAAACGGAATAGAGCTAAACACAGGCAAAATCCTAGAGGAAAACCTGGTTCATACTGCTTTCCACCAGACACTGGGAGATTAATTCATCTTTCAGCTGGACAATAACCTAAAACACAAGGCCAAATCTACACTGGAGTTGGTAAGAAGATAGTGAATGTCCCTGAGTTACAGATTTGACTTTAATCTACTTAAAAATCTATGGCAAGACCTAAAAATGTTTTCTTTAGCAATGATCAACAACCAATTTGACAGAGCTTGAAGAATTTCGAAAATAACAAATGGGCAAATGTTGCACAATCCAGGTGTGGAAAGCTCATAGAGGCTGACCCAGAAAGACTCAGCTGTAATCGCTGCCAAAGTTGCATCTACAAAGTATTGACCCAGGGGTGTGAATACTTATGTAAATGAAATATTTCTGTATTTTATTTCAATAAATTTGTTTCTAAAAATTCATTTCTAAAAACATGTTTTCACTTTGTCATTATGGGGTATTCTATGTAGATAGGTGAGAGAAAAAAATCTATTGAATCCATTTTCAATTCAGGCTGTAACACAACAACATTTGGAATAAGTCAAGGCTTGTGAATACTTTCTGAAGGCACTGCAGCCAGAGAAGGGTCAATCTCACACAAAATAAATAAGAGCACCACACTGGAGTATCTCAATGACAAGTACGATGACCCTGCCACAGATGACCTCATGGATATGGCCTCACTGATGGATCCCCAGTTCAGGACAACATAAATAGCAGACGACAAGGTTGAGGGCATCGAACAAAGAGCTGTTTCGGAGCTGGAGTCTCTGCCAACTGAGAAAAGCCTACCTCAGCCTGGCATAGCTGTGCACCTGCACATGCACCAAGAAGAAGAAGTTGAAAACGTGGCTAAGGGCAAGAAACACTAGCTATCTTCTTCAGTCAGAGGACACCATCAAAACTGAGCATTGAAGCTCCTTGATGTCTCCTCACACAGATCCACTTGAGTGGTGGAAGCTCCATTAGGCCAACTTCCAGAGACTGAGCAATCTTGCAAAGAAGTACCTTTGCATTCCTGCTACAAGTGCCCCATCGGAGAGAGCCTTCAGCACTGGTGGGAACATTGTAACATGCCACAGGGCATGCCTCAAGCCAGAGTCAGTAGACAGGCTTGTATTCCTCTCCAGAAACATATAAGAGCAAAGTAACAGATGTCTTAATTTTTATTAATTTGGTCATTTCTTATTAAATAAATCTTACGTACAATGACAGCCTGGCAAGTGGTTAGTTTGTTTGCTTTGCACATACTGTATAGGCCTAGTTGATATCGAAAGACAAGCAGCATTGTTTATTTGTTTGTTTTAATAAAGAAAATGCTTATTTAAACTATGTATGGATCTTTTTTAGCTGGTTTAGAGAAAACTAAGAAAAATCAAGATATATACTTCTGAAGAAAAAAAATCTAGAGATTACATTCAGGCCATATCGCCCAGCAATCTATGACGTCTCATCATGAGCAGTAACGGGGAATGGGCGAAAAATGAAACCCAGTTGAACACTGAACACTGAACACCCCACCCAAACTGTTGCTTGTACTCTGTGTGCTAGAGTGGAGTTTTCACAGTATGTTCCCACTATTGTGACTGAATAAGGTACACGAGTCCGATTATACCACAGGGAGAAGCTGCTGTGTCACGGTTCCAGAACTAGACAATGATCTAGAAGGCTATGGTTTAGGGTGCTTCTTGGCACCTCCCTGTGGGTGTCAGCCAAATGGCACTTCCACAGACAAACAGGGTGCAGTATTTGACTGCTGTTTTATTGAAGGCAGAAATAATCCAAAATCATAACACACACACTCGTCTTGCAGGAAGGGATCTATTGGTCAGAGTGGGCCCATTGCCTGGGGAAAAGTGTTGTTTGTAATTTCATTGAGTAATGATTGGACTGATCGTATGGAGAGGATTCACGTTAGAGTACAAACACACAGAAACACTTGGACAAATGTACCCAGAGAGACAAGCAAGGCACACACACACAGCTCTAGGTTGGCCTGCTCAATTCGATTTGGCACTTGGGCCTCTGACTAACGTCAACATTCGGGTGGCTGTCTTTCTAGACAAGCTGATAAAGAGACATGGGGGTCGAAGGACATACAGACAAAACAAGGAACCCAACGGTGTGTTGGAATGTGCGGTTGTTGTCTGTCCAACCTGTGGTTCTCCTGCTCCTCCAGCTCCACCCCCTGGTGCGGCTGCTGTTGAAAGTGTCTGATGGTGTCCTGCAGGCCTCTGATCTTGGCCTTCTTCTCATTGAGCATCATGACGAAACAAGAGAACAGGTCTCCCTCCATCATCTTCTGGACATGCTGCTCCAGCCTGGGGATCACACATCAGTTATTATCACATTCTTGGTATGTGTGTGTGTCAGTGGAGGCTCCTCAGAGGAGGAAGGGAAGGACCATCCTCAGTGAAATTTCATTTGAATTTTTTTTATTATTTTTTTAGATTAAACTATACTAAATACATTCACGTCACCAAATAATTGATTAAAATACACTGTTTTGCAACGATGATCTACAGTAACATCAACAGCACTGGCTGGGGTAGCACCATGGTGTAGCAGGCGTACAGCTAGCTTCCGTCCTCCTCTGAACGCATTAACTTCAATACAAAACCTAGGAGGCTTGTAGGCCTCACCCCCTTCCATATACATGCAGTTGAAGTCGGAAGTATACATACACCTTAGCCAAATACATTTAAACTCAGTTTTTCACAATTCCTGACATTTAATCAGAGTAAAAATTCCCTGTCTTAGGTCAGTTAGGATCACCACATTATTTTAAGAATGTGAAATGTCCGAAAAATAGCAGAGAGAAAGATTTATTAAGCTTTTATATCGTTCATCACATTCCCAGTGGGTCAGAAGTTTACATACACTCAATTGGTATTTGGTAGCATTGCCTTTAAAATGTTTAACTTGGGTCAAACATTTCGGGTAGCCTTCCACAAGCTTCCCACAATAAGTTGGGTGAACTTTGGCCCATTCCTCCTGACAGAGCTGGTGTAACTGAGTCAGGTTTTTAGGCCTCCTTGCTCGCACGCGCTTTTTCAGTTCTGCCCACAAATTTTCTATCGGATTGAGGTCTGGGCTTTGTGATGGCCACTCCAATACCTTGACTTTGTTGTCCTTAAGCCATTTTGCCACAACTTTAGAAGTATGATTGGGGTCATTGTCCATTTGGAAGACCCATTTGTGACCAAGCATTAACTTCCTGACTGATGTCTTGAGATGTTGCTTTACTATAACCATATCATTTTTTTCCTCATGACGCCATCTATTTTGTGAAGTGCATCAGACCCTCCTGCAGCAAAGCACCCCACAACACAATGCTGCCACCCCCGTGCTTCACGGATGGGATGGTGTTCTTCGGCTTGCAAGCCTCCCCCTTTTTCCTCCAAACATAACGATGGTCATTATGGCCAAACAGCTCTATTTTTGTGTCATCCAAAAAGTACGATCTTTGTCTGCACCTGCAGTTGCAAACCATAGTCTGGCTTTTTTTGGCGGTTTTGGAGCAGTGGCTTCTTCCTTGCTGAGCGGCCTATCAGGTTGTCGATATAGGACTCATTTTACTGTGGATATAGATACTTTGTACCTGTTTCCTCCAGCATCTTCACAAGGTCCTTTGCTGTTGTTCTGAGATTGATTGCACTTTTCGCACCAAAGTACGTTCATCTCTAGGAGACAGAACGCGTCTCCTTCCTGAGCGGTATGACGGCTGCGTGGTCACATGGTGTTTATACTTGCGTACTATTGTTTGTACAGACGAACGTGGTACCTTCAGGCATTTGGAAATTGCTACCAAGGATGAACCAGACTTGTGGAGGTCCACATTGTTTTTTGAGAGGTCTTGGCTGCTTTCTTTTGATTTTCCCATGATGTCAAGCAAAGAAGAACTGAGTTTGAAGGTAGGCCTTGAAATACATCCACAGGTACACCTCCAATTGACTCAAATGATGTCAATTAGCCTATCAGAAGCTTCTAAAGCAATGACATCATTTTCTGGAATTTTCCAAGCTGTTTAAAGGCACAGTCAACTTATTATATGTAAACTTCTGACCCACTGGAATTGTGATACAGTGAATTATAAGTGAAATAATTGGTCTGTAAACAATTGTTGGAAAATTACTTGTGTCATGCACAAAGTAGATGTCCTAACCGACTTGCCAAAACTATAGTTTGTTAACAAGACATTTGTGGAGTGGTTGAAAAACTAGTTTTAATGACTCCAACATAAGTGTATGTAAACTTCTGACTTCAACTGTAGATTGTAATTGTGACCACTTCCGGGGGATGTCCTCCAACCAATCAAAGCTTTTGCAGTATGAAAACATGTTGTCCATCCAATCATATAATTAGGATCAGAGAATGAACCTAGTGTGTTGTATTGGGATTCTGCTACAAATCATTATGGGGGTTCTATGTGTTGAGAAGCTTGGTGACATTGTTGGATAGAGATTAAGAGTGAAGAGTGATAGTTGAGCATTTTTGGGATATTATTCCATTCAAATTCGTTTTTTCTAATTTCAGGAGATGGAGGAGGTATATTATAAATCATTCTCTTGGTTTTAGAACATTATGTGTCCAGTCAGCGTAATTTATTTAAAATTTGCCTTGTGTGCAGTTTTCTCCACCAGAATGGTAGAATGGCCAACGCTGCCAAAAATGTTGCAGGACTTTCGTTGAAGAACCCCTTTCATTCTCTGGGGTACACGGACAAGGTGTGAATTAAAACCGAGGGTCGTCCTCTGCCTGAGATCAGTTTCATGAAGAAGGATGAGAAGGTGAGGGTGTTCAATACCAACTGGTATCAAATGTATAGCTGGTTAACAGGGAGCCTTTCATCAAACCGCCTGTATTGCTGGCCTTGTCTGCTTTTTGGAAAGTCTGAGCATTGGTCGAAAGGTGGGTACTGCCTATACATTTTTGAATCCAAAATGATTAACTGGAATTAATTAATCAACATAATAGGGATGACAGATGTGAGTTAATGTTTTATAAGGCCTACAGTTGCATAGGCCTGCCTGATGCGAACATGCATAAATAAAGCTCAGCCCTTCGAGTTCTATTGTCTATCAGTTGTTATCTATGAGTCTGGGTAGAGGAAATCCCCCTCCTAATCCTAATCTAGTCTAAATATAATATAGATGAGCAAATATAAGGTAGCTGCAGTTTGACAAGGTTTTCATCCCTCCCAGGGCCAGGAGCTTTTTTTTTTTTTTTAACCATGTGACCTGATTAGGAAAATCGGGTCCCATCATAGCCCATTTAAAACCATATATAACTGATTAATCACTGTCATACCTTATAGGGTCCAGAGTTTTCCTAGTTAGGTTAACATATAAGGATAAACTCCAGGCCCCAGGGGGTAAAAATTGCCCCACCGCTCTGGGAGCTATGGTGCCACCAGTCTGCTTGCAGTTGTCAGTTATCGGCAGGTATGTTAATGATCAGGGCTTTATTCAGGAACGTTTCTTTGGCTACTTTGATGTGTCAAGTGGGCGAGATGCGCAGTCTGTGTTTGAATTTATGAATTTTGAGATGTCTGAGTTTAACTTCATAGAGAAACTTGTTGTCCAAACTTACGATGACACAGCTGTAATGGAATGTATCTGCTATTTGTGTTTACAGCTAAGTCCCCTCCTGTTCCCTGATTAAGAGGTGATGACTACTCCACTCCACTACCATCGTCAACTTTCTCCTGACATGAACTGAAGCCACGTCTCATGTGTCCGCTCATCCACTGGCACATTGAATGTTTCCCCTCCGTGCACTGTACCCCTATCAATATTCTCTCATTACTGTATGTAGAGTCAATCACATACACAATCACATCAATGATTTTACTCCTAGCTTGGACTAACTCATTCTTAACTCTTTTGTCTAACTGTGTCGACTGTAGTGTGTTGTGTTAATGTTTTTTGTCTTCCCAGTCAAATCCTGTCCTGCGCTGGTCAAGCCTCTGAACACCTCAACTCATGCCTCATAGCCTCATTCAATCACTGCTGTGATCTCTTTCCAACACTGTGTAAGTAGTCCTCTCATTCACATCCTCCATAATGTTGTACTATAAATGTCTTTATTAAATGCTTTAGGTTAAAATAATTCGTCTTTGACGATTTTTTAACACACTTTGTCGTCTCTGTGTGTTCCGCGCCTGTACTCTTGGTCTCTCATTCTCAATTCTTCAAGTCCCCAGCTTCCACTGGTGTGTGTGTGTGTGTGTGTGTGTGTGTGTGTGTGTGTGTGTGTGTGTGTGTGTGTGTGTGTGTGTGTGTGTGTGTGTGTGTGTGTGTGTGTGTGTGTGTGTGTGCTTATGCACACTATTAATACCACAATGCCACAAGTAAAGTGTATCAGAGAGGAAAGAAATAAAACAAAATAAAAACGAAAACATTTTTTTTAAATAAGAAATTAATGGATTAATTAAAGTCAATTCCCAGAAATCCCCAGAAATCCCCAAATGTTAATGTACATTTGAACTTACTACCACAAAGACGACCACCGGTCCAGCCACTGTTGATTGTCAACATAAATGGTCATGTCTGTTCTATTATCTACTGCATTTTTCTACGAAGGAGTGACAGTATAATTTAAAGGGTAGGTAGCGTAAACGTAGCCACATGTAATGTGTGAATTTGCATTAGTAGACCCATCGAAAGTCCCAATGCAAAGTTACACTAAGCACTAAGCCAAGGTGGAAAAAGTTACAAAACTCCTGTAGCCACAGAGAACAGGATGAAAAGTTTACAAAACAAAAAGGAGATCAGACGCGGTACTACACTATCAGAGCAACCAGGTATGATTTTTTATTTTGTTGTGAGCCCACGGCAAGAAAGCACCAGAGCCTGCCTTGCTACCTGGTTTCCTATTAGATAACACAGCCATAGTCTGTGAATAGCATGAGGTGTGGCTAACATTAGCCAGCTTGAGCTAACTATCGAGCTAGAATACAAACTCGGTAGCAAAAAGTTAAGATCCTCCATATGACGTTGAGAAATAATGGATTGTGAGAAATGTTGTAGTACTATGGAAACAAGTTTTTAAAAAATGTAATAAAAAAACATTGCTATTTCTGTACTTATAGGTAACCAGATCATAACTACAACTAAGTTACTAAGTTACAACACAGTGTTGTTACAGTGGTGAGTAAAAACTCATAATTCCTTCCCTTTAAAACAACAGCGGGAGTATACCAAACATTAGGAACACCTGCAGCCAAAACATCAGCCAAAACATGACACCCACCCTGTATTCAAGGGGATGTTGTGTCTCACAATACAAAAACTTTAGATGGCGTAAAATAGGGTCTAAGCTACAACATTATGCGAATATGATTTTCGGGTAATTTACAGATTTTTTTTAACAAAAAATACTATTATTAAAAACACTGAACAAAAATCTAAATGCAACATAAAATAATTTGAAATACATTTTTGATTTAGTTTATATAAGTAAATCAGTCAATTGAAAATAATTAATTAGTCACTAATCTATGGATTTCACATGACTGGGAATACAGATATTCATCTGTAAGTCACATATACACTACATGACCATGTGTATGTGGACACCTGCTCGTCGAACATCTCATTCCAAAATCATGAGCATTAATATGGAGTAGGTCCCACCTTTGCTGCAATAACTGCCTCCACTCTTCTGGGAAGGCTTTCCACTAGATGTTGGAACATTGCTGCGTGGACTTGCTTCCATTCAGACACAAGAGCATTAGTGAGGTCGCGCACTGATGTTGGGCAATTAAACCTGGCTTACAGTTGCCGTTCCAATTCAAGCCAAAGGTGTTCGATGGGGTTGAGGTCAGGGCTCTGTGCAGACCAGTCAAGTTCTTCCACACCGATCTCGACAAACCATTTCTTTACGGACCTCGCTTTGTGCACAGGGGCATTGTCATGCTGAAACAGGAAAGGGCCTTCCCCAAACTGTTGTCACTGAGTTGGAAGCACAGAATGGTCTAGAATGTCATTGTATGCTGTAGCGTTAAGGTTTCCCTTCACTGGAACTTAAGGGGCCTAGACTGAACCATGAAAAACAACCCCAGACTATTATTCCTCCTCCACCAAACTTTACAGTTTCACTATGTATTGGGGCAGGTAGCCTTCTCCTGGCATCTGCCAAACCCAGATTTGTCCGTCGGACTGCCAGATGGTGAATCGTGATTCATCACTCTAGAGAACGCGTTTCCACTGCTCCAGAGTCCAATGGCTGCGAGCTTTCCAGCCGACGCTTGGCATTGCGCATGGCAATCTTAAGCTTGAATGCGGCTGCTCGGCCACAGTAACCCATTTCATGAAGCTCCCGACGAACAGTTCTTGTGCTGACGTTGCTTCCAGAGGCAGGTTGGAACCTGGTAGTGAGTGTTGCAACTGAGGACAGACGATATTCACTTCGCGGCTGTGAAGCTGTTGCTCCTAGACATTTTCACTTCAAAATAACAGCACTTACAGTTGACCGGGCAGCTCTAGCATGGCAGAAATCTGACGAACTGACTTGCTGGATAGGTGGTTAGGCTGTTTATTGTTGCCTGTGCAAAGTTGCTGGGTATTGGCAGGAACTGGAACATGCTGTCGTACATGTCGATCCAGAACATCCCAAACATGCTCAACATGCTCACGTGACAAATAAACTTTGATTTGATTTGAAACACATTTATGCTCTTCTGTATTCTTTATACAGTACAATATGTTATTGTTTGCTAACTACTGTATACATGTACTATATCTCTTTCAACTTTCAAAAACATAACAATACAAAGCTAAAACACTACAAGCCACATTAACCTCCCTCAGTCTCCCTGTCTGTATTTTGTGTGATTGCTAACCTAAGCACTGCCATCGGCCTTGGTGTTGCCAAACAGCTGATGTAACGTTTGTGAAAGAACCCCACCAACAATGATGGCTGATCACGACATGGCCATGTAAATCAGTACTTTAACAATGCCCTAATGACATCAGGGTTCAGAGGAGACCACCCAGGTTCTATTGACTGGAAGCTTCCCATCCTCGTAAAAATAAGAGCAAAAGACATTAAGATGTTACTGAGTGATCCTATGCAGGCTAACAATCAGGGCCTGAGAGTGAGTTTCTAGAAAACTGTAGGCCTGCTTAATAGAAGATGATGGAAGGCATGTGCACTTTTTCAAATGAGAGAGCTATTAACCTAGCAGGTATATGTGCACAAATCTGTATGAGTGACCATTACATTTTTTACTTGGCTACGATGAATCTGAACAAAGGTTTGTAATGTGTGTACAAGTAATAATTTGTCAGTTTGAGGCACACTTTTGTAAGGCTCTGTTCCGAGTAACTCAACCCCCTTCACTTCTTCCTTCAGATCTGTGTGCACTAACATGCTGAGCATTGCTGACAAAGCACAGTGAGCCCTGAAGTCAACTGCAGCTTGGCTCCTCCTGTTTTGTTTTGAGACTCTTTTTCCATTGCTATCAGAATTAGAGGGTCATTATATTATGGAGGTCAATATGTGCACATTTGTTTCTCTGCTCCCTCTAATTCTGATGACAAACTGTTTCCTTGACAGCAGTCCTTGCCAGTGACCAACATTATATGTTTGGGTCCATAATGTCCTGGGAGAGTGTTTAGGGCCCTGGTGGTCAGGTCACTGGGGGTCCTTGGACCCCTGTCCAGGTAGAGGGAGGGCTGGGGGGTAAGAATCTCTGTTAGAAGGGGCCAGAAATAACCTGTTTATGGACTAGGGTTATTATCTAAGACAATGTGAGACAAAAGGTCAGTTACAGAGGGAGAATACAAAACAGTGTGTGTGTGTAACAGTATTGCTTCCGTCCCTCTCCTTGCCCCTACCCGGGCTCGAACCAGGGACCCTCTGCACACATCGACAACAGCCACCCTCGAAGCATCGCTACTCATCGCGCCACAAAATTCGCAGCCCTTGCAGAGCAAGGGTAACAACTACTTCAAGGTCTCAGAGCGAGTGACGTCACCGGTTGAAACGCTATTAGCGCGCACCACCGCTAACTAGCTAGCCATTTCACATCGGTTACATGTGCATGCGGTCGGGTCAGTGTGCATGCGTGTGCATGCGTGGGGCTGTGCGCCCCTTAGGATAAGTGAATGTCACATGTCACAGGGAAGAATGAATTACATTTTCATAAAAAAACATTCACAAAATTCTAAATGGCAGAAAATTCTTCATGGGTCCTTGAGGCAAATTCGGGTGACCTTTCAAAGTTAGCATTTTCAATCGACACAATGAGGCCAATAGGCATAGCACTGCATGAGAGGGTATGGCCCATGGGTCTTTACTGTCCTGCTAAATTGCACCTTTCTCATCCTTACCATCTCACAGGAATATACAAATGTAAATGTCAAATTTCAGATTTTTTTTATTAGCAAAATGTTTTAAAAACCTGTTTTTGCTTTGTCATTACGGGGTATTGTGTGTAATTTGATGAGGACAAATAAACATTCAATCAATTCTAGAGTAAGGATGTAACATGACAACATGTGGAAAAAGTCAAGGGGTCTGGTATACTTTCCAAAATCACTGTATAGTTCATGTGAAGAAAATAAATTATACACAAATTGTAAGTGTTCAATCAATTTTATTTGTGTACAAAAGCAACAATGGCATTATATTGAAAATACTATAAGTGTCGATATGACAGCATGAAAAAAATTGTCAATTATTGCATCTTCACGCAATGGCATCTGTTGGAGCATGTCCATCTCACATAAACACTGATAGCTGGTGAGTGTGTCGCTGATATATAAGGCCTGCTCTCTCAAAGATGACGTTGTGTGCTTATAATCAGCCCGTAGCATTGTCACTGGCTTGTTCTATCCAAACGGTTCCTCTTTCCTGTCTCACCATTTTATTTGGTAGTCGCACATGCTCAGGTCAGTTTTTTGTGTGCTTAGGCCTCGGAGCTGTAGGTTCAGGCTGAGGCTCGGAATCAGAAGAATAATCAACAGGGATGTCATCATGATTAATGTCTTCCTCACCATCTGAGTCGTTTTCATTCGGATATTGTAGCAACGCTAACGTAGCATGTGCATTCATCTGTCTTGGTCTTCTTGTTATTGTAAATTACGCAGACTCTCACTGTATAGGCCTACTCCAAGTAGGCCGTAGCAGACTGATAAGAACTGCTTGGATACGGTGGACTAATATTGGATACATACCATTTTGAGATGATCATTAGAATAGATCAATACAACAGAATGGCATTCACAATAGGTGATTACATAATTATGCATATTTTGCTTCCCCTCATTCGTCAACTCACTCATTCTCCCCCTTTCTCTTCCATCATACTTTACTTCATTTATTTAATCTGTTGTTACATCTGTGACATTTGTTTAGGTATAGTTTAGGTTCAGTTAGAGGCAATTATCGGGGTTATCATCAACTTGGCACAACACCTTCAACTATCGAAAGGAAGGGAGCAGGCTCTACTGCTGGGAGTAGAAACTACTATCTCACTGGAGAAAGCATCCAAGCGAACGAAATAGCGCCCCTCTGTCTTATATTATGTAGCCCACGTACAGTTGAAGTTGGAAGTTTACATACACTTAGGTTGGAGTCAATAAAACTCGTTTTTCAACCACTCCACAAATTTCTTGTTAACAAACTAACAATTGTTTACAGACAGATTATTTCGCTTAATCACAATTTCAATGGGTCAGAAGTTTACATACACTAAGTTGACTGTGCCTTTAAACAGCTTGGAAAATTATGTCATGGCTTTAGAAGCTTCTGACAGGCTAATTGACATAATTTGAGTCAATTGGAGGTGTACCTGTGGATGTATTTCAAGGCCTACCTTCAAATTCAGTGCCTCGTTGCTTGACATCATGGGAAAATCAAAAGCTAATCAAAAATTAGCCAACACCTCAGAAAAAAAATTGTAGACCTCAACAAGTCTGGTTCATCCTTGGGAGCAATTTCCAAATGCATGAAGGTACCACGTCAATCTGTACAAACAATAGTACGCAAGTATAAACACCATGGGTTCACGCAGCCGTCATACCGCTCAGGAAGGACACGGATGCTTGCAAGCCAAAGAACACCATCCAAGCCATGAAGCACGGGGGTGGCAGCATCATGTTGTGGGGGTGGTTTTCTGCAGGAGGGACTGGTGCACTTCACAAAATAGATGGATATCATGAGGAAAGGAAAATTACGTGGATATATTGAAGCAACATCTCAAGACATCAGTCAGGAAGTTAAAGCTTGGTCGCAAATGAGTCTTCCAAATGGACAATGACCCCAAGCATGCTTCCAAAGTTGTGTCAAAATGGCTTAAGTACAACAAAGTCAAGGTATTGGAGTCGCCATCACAAAGCTCTGACCTCAATCCTATAGAAAATGTGTGGGCAGAACTTCAAAAGCTTGTGCAAGCAAGGAGGCCTACAAATCTGACTCAGTTACACCAGCTCTATCAGGAGGAATGGGCCCAAATTCACCCAACGTATTGTGGGAAGCTTGTGGAAGGCTACCTGAAACATTTGACCCAAGTTAAACAATTTAAAGGCAATGCTACCAAATACCAATTGAGTGTATGTAAACTTCTGACCCACTGGGAATGTGATGAAATAAATAAAAGCTTCAATAAATTATTCTCTCTACTATTATTCTGACATTTCACATTCTTAAAATAAAGTGGTGATCCTAACTGACCTAAGACAGGGAATTTTTACAAGGATTAAATGTCAGGAATTGTGAAAAACTGAGTTTAAATGTATTTGGCTAAGGTGTATGCAAACTTCCGACTTGAACTGTAGCTGGTGTTGTCTGGACATGCCATACTCTTTTTGTATGCATGAAGCACCCACTCATGTTTGTCCATATTCGTGACAGGAATACCAAAAACATTCCTTTCATTTGATTTAAAGTCCCTGTGGAAAGAGGGACAGGATGAAGTCTTGCTTCTCTGTTCTTATTCCTTTCCTTTCCTCCTGAGACGCAGTGATAAAGCTAAAGGTCAATGTCTGTGCCCTGTGCCAGGCCTCGCCAGGGTGTGGGAAGATAACAGAACTGCCATCCAGTGTGACTGATATAGGCTATCATTTCACAGAGAGCTGGGGTATTGAGAACTCCAGGCATCCTTTCAGACAAAGCAAACACTTCGATCTTTTTAATTTCATGTGAAATATTTTAGCTTCTACGTTTGCATATTGCTAGTGCTGATGAGCACACATCATAGCACATATTATTCACTTGCTATTGAATAAGGATATTTACGTTCACCTATCTGGTTATTTCAGTAAGTGAGGATGAAGCAAAGGAAGCAAGAAGACTGGGGAAGGAAGTTCCTTCAGACAATTGAGATGCATCTAGCGAAGGTCTGAAAGCCTGCCTCAGTAAAAAACACTTAAACCAGGTATGTTCTACAAGTGCAGGATATCCCTGAGAAAACTACTATACTTTGGGGATGCGCTTCATGTAGAGAATCAAAGACGTACACCTGTGTAAGCAATAAAGGGAGAACAGAAGCCATGGATTTGAGAAGTAGGCTAATGGATATCACACACACACACACACTTGCATCATTTGTGTTTGGATCAATTAAATTGATCTTGATGCGTATAATCCATTCACATACAGATTACTTATACATACCGTAAATTCCCCAATGTGCAGACACACACAGTTATGACCCAAGACATGTACCCCCCAACCCTCTAGCTCAACATTTACAAACACACCCTTCATCCTCAGAATATATACCTCCCTGCTGTAGGCTACACACTGCCTGCCCCCATGCACATCTGCCATACAGTGCCCATATGCCCAGACACACTACAATTATTCCTCTGTCTTGTACTTCCGACACAGATGGCAGCTGTGGCTTACGGAGCAGTGTTTAAGACAAGACGCCTGGCTTTTATTTACTAGCTGCTCCGGTCATCCCCTCTCATATTAATAACAGAATGAGGCTGAATCACAGTATGTGAGGCACAGACAGAGGGGGAAGTAAAGGGAAATAGCCTGAGGAAAACAGCAGGGAGGCCGGTGAGGGAGAGGGGGGAAAAGGAGTTGGGATACATGCTTTTTCTATATGGTATCTAGATCTTTGGGTGTGGGTGCCCACAGTACACACCCACACTACTTTGCTCCAATCACAGTCATAAACTAGCCCTAATCAGTATAAGTGTCAGAGGGGAATCCGTTGTGTGTGTGTGTGTGTGTGTGTGTGTGTGTGTGTGTGTGTGTGTGTGTGTGTGTGTGTGTGTGTTTGAATGTGTGTGTGTTTGAATGTGTGTGTGTTTGAATGTGTGTGTGTTTGAATGTGTGTGTGTTTGAATGTGTGTAGGCCTAGTCCAGATAGGCAGTGACCAGACCATAAGGTCAGCAACAGGGAGGGGAAATGTAGGTGTGGAAGACAAAGGCAAAGGGAAAGGAACATGACCACAGTGAAAATGTTACCATAACACATAGTGGGTATAGAGGGGAAGAAAGCATTCCTCACTGGGGCATCCAACTCCCAACCCAATGTCCTCCCAATGTCCTCCCTGGTTGAACTGGGAGAAGAGACACAATACACTTCATAACTGCATTCTATTTGACCTTTTCAAAAATGACTTTTTCAAACACAGTTTAATATGGCAAAATCTACTTGATAATCTAGACCAGCGTTTATTTTTTATACAAATCTTATTGGTCAAATTTAGTCCAGTTAATGTAACAAATGAAAGCCCTACTACTATTAATAGAAACCATTTTCATTCTGAAAAGTAATGCATAATTGCTTATAATACTCTAAATTATTTTTGTTAAATCACACCACCCAAAAATAAACATTGAGTGTACAAAACATTAGGAACATCTGCTCTTTCCATGACATAGACTGACCAGGTAATCCAAGTGAAGGCTATGATCCCATTTTGATGTCACTTGTTAATTCCACTTCAATCCGTGTAGGGGAGACAATTGAGACATGGATTGTGTATGTGTGACATTCAGACGGGAGAATGGGCAAGTCAAAATATTTAAGTGCCTTTGAACGGGGTATGGTAGTAGGTCCCAGGCGCAGCAGTTTGAGTGTGTCAAGAACTGCAACGCTTCTGGGTTTTTCATGCTCAACAGTTTTGCATGTGTATCAAGACTGGTCCACCATCCAAAGGACATCCAGCCAACTTGACACAACTGTGGGAAGCATTGGAGTCAACATGGGCCAGCAACCCTGTGGAACACTTTTGACACCTTGTAGAGTCCATGCACCGACGAATTGAGGCTGTTCAGAGGGCAAAAAGGGGTGCAAATCAATATTAGGAAATTGTTCCTAATGTAACATACACTCAGTGTCTATTGTGGACCACCTGTAGTACCCCTTCGGACCACAGGTTGAAAACTACTGATCATGACATCCTTTGGTTTTCAAAAATTAAGCGTTTTCCTAGCCGGTAATTTACCAAAGTTACCGGAATCTTCAGCATTTTAGGTAATTAACAGAAAATCTATGGCAATATATGGTACCTTTTGGTAATTTACACTGCCTAGAAGGTACCTTTGGTAATTGACCCAGCCTGGAAGGCCAGTATCCCGGAGTCGCCTCTTCACTGTTGAGACTGGTGTTTTGCGGGTACTATTTAATGAAGCTGCCAGTAGAGGACTTGTGATGCGTCTGTTTCTCAAACTAGACACTCTAATGTACTTGTCCTCTTGCTCAGTTGTGCCTCCCACTCCTCTTTCTAGTCTGGTTAGAGCCAGTTTGTGCTGTTCTGTGAAGGGAGTAGTACACAGCGTTGTACGAGATCTTTGGTTTCTTGGCAATTTCTCGCATAGAATAGCCTTAATTTCTCAGAACAAAAATAGACTGACGAGTTTCAGAAGAAAGCCTTTGTTTCTGGCCATTTTGAGCCTGTAATCAAACACACAAATGCTGATGCTACAGATACTCAACTAGTCTAAAGAAGGCCAGTTGTATTGCTTCTTTAATCAGAATGACATTTTTCAGCTGTGCTAACATAATTGCAAAATGGTTTTCTAATGATCAATTAGCCTTTTAAAATGATAAACTTGGAATAGCTAACATAACGTGCCATTGGAACACAGGAGTGATGGTTGCTGATCATGGGTCTCTGTACACCTATGTACTAGATATTCCATTTAAAAAATCTGCTGTTTCCACCTACAATAGTAATCTACAACATTAACAATGTCTACACTGTATTTCTGATCAATTTGATGTTATTTTAATGGCCAAAAAATTAGCTTTCTTTCAAAAACAAGAACATTTCTAAGTGACCCCAAACTTTTGAACAGCAGTGTATCTGTGCAGTCTTGGTATTGACATAGTAAAATAAGTAAAAGTGTGAAAAATATGTATATAAAGGATATTTAACTTCTTATGGCTGAAGGGGCAGTATTGAATAGCTTGGATGAAAGGTGCCCATATCAAACGGCCTGCTCCTCAGTCATAGTTGCTAATATTTGCATAGTAATATTAGTATTGGATAGAAAACACTCTAAAGTTTCGAAAACTGTTTGAATTATGTCTGTGAGATTAACAGAACTCATATTGGCAGTTAAAATCCTGAGTTGAAATCAAAACAGGAAGTCAGAAATCTGAGCCTGTGTGTATTCTCCAGAGTCCCTAAAGAAATCCACTTGAAATATTAATGATGTTGCACTGCCTTGGGGTTCCACTAGATGTCAGCAATCAACAGAACCAAGTCTGATGACTCTAATGTGAAGGGGGGTCGAATTAGACAGAATTTAGTATCAGGTCCCATGAGGTGACCATGCATTCCCCACGCACGTTCACGTGAGAGGCAGCTGTGTTCCATCTCTCAATTGAAGTTGTTATAGTTCTCCGGTTGGAACGTTATTCAAGATGTATGTTAACTACATTCTAAAGATTGATTCAGTACATCGTTTGCCATGTTTCTACTGACTGTAACGGAATGTTTGGACATTTCGTCACGTTATAGTGGTCGCGCTTTGAGACTTTGGTTAGGGTTTTGGTAAACAATTCGAAAGTAGCTAATTTGACATAAATAACGGACATGAACGAACAAATCAAGCATTTATTGTGGACCTGGGATTCATAGGACTACATTCTGATGAATTCCTCAAAGGTAAGGAAACATTTATCATGTATTTTCTGGTTTCTGTTGAGTCCAACATGGTGGCTAATTTGGCTAATCACCTGAGCGCCGTCTCAGATTTTTGCATGGTTTATTTTTCCGTAAAGTTTTTTTGAAATCTGACATAGCGGTTGCATTAAGGAGAGGTATATCTATAATTCAATGTGTATAACTTGTATTGTCATCTATATTTATGATGAGTATTTATGTTGAAATGATGGGCTATGCAAAGTCACTTGATAATTTTGCATTTAGTCAATCTAGTCGCCTCAATGTAAACTCAGATTTTTTTATATAAATATAAATTTAACCTCTACCGCTTCTTTCTCCCGGATCCGGGATCCTCCTCATCAAAAAAGCTGACTAGCATAGCCTAGCCTAACGGGACAGGGATATCATATAATATAATTTCATGAAATCACAAGTCCAATACAGTAAATGAAAGATAAACATCTTGTGAATCCAGCCATCATTTCCGATTTTTAAAATGTTTTACAGTGAAAACACAATATGTATTTATATTAGCTCACCACAATAGCCAAACACACAAAGCCATTTATTCACCGCCAGCATAGCTTTCACAAAACCCAGAAATAGAGATAAAATTAATCACTAACCTTTGGACAACTTCATCAGATGACAGTCTTATAACACAATACATTTATGTTTTGTTCGAAAATGTGCATATTTAGAGCTGCAAATCGTGGTTTTACATTGTGAATACGTAGCCACAATGCACCAAATTTTCCGGAGATATTTTGGACAGTCACCTAATCTAACCAAAGAACTCATCATAAACTTTACTAAAAAATACATGTTGTACAGCAAATGAAAGATACACTGGTTCTTAATGCAAACGCTGTGTTAGATTTTTAAAAATAACTTTAGTACAACATACAGCATGCAATATTGTGAGACAGCGCCCTACAATTCTCCGCCTTGTTGGAGCCAACATAAAACACAAAAATACGAAATAACATCATAAATATTCTCTTACTTTTGATGATCTTCCATCAGAATGTTGTGCAAGGAGTCCTAGTTCCAGAATAAATCGTTGTTTGGTTTTAGAATGTCCATTTCTTCTGTCGAATTAGCAACTTTGGCTAGCCATGTGGAGGGCACATGTCCAAGAAATCGTTGCGCCTGGAATGAAAAATTCCAAAATTCCCAATAAACGTCGAATAAACTGGTCAAACTCAGTTGAAAAACCTGTTTTTCTCATATGTATCCAAAATTCTTTAGGATAGGGTGCAGAGTTTTCACTTATGGAAAAATAGCGTGCCCAATTTCAACTTCGTTCTACTCATCCCCAGAATATAAGATATGCATATTATTAGTAGATTTGGATAGAAAACACTCTGAAGTTTCTAAAACTGTTTGAATCATATCTGTAAGTATAACAGAACTTATATAGCAGTCAAAACCCTGAGGACTAACTTTTTTTTTTTAAGTCACTGTCTGTTCAATGAGTTGTTATAGGCAGGCCAGAATTCTAATCACTTTACTCGCAGTTCCTACTGCTTCCACTGGATGTCGCCAGTGTATGGAAAAAGATTAAGGTTATTCATTTGAACAATGACAAAGAAAAACACCAGGAAGTAGAGTGACGTCTGGTGTTTTTGTTTGATTGTTGCGCAAGACTTGAAAAGTACCGTGAGTTTGTTTATCTCCTATATTGAAAACAGATTGACCCGTCTTCAATTTGATCGATTATTAACGTTTACAAATACCTTAAGTTGTATTACAAAAGTACTTTGAAATGTTTTGGCAAAGTTTAGAGGTAATTTTTTTGATATTTTGTCGTGACTTTGCGCAAATTGAACGCTATTTTTTTCTGGTACAACGGCGCCAAATAAATGGACAATTTGGATATATATGGACGGAATTAATCGAACAAAAGGACCATTTGTGATGTTTATGGGACATATTGGAGTGCCAACAAAGGAATCTCGTCAAAGGTAATGCATGTGTCATCTTATGCTTTCGCCGAAAAGCCTTTTTGAAATCTGACATGTTGGCTGGATTCACAACGAGTGTAGCTTTAATTTGGTATCTTATATGTGTGATTTAATAAAGTTTGATTTTATATAATTTTTTTGAATCTGGCGCTCTACATTTTTCCAGGCTGTTGGGACGCTAGCGTCCCGCTATCCCAGAGAGGTTAAACTAATAACACACAAATTATTGTATATTCCTTGTCTATTTTGAATACCTAATCTAAACATTCATGGTGTAGGTTGGAAAATGTACAGTATGTGAACCCCTAGGCTAATGACTTCTCCAAAAGCTAATTGGAGCCAGGAGTAGGCTAACCTGGAGTACAATCTTTGAGATGAGATTGGAGATGTTGGTTAGAGCTGCACTGCCCTATAAAAAACACTCACAAAATTAGGAGTTTGCTATTCACAAGAAGCATTTCCTGATGTGAACCATGCCTCGAACAAAAGAGATCTCAGAAGACCCAATATTAAGATTTGTTGACTTGCATTAAGCTGGAAAGGGTTACAAAGTACCTCTAAAAGCCTTGACGTTCATCAGTCCACGGTAAGACAAATTGTCTATAAATGGAGAAAGTTGCTAGTTGGACTGTTGCTACTCTCCCTAGGAGTGGCCGTCCTGCAAAGATGACTGCAAGAGCACAACGCAGAATGGTTAAGGTTAAGAAGAATCTTAGAGTGTTAGCTAAAGACTTAAAGAAATCTCAGAAGAAAATATGCCTTATGGAGTGGCCCAGTCAGAGTCCTGACCTCAACCCGATTGAGATGCTGTGGCATGACCTCAAGAGAGCGGTTCACACCAGACATCCCAAGAATATTGGTGAACTGAAACAGTTTTGTAAAGATGAATGGTTCAAAATTCCTCCTGACCGTTGTGCAGGTCTGATCCGCAATTACAGAAAACATTTGGTTGAGGTTATTGCTGCCAAAGTAGGGTCAACCAGTTATTAAAACCAAGGGCTCACATACTTTTTCCACCCTGCACTGTGAATGTTTACACGGTGTGTTCAATAAAGACATGAAAAAGTATAATTGTTTGTGTGTTATTAGTTTAACCTCTCTGGGGTAGGTGGGACGCAATTGTCCCACCTGGCCAATAGCCAGGGAAAATACAGAGCGCCATATTTAAAAAAAAATGATATAAAAAACAAACTTTCATTAAATCACACATGTAAGATACCAAATTAAAGCTACACTCGTTGTGAATCCAGCCAACATGTCCGATTTCAAAAAGGCTTTTCGGCGAAAGCATAAGATGCTATTATCTGATGATAGCACAACAGTAAACAAAGAGAGTAGCATATTTCAACACTGCAGGCACGATACAAAACGCAGAAATAAAAATATAATTCATGCCTTACCTTTGACGAAATTCTTTTGTTGGCACTCCAATATGTCCCATATACATCACAAATGGTCCTTTTGTTCGATTAATTCCGTCGATATATATCCAAAATGTAAATTTATTTGGCGCGTTTCATCCAGAAAAACACAGCTTCCAACTTGCGCAACGTCACTACAAAATATATCAAAAGTTACATATAAACTTTACCAAAACATTTCAAACTACTTTTGTAATACAACGTTAGGTATTTTTAAACGTTAATAATCGATCAATTTGAAGACGGGATGATCTGTGTTCAATACAAAAAGAAAACAAACTGACGCAACTTTTTTGGTAATGTGCCTCTCTCAAACAATTTACTTCAAGTGACCCTCCTTTACGAATGCCGTACTTTTTCATTACACAAAGGAAAAATCTCAACCAATTTCTAAAGACTGGTGACATCCAGTGGAAGCGGTAGGAACTGCAAACAAGTCCCCAAGAAATCTGGTGTCCCAATGAATATGCATATCTTATATTCTGGGGATGAGTAGAAGGAAGTTGAAATTGGGCACGCTATTTATCCAAAAGTGAAAATGCTGCCCCCTACCCCAAAGACGTTAAGCAGACTGTTTGTCTATTGTTGTGACTTAGATGAAGATCAGATAACATTTTATGACCAATTTATGCAGAAGTCCAGGTAGTTCCAAAGGGTTCACATACTTTTTCTTGCCACTGTATACTAAATAATATCTTTGCGAAATTTGTTCTTGTATATAATGAACCATTATCATGCACGTGTCTCGAAATAGGGGTTAATTTTCATGCCAGCCAGGAAGGCTATACTCCTGTTGTAAAGATAAGCAATGTGCTTAATATTAGGAAATTTGACAAATACATATTGTAAGCCTATAGAAAGCTGATGGGATCCTCCTCTTTTTAATAGAGGCCATCACGTGTGCAATTGCATAGACTATAGAAATGTTGTGCAACATGAGCTCATGGGCTCTTAGGAAGTGTTTGATTAGATTTTACGATTTGCATTGATGTCAAAGTGATTAAAGGGACAATTAAGTGTTGAGTACCAGGCAGTTAGCAAGTTTGGTAGGCTACTAATGACCATCAGCAGCATCAGAGTTTGGAGAATCCTAATAACCATGAATAAACGGTCACATGGAATTTGACTGCCTTCATGACTCGTGACTGCCGGTGTGGCAGTAATACTGTCACCGCAACAGCCCTAAATGTGACCACCCGTTCAGTGTTATCATGTTCCATGGCTATATAGATACAGTATATTCTTCAAGAGAAATATAGCTCTTCTGTGGCTGCTGTCATACAATATTGTGCTCATAACTGTAGGGACATGCTCATCCTCCCCTCTTTAGGAAGGCTCAAATTATCAGTCTTTAGCAGGGCACTGCCGCCTCTCACTTCCCTCTCTTTATATTCCCACCGACTCTCCTAGGTGGACTCTGTGGCTTGCTGGGGGGGGGGGGGGGGTTCTGCTAGACGCCCATGCTTCGCATAATAAAGACCCCCTCCCACCTCGACGCATGCACACACACACACACACACACACACACAACACACACACACCAGAGGGGGCTGGTGGGAGGAGCCATGGGAGGAAAGGCTCATTGTAATGGCTGGAATGGAATAAATGGAACACATCAAACATACGGAAACCACGTTTAAGTCCGTTCCATTAATTCCATTCGAGCCATTACAATGAGGCTGTTCTCCTATAGCTCCTCCCACAAGCCTCCTCTGACACACACACACATCCTTGTTTTCCAGAGATGCATCCTATTTTGAGCCAGGGGATATGGCTGTGATTAGTGCAATGAGTGGAGTTTCCAGACTTTACATTCATGTCGCCATTTTCCGTAAAGTTACGGATAGCACAGTATGGATAGCGTTGCAAACAATGTTCCCTCTAATTTTCTTTGGCACTGAGCAAATTTCAGGTCTGCTGAGCGCAAACTTGTTAAGATACTGTGAACACTGACCTGCTTTAACCTGTTTGGGCTGCAGGGGCAGTATTGAGTAGCCAGATAAAAGGTGCCCATTTCAAACGGCCTCGTACTCAATTCTTGCTCGTACAATATGCATATTATTATTACTATTGGATAGAAAACACTCTCTAGTTTCTAAAACCGTTTGAATTATATCTGTGAGTAAAACAGAACTCATTTGGCACAAACTTCCTGTCCAGGAAGTGGAAAATCTGAAATCGATGCTCTCTTCTAGGTCCTGCCTATAAATGGGCATGATACGTATTAGTATACATGCACGTCATACACCTTCCCCTGGATGTCAAGAGGCGGTGAGAGAAGAAATGGAGTGTTTATCTTGGTCTGAAGTGGAATGAATCCTCTTGGAATGACGTGTCACCCATTTCCTGTTTTCAGGAAGGCGCGAGGTTGGACCTGGAATTGCCTTCTGAAAAGCTTTCGTTATAGGCGACTACTATCTCCGGCTTTGATTTTATTTGATACATGTGACAATATCATCGTAAAGTATGTTTTTTCAATATAGTTTTATTAGATTTTTGAAATTTATTCGGGACGTTAGGCGTGTTGCGTTGTGTGCCTTTGTTCAGAAAGGAGAGCTTCGCGCCACTTGGCTAGTGCGCTTGCTAATTCAAGAGGGAAAAAGGACGTTCTAAATCCAAACAACGATTGTTCTTGACAAAGGACACCTTGTACAACATTCTGATGGAAGATCAGCAAAAGTAGGACCCATTTTATGATGTTATTTCATATATCTGTCGAACTGTGTACTATTAGTTTTGCGCCCAGGTTTTGGGCACTCGGTCGCCATAACGTAAGCCTTATGTGGTAATGAAGTTATTTTTAGAATTCTAACACGGCGATTGCATTAAGAACTAGTGTATCTATCATTTCCTATACAACATGTATTTTTTAGTTATGTTTATGAATAGCTATTTGGTCAGAATATGTGTGTCAGAAAAAAATCCGGACGTTGTGGGAAAAAGTAGCTACGTTAGCACAATGTATAACCACTGATTTCAGCTCTAAATATGCACATTTTCGAACAAAACATAAGTGTATGTATAACCTGATGTTATAGGACTGTCATCTGATGAAGAAAATCAAGGTTAGTCAAAAATTATATATCTTTTACTGGTTTGTTAAGATCGCTAACTTTTGCTGCTGGGAAATGGCTTGTGTTTCTGGCATCTGATGAAGTTGTTTGTTGGTTTGTTTGGTTGGTTCTTGGTTAGTTAGGTTGGCTTTGTGCATGCTACCTGTGCTGTGAAAAATGTCTGTCCTTTTTTGTATTTGGTGGTAAGCTAACATAAATATACGTGCTGTTTTCGCTGTAAAACATTTTAAAAATCGGACATGTTGGCTGGATTCACAAGATGTGTACCTTTCATTTGCTGTATTGGACTTGTTAATGTGTGAAAGTTAAATATTTCTAAAAAATATATTTTGAATTTCACGCCCTGCACTTGAAGTGGCTGTTGTCATATTGTGGGCGGCCTCGGGCTTGCAGCCAGAATAAGTTAAGGTAGTTTTAGCTGTCACGGCCGTCGTCGGAAGGAGACCAAGGCGCAGCGTGGTGAGCGTACATTTTAGTTTATTATTGTAAATGTCGCCAGCAAAACAAGAAACCAAGAAACGACCGTGAAGCTTAACAGGGCTATAGTGCCACTAACAAAGATAACTACCCATAAACACCAAAGGAAAAAAAGGCTGCCTAAGTATGATTCCCAATCAGAGACAACGATAGACAGCTGTCCCTGATTGAGAACCAACCAAAACATAGAAATACAAAACGTAGAAATAAAGAAACTAGAATGCCCACCCTAGTCACACCCTGGCCTAACCAAAATAAAGCCTCTCTATGGCCAGGGCGTGACATTAGCAGTGGCCAAGTAGGCTACTCTGTCTATTTGACAAATGTAGACCTACCATATAATGCAGGGGTGTCAAACTCATTCCACGGAGGGCCTAGTGTCTGCAGGTTTTTGGTTTTTCCTTTCAATAAAGCCCTAGACAACCAGGTGTGGGGAGTTCCTAACTAATTAGTGATGTTAATTCATCAATCAAGTACAAGGGAGGAGCGAAAACCCGCAGACACTAGGCCCTCCGTGGAATGAGTTTGACACCCCTGCCATAGAGCTTTTGAAATAGCTGTTCTATGATACAACCTATATTAGCAGCCATTGTATGGTGTTCTATGTAGGCCTACATTCCATGAGACTTTTGAAAACCTGCAGGGCTTGACAATAACCTGTTTAGCCACTTGTCTTTCAGACAAAGAGGTGACTGAAAATGTTGTTGTATTGAGTTGTTTTAATGCTACAAACCCCTTTACAAAATACATTTAATTATTATTACCATACCATTATTATTATTACAGAGAATTCAAATCAAATCAAATTTTCTTGGTCACATACACATGGTTAGCAGATGTTAATGCGAGTGTAGCGAAAGGCTTGTGCTTCCAGTTCCGACTATACAGTAATATCTAACAAGTATTCTAACAAATTCACAACAACTACCTTAAACACACAAATACACACAAATGTAAAGGAATTAATAGAATATGTCAATATAAATATATGGATGAGCGATGGCGTGCGGCATAGGCAAGATGCAGTAGATGGTATAGAATACAGTATATACATATGAGATGAGTAATGTAGGATATGTAAACATTATTAAAGTGGCATTATTTAAAGTGACTATTAATACCTTTATTAATTATGAAACTTTTATATTAAACACCATTGTTATTAACTATGTTGACATTCATATTTAGGAATTTTTACAGATTTGTCTTCGTTTTTTACATTTTAAAATCATCTTATTTGATTGATGTATTTGACATGCGATAAAGCCACAGAGGGCCAGAGATAATTACAGACACATGTGATATTCTTAAGTACCCAAAAAGGCCACTAGATGTCATGTTATACATTTCCCCCCCAAAATGTCAAAGTTACCAACATTCTGGTAGTTTACTGGTAAGTTTCCAGTAATGTACCCTCCTTTTGCAACCAACGTTCACTCTAAGCTACAAGCAGAGAAATACCAGCCCGTGCAGATGCGCATGAGATTGAACTACAGTCTCCAAGAGTTTTCCCCTTTCGTTTCCACTTAGCATTTCACTCTACTGTGGGAATTGTAGCATTATAAATATTCACTTACCTTTGATGATCTTCATCAGAATGCACTCCCAGGAATCCCAGTTCCACAATAAATGTTTGATTTGTTCGATAAAGTTCATCATTTATGTCCTTTTGTGAGCGCGTTCAGTTCACAAATCAAAATTCATGATGCGCGATCACTAGGAGTCAAAAAGTCAAAAAGTTCCATTACAGTCCATAGAAACATGTCAAACGATGTATAGAATCAATCTTTATGATGTTTTTAACATAAATCTTCAATAATGTTCCAACCGGAGAATGCCTTTGTCTGTAGAAATGCAATGGAACAGAGCTCGCTCTCACGTGAACGAGCATCACGAGCTCATGGCACTCTGCCAGACACCTGGCTCAAACAGCCCTTATGAGCCCCCACTTCACAGTTGAAGCCTCAAACAAGGTTCTAAAGACTGTTGACATCTAGTGGAAGCCTTAGGAAGTGCAATATGACCAATATCCCACTGTGTATTCAATAGGCCAAGAGTTGAAAACCTACAAACCTCAGATTTCCCACTTCCTGGTTGGATTTTTTCTCAGGTTTTTGCCTGCCATATGAATTCTGTTATACTCACAGACATCATTCAAACAGTTTTAGAGACTTCAGAGTGTTTTCTATCCAAATATACTGATAATATGCATATCTTAGCTTCTGGGACTGAGTAGCAGGCAGTTTCCTCTGGGCACCTTATTCATCCAAGCTACTCAATACTGCCCCCAGCCATAAGAAGTTAAGCAGACTGTGTTTGTCTGTTGTTGTGACTTAGATGATGATCAGATATAAATTTATGACCAATTTATGCAGAAATCCAGATAATTCCAAAGGTTTCACAACATTTTTCTTGCCACTATACGTAAAGACAAGATTAAATCAAGAATAGTCTGATGGGTGATAATATTAGCCTGTCACTTGTGAATTATATATTATCACTTGTGAATGATGCCCAGCATAAGGCAAGAAACAATGGCTTTTTTGTTGCAACTTTTTCGAATCAAAGTCACACACCTCATGTAGCCAAGCCCATAGGCCTATATGTTTTGATAAGGTTTCTACCACAACTAAAGTGGCCAAATAACTTCTTAAAATGAAGCACATTAACCTGTTTGGGCTGAAGGGGCAGTATTGAGTAGTCAGATAAAAGGTGCCCATTTCAAAAAGGCCTCGTACTCAATTCTTGCTCGTACAATATGCATATTATTATTACTATTGGATAGAAAACACTCTCTAGTTTCTAAAACAGTTTGAATTATATCTGTGAGTGAAACAGAACTCATTCTGCAGCAAACTTCCTGACAGGAAGTGGAAAGTCTGAAATTGAGGCTCTGTTCCAGGGGCTGCCTATTATAGTCCATGTTATTTATTAGTTTAGATGCACTTCATACGTCTTCCACTAGATGTCGACAAGGAGTGAGAGAAGAAATGGAGTGTGTAACTTGATCTGGAGTCGAATTACAGCCCTTGGAATGACGTGTCCTCCATTTTCTGTTTTCTGGACGGCGAGAAGAGGGACATGGATTTGCCTTTTGAAAAGCTGTCGTTTTAGGCGACTATTATCTCCGGCTTTGATTTTATTTGATACATATCATCGTAAAGTATGTTTTTTCAATATAGTTTCATCAGATTATTGAAAATTTTTCGGGAGTTTTGCCGTGTTCCGTTCTCTGACTTTGTTGACGTTGGAGAGATCCGTGTCACTTGGCTAGTGCGCATGCTAAATGAAGAGGGAAATTTGCCGTTCCAGATCCAAACAACGACTGTTCTGGACAAAGGACCCCTTGTCCAACATTCTGATGAAAGATCAGCAAAAGTAAGAAACATTTTATGATGCTATTTCATATATCTGTCGAACTGTGTACTAGTCGTGGGCGTCCAACGTTTTGGGTACTCTAGCTATACCGAAGCTGCATATCGTAATGAAGTTATTTTTAGAATTCTAACACTGCGATTTCATTAAGAACTAATGGATCTATCATTTCGTATACAACCTGTATTTTTTAGTTATGTTTATGAATAGCTATTTGGTCAGAATATGTGTGTCAGAAAAAGTGTCAGGAAAAATCCGGACGTAGTGGGGAAAAGTAGCTAAGTTAGCACAATGTGTAACCATTGATTTCAGCTCTAAATATGCACATTTTCGAACAAAACATAAGTGTATGTATAACCTGATGTTATAGGACTGTCATCTGAGGAAGAAAATCAAGGTTAGTCAAAAATTATATATCTTTTGCCTGTTTGTTACGATCGCTTACTTTTGCTACTGGGAAATTGCTTGTGTTTTTGGCTATTGTGGCTACGCTAATATAACGCTATATTGTGTTTTCGCTGTAAAACACTTAATAAATCGGAAATATTGTCTGGAATCACAAGATGCCTGTCTTTCAATTGCTGTACACTATGTATTTTTCAGAAATGTTTTATGATGAGTATTTAGTTATTTGGCGTTGGTGTCTGTAATTATTATGGCTGCTTTCGGTGCAATTTCTGATTGTAGCTGCAATGTAAACTATGATTTATACCTGAAATATGCAAATGTTTCTAACAAAACATATGCTATACAATAAATATGTTATCAGACTGTCATCTGATGAAGTTGTTTCTTGGTTAGTGGCTATTTATATGTTTATTTGGTCGAATTTGTGATAGCTACTGATGGAGTAAAAAACTGATGGAGTAAAAAAAAGTGGTGTCTTTTGCTAACGTGGTTAGCTAATAGATTTACATATTGTGTCTTCCCTGTAAAACATTTAAAAAATCTGACATGTTGGCTTGATTCACAAGATGTGTACCTTTCATCTGGTGTCTTGGACTTGTTAATGTGTGAAAGTTAAATATTTAAAAAAAATATCTTTTGAATTTCGCGCCCTGCACTTTGAGCTGGCTGTTGTCATAAGTGTACCGGCGTCGGGCTTGCAGCCATAAGAAGTTAAACCGCTTCACAAGAGGTGTAGAGCCTAACTGGCATTCATAAGCAGCGTGTGAGTTTCAAGTTTGGGGAAGATCATTTTCACCATAAAAATGCACCTTTATAATAAAAGCATTACATGCATAAACGCATTTGCGGTCACTTTTGATAATGGTGTTTTCCCGTTAAGGCTTCCGGCCCAGACGGCATCCATAGCCATGTCCTCAGAGAATGCGCAAACCAGCTGGCTGGAGTGTTTACGGACATTTTCAATCTTTCCCTACCCAGTCTGCTGTCTCCACTTGCTTCAAGATGTTCACCATTGTTCCTTTACCCAAGAAAGTGAGGGTACATTAACTGAACTAAATGACTCTTGCCCCGTAGCACTCACTTCTGTCATCTTGAAGTGCTTTGAGAAGCAAGTTAAGGATCATATCACATCCAGCTTACCCAACACCATAGACCCACTGCAATGCGCACACCACCCCTGTAGATCCACGGTTGATGCAATCTCCATCGCACAGCCCTATCCCATCTGTATCTGGACACCCTTTCAAAAGAGGAATACCTATGTAATAATGCTGTTCATTGACTTCAGCTCAGCCTTCAACAACATAGTGCCCTCCAAGCTCATCCTTAAGCTCAGGGCCCTGGGTCTGAACTCTGCCCTGTGCAACTAGGTCCTGGACTTCCTGACGGGCTGCCCCCAGGTGGTGAAGGTAGGCAATAACACATCCACTACAATGATCCTCAGCACAAGGGCCCCACAAGGGTGTGTACTCAGCCCCATCCTGTACTCCCTGTTCACCCATGACTGCGTTGCCACGCACTCAACTCAATCATCAAGTTTGCATATGTCACAACAGTAGCAGGCCTGATTACCAACAAGAGAGCCTACAGGGAGGAGGGGAGGACCCTGGCAGAGTGGTGTCAGGAAAATAACCTCTCCCTCAATGTCAACAAAATGAAGGAGGTGATCGTGGACTTCAGGAGACAGCAGAGGGAGCACGCACCCATCCACATCAACGTGACCGTAGTGGAGAAGGTGAAAAGCTTCAAGTTTCTAGCCGTATGCATCACTGACAATCTGACATGGTCCACCCATACAGACAGTGTGATGAAGAAGGAGCAACAGCACCTCTCCAACCTTAGGAGGCTGAAGAATTTTGTCTTGGGCCTTAAACTTTTACAGATGCATCATTGAGAGCATCCTGTCGGGCTGTATAACCGGTAACTGTACTGTCCGCAACCGCAGAGCTCTCCAAAGGGTGGTGTGCCCAACGCATCACCAGGGGCCCACTGCCTGCCCTACAGGACATCTATAGTACCCGGTATCACAGGGAGGCCAAGAAGATCATCAAGGACCTCAGCCACCTAAGCCATGGTCTGTTCACCCCACTATCATCCAGAAGGCAAGGTCGGTACAGAGGCATGTTAAATGTTAAATGTGACTTTCAGGAAACTAGGCGTATGCCGCACGTCACTACAGCACAGGAGAGGCACAGGAAGGTAAACATACATTTTTTATTAAAATGGCAGAAATGCCTTCTGGAACAACCCTAGGATGCATATGCCGGGTCAAAATGATCCAGCCCAATGTATTTTTTTGCTGTATTGATCCCCACCAAAATTATCATTATATAATATTCCAGGAATTCCTTAAATAATGTGTTTTTAATGTTAACATCCTAGTTTTTGTTATTTTATTTCTTATTTTTTTTAAAGTAAAAATAGTTTTTCCATCACTACCCCAAGTTTTCATATGTGGGTCAAATTTGACCGTATGTATTTCCTATGGAATTCATTGCATTGCACTCGTCAAACGTACCTTTGCTACGACAATAAACTCAAGTTAATTAATAAAATATTTATTAAATATATTGTTTTTTAAATGTTCATTAATCACCGTTTTCATTCCTCCTTTTTAACTCATTGAGTAAAAGGAGTTTCATAAAGAGGCTCATAAGAATGTTGCCGGATATACAACCAAAAAGGTTTTACAGAGGCTGGATGAGGAAGCCGTTGGTGCCTCTGACTCAGAATCTGAGGTATCCAATTTAGATGACACAGACTATGTACCTGTGGATCAAGTTGGAGTTGTGGATGCACCTGGTAGTCCAGCTGTCCTCGATGATTCTACAGATGGGAAGGACACCTCCTTCGAGGAGAGTGAAAACCAGTCAAATAGACTGAGTAAAAAGAGTAAAATAGACTTGAGTGAACATCCCCCCCAGTAAAGGCAGGACCATAAGCCATAACATCTTGAGGAGCTGCCCAGGGCTTGTGACGGGGTCAACAGTTGTCACCAAAAGTTGCCTGGGAGCTATTCATTAGTGGCAACATCATTGAGGAGGTCCTAAAGTGTACACATTTAGGACGGAGAATAGCGACAGCAAAAGGGAAAGAGTGATGTTAACAAATAGGAACTAAAGGTCTTTCATGGTTTAACCCTCCTCGCCGGCATGGAGAAAAGATCTTTTTTCTCATGGTCTGAGAGTCCTTTAGGTGCCTTTTGGCAAACTCCAAGTGGTCTGTCTTGTGCATTTTACTGAGGAGTGGCTTCTGTCTGGCCATTCTACGACAAAGGCCTGATTGTTGGAGTGCTGCAGAGACGGTTGTCCTTCTGGAAGGTTCTCCCATCTTCACAGAAGAAATGAGGCAATGGAACGATTTGGGGTGATGAAATAGAGTCATGCACCACCACTCAGAGCAACCAGGGCCAGAAGAGGAAGAGGTGCCAGCTCTGCCCAAATGGTAAGGATAGAAAAATAAAATATAATTTTATTGGTCACATACTGTACACATGTTTAGCAGATGTTATTGTGAGAATAGCAAAATGCTTGTGTTTCTAGCTCTGACAGTGCAGCAATATCTAACTAGTAATATCTAACAATTTCATAACATATACCCAATACAGACACATCTAAGTAAGGAATGGAATTAAGAATATTTATAATGCCGGTCAATGTTTTAGAACACCTACTTTAAAAAAATGTAACCTTTATTTAACTAAGCAAGTGAGTTAAGATAATATACTTATTTACAATGACTGCCTACCGGGGAACAGTGGGTTAACTGCCTTGTTCAGGGGCAGAACAACATATGTTTACCTTGTCAGCTCGGGGATTCTATCCAGCAACCTTTCAGTTACTGGCCCAGGACTAACCGCTAGGCTACCTGCCGCCCACTATAATAAAAGTGAGACATCAAAACTATGAAATAACACATATGGAATCATGTTGTAACCAAAAAAGTGTTAAACAAATCAAAGTATATTTGAGATTCTTCAAATAGCCACTCTTTGCCTTGATGACAGCTTTGCACACTCTTGGCATTATCTCAACCAGCCTCATGAGGTAGTCACCTGGAATGCATTTCAATTAACAGGTGTGCCTTGTTAAGTTAACTTGTGGAATTTATTTCCTTAATGCACTTGAGCCAATTAGTTGTGTTGTGAAAAGGTAGGGGGGTATACAGAAGATAGCGCTATTTGGTAAAAGACTAAGTCCATATTATGGCAAGAACAGCTCCAATAAGCAAAGAGAAACGACAGTCCATCATTACTTTAAGACATGAAGGTCAGTCAATACGGAACATTTCAAGAACTTTGAAAGTTTCTTCAAGTGCAGTCGCAAAAATCATCAAGCGCTATGATGAATCTGTCTCTCCTGAGGACCGCCACAGGAATGGAAGACCCAGAGTTACTTCTATTGCAGAGGATAAGTTCATTAGAGTTACCAGTCTCAGAAATGCAGCCCAAATAAATGCTTCAGAGTTCAAGTAACAAGCACATCTCAACATCAAATGTTCAGAGGAGACCCGCTAGCACAGGGGATCTGGGCCGATTGCGGCTGAGAGTCAGGGCGCTCGGCTGAGAGTCAGACTCGGCCGACGTCATGTCTGGGTCGCCTTCGGCAGTATTACTTATGGCTAGGATGCGGGGATTGAGCTTGAGCCGACTCTGGTGTTAGTTATCTGGCCCAAATGTATTACATGGGGCTCAGGCCGACTGGGGCTATTCTCTGTCAGATGATTACACGGGCAACTTTATATAATTAACATTTCATTATTGTACTGTCTACACTCGATTTGTTGTTTATAATCAACATTTTTCATTAAAACGATTTTAATCAGAACTAAAGTTTTGTTGCTAAGGATTCCAAAACACAGTTAGCCTTGCAAGTTTGTGTTCCATTTTTTTGCGTGGATTCCGCGAGTGCTAGCTGGCTGTACTACAGACACCTGTCGTCATCGTGGAAAAGACTCATTGTTATCTTTTGTAAAACTACGGGTTGCAGTAAAGAGCCAACCTGGATACTAACGAGATCCTGAGGGAAATTGACAAGTACCAACAGCTTTACACTATGGAGGAACAACATACTGCATCATGGAAAGATCCGACTACCTCACAAAATAACTTTAACCCGACAAAAAAAAGAAAAACAGATTAATCTACAGACACAGACGATTTACTTACCATTGAAGTAGAGGCTAGGGCTCTGGCTGGAATCCATGCAACACTGGAAAAGTTGTGTGAGTAGGTAGCAGGACTGAGGGGGAGTTTGGAGTTTAGCCAGTGTAAAATTCACACGCTCCAAGGAGAGAACAAGGCACTCACAGCCAAGGTAAAAATCCACGATTCCAACATGGATAGCCTACTCAGGGAAAACAGGGTGATGAAGGAGTCGCTACTAGACATACAAAGTCGGCGCATGCGTGAAAATCTAATTTTTTCTTGGATTCCTGAGGATGCATCCAATAATCCAGAGGGCGCGATCAGAGAATTCATGCACTCCACCTTGAAACTTCCAATAGAGACTGTAAACAAGGTGGCTTTCCACCGAGTACACAGACTTGGAGCTCGGAGAGACAAAACCAAGGGTCCCCAACCGATCGTCGCAAAATTTGAACACTACCAACAAAAGGAGCTGATCAAAAGCAGGGGAAGGGAGCTTAAAGGGATCAAATTCGGTCTCAATGACCAATTTCCAAAGGAGATAAACAAACGTTGTAAGAGATTGTATCCGGTACAAAGGCAACAGAGGGAGAAGGGTAAGCGTGCCTTTCTCATCGTGGACAAACTCTTTATAGATGGACAGCTATTCCGAGACAGCTCCATAACACCATGGCTGTACTAAATTCTACAGGGACTTCAGGTTACGAAAAAAAGAAAGAATGGGAACTGTAAAAATATCTGAACACTATGAAGTGGATATGAACACACACATACTCAATTACATGCCCGCTTATGCATACACATACACACCTGATCTCACTTTTCTCTCACTCACTCTTTTCTCCATCTCGCTCTGTCGAGAACTGTTTTATAATTTAATATGTTTCTTGTTTGTCTATCTTTTTTATGTATTTGTCTACAACTTTATATATGTTTACAACAAGCAAGGTAAGATATCAGAATTGGAGCATTGGGGAATAATAACATATTGTACGGAATATATTTATACTGTAGTGAAGCCGTCTCTTGAGTAATGCAAGGTCTCTTTCATGATCATGTGAAACGTCAATTGCTATGGAAATGCTGGGATGTGTTTTTCAATGATGTTAACGGTAATTATGATGCAACTATGACAGTGATACGATATGGATTACAATTATCATTATGAATAGTAAGGTGTTACGCACACCTCTATGAAGAGGGAACGCAACACCCTGCTGCAAATCAACTCCCCGTGAAGCAAAAGAGGTATGAACTGTAGGTGCGAGTAAGGATGACAAAAGCAGAATTTACCGTTTACTAGGATTTATTTCCTACATGGTAATATGGGGAAAAGCGGCTGGACGGAACCAAAGCAAAGAAAGTAAATATCAAAGCTCCCCCTCTCCTATCTAACCTGCCTACCCACTTAACTTACCTAACTTGCACCACCTGGTGCCCTAACCAAAATACAGGGGGTGGTCCGCCCAGGTCTTACCTAGTGTGCCTAGACAGTGAATATACTACGGGTATATGTATGCCCGCGGGCCTCTTGCCTAAGCACTCCCAAAGTGCCTTCTCCTTCCCCCCTGGGAACAAATGAAACAGAACAAACAATTTCAATAATCAAAACAGTGCGTCCTATAACACATAACAGACATAACCAATCAGCTCCCTCAGCAACAACTTACATAGTACATACCAAATCTCTTTGAGAAACAACCAACACTTTATCACAATCAAATTCTCCAGAAAAAAAATCTCTAATCTCTCCAAAATATTCAATCTTCTCTCCTCCTGAACAGAACACTGGCTTTTATATAGCTTCAGGAGTCTAATTGGATACAGCTGCATCTTGACGAGGGGGCGGGGTCAGCTCTCTAATCATCCATTAGCCATTGAGTCGACCAATCAGCTGGTTGGGGAGGCTTCCAGGAAGCCATCTCCTGAAACACACACACTCAAATACAACACAGAAACTGGGGAACGTAACATAAGGCTATATGCACTACATGTTACACACATAGACACTCAACCATGCAAATTGGCAGAGTTATTATTTATTTGGACAGCACACATTATAGTCTTACTCTTATACAGATATCATACACACTCTCACTAAAACACATCCAATATCATACACATCAACCTACTCAGATGTACTACACACATAATATATTGTCTCAATTTTCTAACATCTGTGGCATTGGCTCGCTGGCAAACAGGTAAGGGAATAAAACAAATATTGCTAGAACCTATTTCTTGAATTCTAAATATCAGACATTTGAAAGCTGTAGTTTTGACCTTCATAATACCTCTGATGGCAGTAACTTTACAAGTACTAATTATGGTCAATTTAGACTGAGAATAGTATCTAGTTATCTAAAAGGTATTTGATAAAGTAAGACTGGATTTTATTTATGAATGCCTGGATTTTTTTAATTTCGGTGATTCTCTTATAAAATGGGTAAAAAATTATGTATAGCAATCCAGGTGTAAAATCAAAAATAACAGCTACTTCTCAGAGAGTTTTGAATTGTCAAGAGGAGTTAAAGGCTGTCTGCTGTCACCATATCTATTTGTTATGGCCATCAAAATGCTAGTTATTAAAATCAGATCCAATAACAACATTAGAGGATTAGAAATCCAAGGCTTTAAAACAAAGATGTCCATGTATGTCGATGACTCTTGTGTTATATTAAGTCCGCAAGCTAGATCCATGCAATGTCTCATTGAAGATCTAGATAACTTTTCTGTACTCTCTGGACTAAAACCTAATTATGATAAGTGTACAATATTACGTATTGGATTATTGGATTACCCTTCAGTTTACCTATAAAATGGGCTGATGGTGAAGTAGACATAGTTGGTATGCATATCACAAAATATAAAAATAAGCTCTCCACAATTAATTTCATTAGAAAACTTGTAAAAATAGACAAGATCCTGCAACCACGGAGAGGTAAATACAAGGCTATTTATGTGAAAATTGCCCCGATTAACTCCTTAGTCATATCTCAGTTTACTCACTAATTTATGGTGATGCCTACGCCTGATGATTCGTTTTTCAAATCATATGAGCAAAACATATTTTGCTTTATCTGGGACGCTAAACCAGACAAATATATAATGAATATGAATTGGGTGGGTTGAGATTATTAAATATAAAAGCACTAAACCTCTAAAAGCTTCACTTATTCAAAATTTTTACTTGAACCCTAAATGGTTCTCAAGTAGATTACTAAGGAAAGCTCATCCATTGTTTAAAAATGGCCTTCTTGCCATTGTGCAGATTGCCATGTCTCATTTTCGATTCACTGAAAACTATACTTTTTTTCAAAATATCTCTCTTTTTCAAACAAACATTGCAGAGCAGACTACAATTTATATTTCATCCCCCTGAAAAGATAGGACAAATATCAGAACAAATATTATGGCTGAACGCAAATGCGCTGGTTCATAAAAGCTGTATTTATGGGAAAGATGTTTGAAAATTGCATTTTGTTCTTAAATTATATTGTAAATTGGAATGGTAGAGTTATGTCCTCCATGGAATTATCAGAATTGTACGGGAAGGTCTGCTCAATCCAAGAATACAACCAATTGATTACAGCATTACCCCAAAAATGGAGGAGGCAGGTGGCAGCGGGAGGAGGTAGGGAACTGGTCTGTCTGCCAAATATAAAGGATCAAAACTGGTGGAGGAATAACAATAGCATAAATAGGAAAGTATACCAGTTTCATTTTAGGACCTGGATGTTAACAATTGTGCCATACAGATTGCAAAATAGTTGGGAAGAGGTTTTTGATATAGCGATTCCATGGTACAGGGTGTATGAGTTGATATATAAAAAAAACGCACGATTCAAGACTTTGTGCTTTTCAGCTAAAATTATTATATAGAATTCTTGTCACCAACAAAATGTTCAATATTTGCGGCATAAAATCATCGAAGCTCTACAGATTTAGTTGTGAGGATACAGAGTCAATAGACCATTTATTTTGGTATTGCCCTCAGGTAGGCTGTTTCTGGTCTCAGGTTCAGGAATGGCTGAAATTGCATATCATTGATCTAAAATTGACCCTAGAAATAGTACTGTTAGGAGTACTATTTTTGCGGTGCATCGAAAAAATGTATGGCAGATAGAAGTCCCAGCTTTGGATAACATTTTCCAGAAGAATAAGGAATAAATTCGCTAAATGTAAGTATTAAGTTTATTTATACACCAAATGATGTTAAAATGTTCAACTAATTACTTTCATATGAATTGTGAATTCAAATGTTGAGTAACTGGGGTTTATCAGCCCATTGCCAAGCTAGGAAGCAGGCGATCTCATCCTGCTTATTTGCTGTTTAGAGATGGACAACTAAACTAATTAATCGTAAATTCAGCAATGTGTCAATTGTGAAGACCCGGACAGTTTTTAAATCATGAATAGGTGAACTTGCTAACCAGCTAAATACAGAGCAAGTAGTTTTTCCCCATTTGGTTTCAGGGACTAAAGTGGGCACCTGTTCACATTTCATTCCATTGCAATGACTTGGCAGGAGAAAACAGACCTGCCCGACTTGTTTGGAGGTAAGACATTTTAACATCTTCTGATGGAACCGAAAGTAAAATACGCAAAAACAAATTAAAGAACGGAAAACATAGAAATAGCACACACCAGGTTAATCACAAAATCATATTATTAAGAAGTGTCCAACATCAATGTTAGATAAAAATAGATTCACCCATGTTATTGTTTATCATGCAGATTTATCAGAACATTGTAATTTATGAACTTTTATGAAGCTCATTCTAAAATACAGACCTGATTTCTGTTCGAGGGAATTGTGCTGTGTTTAATTCTTCAATTTAGACCACAATTAGTTGAATTAGGTATTGGTGAAGGGCTGGAACAAAAACCTGTACACTCCTGTCCAGTGTATAAAAAAAACTGTGGTTCTCATAATAAAATGTACCCTCATATACTGAACGAGTTTGTTATTCTACTTGAGATATCCCTCACTTGGGAATTACTTATTTTGTATAATGGACTGTGTTTTTAAGGACTCATGCATAGATACAGGAAAACCAATCAAAATGTTAAAATGTACCCAAAATTAGAAGTGCTGACGTCTCCACATGATGCTGGTTTTGAGGCTTGGGCATCTGCTGACTGCAGTTCATCTCTCTAATCCCCTGCAAGGAAAGACAAATGCATCAATAATATTCCAATGCCTTACTCATTTCATTAAATATATATTCCTCTTTGATATGCATTTGTGTAATTATATTTATCACATGCCAGTATTTGTATCCAATGCATCTAGCTTACATTAGGATGAAGTAGCCTAGGCCTTCTAATCTAGTTAGATTGCATCGTATCACCTTTCAATTTTAGTTATCAACTAATATAAAACCACGTTATCTTGAACATCGGTAGATAAAAAAACATCGGTGTCATTTCATAATATGTACAGGTGTGATTGTTGTATGACTGCATCACAATGCAAGCCTGCTCATTAGGAAATAGAGCAGCTCCAATGCAATTTAAACTGAAACAGCACTATTTACAGCACTATTCTGGCTATTAATCATTCTTAAACAGTCAGTAAAATCGTTTATTTAGCTGTCTAAAAAAATCGTAGACTGTATGATATCAATCTTTACCGGTCATGTCCACAACGATGGAGCAGCAGACCGAGCAAAATTATGCCAGAGGAGGACCCTATACTTTAGGATAATTATTCTGGTCGGTGTCAACTTCATTCACTAACAGGTACTGAGGAGATCATTTCTGTTACTTGTGTCAGATATTTACATTTTGGGATCATTGTCGACTCTGTCAATCACCATATTCTTATCGGCAGACTCAGTAGCCTCGGTTTTTCTAATGACTGCCTTGCCTGGTTCACCAACTACTTTGCAGACAGAGTTCAGTGTGTCAAATCGGAGGGCATGTTGTCCGGTCCTCTGGCAGTCTCTGTGGGGGTACCACAGGGTTCAATTCTCGGGCCAACTCTTTTCTCTGTATATATCAATGATGTTGCTCTTGCTGCGGGCGATTCCCTGATCCACCTCTACGCAGACGACACCAT
Source organism: Salvelinus namaycush (assembly GCF_016432855.1). NCBI lineage: Eukaryota > Metazoa > Chordata > Actinopteri > Salmoniformes > Salmonidae > Salvelinus > Salvelinus namaycush. Next base: position 7,461,031 of record NC_052324.1, on the reverse strand, counting down.
TCTGTATACTTCTGGCCCTTCCTTGGACACTGTGCTATCTAACCTCCAAACGAGCTTCAATGCCATACAACACTCCTTCCATGGCCTCCAACTGCTCTTAAACGCTAGTAAAACCAAATGCATGCTTTTCAACCGTTCGCTGCCTGCACCCGCACGCCCGACTAGCATTACCACCCTGGACGGTTCCGACCTAGAATATGTGGACATCTATAAGTACCTAGGTGTCTGGCTAGACTGCAAACTCTCCTTCCAGACTCATATCAAACATCTCCAATCCAAAATCAAATCTAGAGTCGGCTTTCTATTTCGCAACAAAGCCTCCTTCACTCACGCCGCCAAACTTACCCTAGTAAAACTGACTATCCTACCGATCCTCGACTTCGGCGATGTCATCTACAAAATAGCTTCCAATACTCTACTCAGCAAATCACAGTGCCATCCGTTTTGTTACTAAAGCACCTTATACGACCCACCACTGCGACCTGTATGCCCTAGTCGGCTGGCCTCGCTACATGTTCGTCGTCAGACCCACTGGCTCCAGGTCATCTACAAGGCTATGCTAGGTAAAGTGCCGCCTTATCTCAGTTCACTGGTCACGATGGCTACACCCACCCGTAGCACGCGCTCCAGCAGGTGTATCTCACTGATCATCCCTAAAGCCAAAACCTCATTTGGACGCCTTTCCTTCCAGTTCTCTGCTGCCTGCGACTGGAATGAATTGCAAAAATCTCTGAAGTTGGAGACTTTTATCTCCCTCAACAACTTTAAACATCTGCTATCCGAGCAGCTAACCGATCGCTGCAGCTGTACATAGTCCATCGGTATATAGCCCACCCAATTTACCTACCTCACCCCCATACTGTTTTTATTTATTTACTTTTCTGCTCTTTTGCACACCAGTATCTCTACTTGCACATGATCATCTGATGATTTATCACTCCAGTGTTAATCTGCTAAATTGTAATTATTCGATTTATTGCCTACCTCCTCATGCCTTTTGCACACATTGTATATAGATTCTCTTTTTTTCTACCATGTTATTGACTTGTTTATTGTTTACTCCATGTGTAACTGTGTTGTTGTCTGTTCACACTGCTATGCTTTATCTTGGCCAGGTCGCAGTTGCAAATGAGAACTTGTTCTCAACTAGCCTACCTGGTTAAATAAAGGTGAAATAAAAAATTGTACACTGAATAGATAGCACTAATTGCTCACACTGCTACAGTGGCCACAAACGTCTTGCGCTTGGGGGGATATTTTTTTTTAACTAGGCAAGTCAGTTAAGAACAAATTGTCACTTACAATGTCAGCCTAGGAACAGTAGGTTAACTGCCTTGTTCAGGGGCAGAATGACAGATTTTTACCTTGTCAGCTCAGGGATTCGATCTAGCAACCTTTCGGTTACTGGCCAAACGCTCTAACCACTAGTCTACCTACCACCCCATGTGATACTGCCTTCGAATCCTGTCCCAAATGGCAGTAACCTAATAAGGTTACTACCTGCCTTTGGTAGCAGGTAGGAAGCAGCCTCTGTATTGGTAAAATAATAACAGTAGGCTAAACCAACATTAGTTTCCATTCATACAAACTGTCAAAACGAATGCCCAGCACTCGGCGCAAACTCGTGATGCTCGGAACCGAAGGGTGCTGCTCAGACCACTGCATAAGGCAGTTCACAATGCTCTAGGAAGCCGTGAGAATACTTGATGGTGTGAGTTTGGTTGGTTTTCAGAGCCTTCCACAAACCATAGCCCACCATGTAGGGCACTGCACTGTATAGCCTACAAACACTGCTTCCAGCTGCCCCCTGACGACGTTTACACATCTTAAATATTCATTAAAATCCTCCTGCTGCAGGATTAATATCCTCCTGCGATGAAATGGGTCATATTAAGATCCTACCTCTGTATGGCAGCGTGTGTGGAGGCAGAGAGAAAATAACAGCTTAATTGTCAGTTTGCCATTTGGACACTTACGGGGGGGAAAAAATGTAAATTAATCCCTTTAGAGAGGGAGCCATACGTTCATAGCCGTGGGAAATAGTTTGGGGGTGGGGGGGCTGCGTTTAAAAAAAAAAAAAGTGAATTTATTGTATTTTCAAGGGGGGTGCTGAAAAAATATGTTTGCCCGTGCTACATATACTAAAACAGCACTATTTAAGGCCCAGTGCAATACTTTTTTTATTCATTCATATTCATCTTTTTCAGGGGGTACTGCAGCACCCTGTCACGTTCCTGACCTGTTTTCTGTTGTTTTGTATGTGTTTAGTTGGTCAGGGCGTGAGTTGGGGTGGGTATTCTATGTTGTGTGTCTAGTTCGTCTGTTTCTGTGTTCAGCCTAATATGGTTCTCAATCAGAGACAGCTGTCAATCGTTGTCCCTGATTGAGAATCATATATAGGTGGCTTGTTTTGTGTTGGGGATTGTGGGTGGTTGTTTCCTGTCTCTGTGTTTGTGTTCTGCACCAGATAGGACTGTCTCGGCTTTCACGTTTGTTATTTTGTTATGTGTTAATGTTCATCGTTTATTGTTTAATTAAACATGTTGAACACTAACTGCGCTGCATTTTGGTCCTCTCCTTCATCCCAGGAAGAAAGCCGTTACACACCCTCAGCACCCCTACTTCCTGCGGCTATGCGTAAGTTATGATGTGTCAGCACTTTTTTTTAAGAAGCCCAAGGAGCAGGTCAAGGTGATTAAAAATGAGTGGTACAGCTGAGACCTGTCCTCTCACACACACAGGCACACACACAGGCACACACACACACACACAGGCGCACACACACACACACCCACACACCCCTCTCAGCAGATTAAAGTTGACCCTTTGTGCTCTGAGGAGGGTTTGGTTTGGCAGGAGAGATGGGTAAAGGGGGAAGGAAGGAGGTGGGGTCAACTTTAACCTCATAAAGAGAGCCTAGCTTTTCATTAGTTACTGTAACATCTGCTCTTAAAGGACGACGACTCTGCAGTAATGACAGATAGACACTCCAGTTAAATAAACACTGTGCTGTCTCAGGAATGGAGCAATACCCACATTGAGCTTCAAAGCTAGTGCTCGAATTCTGGCCATGTCATATCCCTTACACACAATCACTGCATCCCTAAATTATGAAACAAACTCCCTTTCACCTCCAGCCCCTCACTACCCTATTCTCGTCTCACTAACTCTGTCATTCTTTGTTCTCCTCCCCTCTTCTCCAATGTTATTTTCTGTCCTTTCTCCATCCTCTTCTGGCCTCAATGGTTGAAGTCTCAATGGTGTAGTACCTTATTGTAGGAAGAAAGCTCTGAGACAGACCAATCAAGGGGAAGCCTAGGATCATGTGACCACAAACCATTAAGATAAATAATGCCCCCTGTTAAATAAAGGCCCCTCTACACTACTCATTTAATTGTCTGTTCACTCCCATTTTCTTTTCATCATCAGATGCAACATATAGGCTAAGCTACTTTCAGTATTTGAGAACTGAATCAATTTATTCACTGTTTTAATGGCAATTTCTTCTTATTGATCATGTAACAAACTCTGCTTCAACAACCCACAACCACTTTTTAAACATAATCTGGTTCGCTTGCTAATATGATTTGAATGATGCAGCAACACCAGATCGACAGCATCGGCTTCACGGCCACCTGCCCAGTTCCTAGAAGGAAATGGACTTCGGTGTGATGTGATGCAGATGCTTGCTTCGTAGAGGGCTTTTCTGGACCACTGCTGAGGTGTGGTGGTCTTACTGGCGCTTTTACAGTCACTGAAGCATCACCCATATGGGTGCTACATTTCAGTAGCGGACGATCCAGCCTACCTACAGAGGAGGAGCTGTGACTATTGAAGAAAGACAAAGTTCTCGATGAAGAGCCCTGTGAATTGTCTGTCAGATTTCTCTACCTCCCTGCCTGGCTGTACCATCTATGCTCCCTCCTCTCGAGATACTGCCTTTTCTGAACTGTCTGTCATCTAAAGCTTTGAAAGACCATTCCCAAAGAACTACCAGATTCATACATTTGTTTGGATAAATAGTTTGTTTACTTTGTTTTTACAGTGAATTTGAGATTCGACTTGTAATGAAAAGCGCGATATATGAAATAAATATATTATTATTGTTATTACTATCAACTTCAACCGCAGTAGGTCTAACCACTGGGAGCAGAATGGATTACGTTCTAGAATCTATCGGTATTGTAAATTAGGCTTGTCGAAGGTGTGAAGGAGGGGAGGGAGCCATTCCAATTGCTGGTCTTCAAGTTTGAATAACGTTCTGGCTTGTTTGAATAAAATGTTCTGCCTTGTTTTGAGGTTAAAATAAGCATAATAGCAGATACACATAGACTTTGCGGAAGACACGTGTTGGTTGAATGCATTCAGTTGTGCAACTGATTAGGTGACCTTTCCTTTCCAGTCATTGTGCTAACGCTTGTTAGCATTCGCCTGCAAAAATTACCACTAACTTCCTTCACACTGGACACAGAGAGATAAAAATGATATCCATGAGTTGATCCCCCAAACATCCCTTTAACTGCTTCTCTATGTATAGCTTGTTTAAAGACATTGATGAGCTTGATCTGTAGGGCGAGAACATTAGAGCACCAAGCTTAAAACGCCCGAGGAGGACTACATAGACACGTGAAATGAGACTCAGAGCCAAAGGTGAAATACGGTTAGAGGCTCAATCCTCAGTCCAGGCTTTTCTTTTAAGCGAAAGTCACAACCCACTGGGCACAGACGTCAATTCAACGTCTTTTCGGCGTTTCATTGAAATGACGTGGAAACAGCATTGATTCAACCAGTATGTGTCCAGTAGGAAGTGGCGAAACTGGTGGTCAAGACCACGAGAGGGATAGAAATTGTGCGAACTGAGTAATAGTGACTTGAGTATGTCCTAACACGGAGACACATTTGGTGAGCAGGTGCTGGTGTCTGAAGTATGACACAAAATATGATAAATTGGTTTGAGTGACAGTTAGTGTTGCTCTGGACATCGGTCAATAAAGGTTGAGGTTGTCATTAAGAACAGAGGCCAAAAGGTTTTTCTGAAGTCCACTTGGCTAAAATGCTTTTCTGTAGCCCATGGATGAAAGAATGAACGCAATGAAAGATCCGGAATGAACAAAAGAGGAAAGTGTTTAAAACATTGATAAAACTGACATAGTTCCCGAAATGGGTGTGATTGTCACTAGTGATGTGCAGTTTGCCAACGATTCCTTCTTTTTCTATGACTGATCATTTGTTTTTCTGAGTGATTCGTTCATTTAAGTAGTTTGTATGACCTGCTGCCGCAATTTGTCCTACAGCAGGATTGATACACGCTGCTCCGGCTCAGCGGCTCCAGAGACATGGTCCGACCAACAACTGTCTGTTATATGTGTGCAGGGAAATGGAGAAGAAAAATACCTGTTTATAACTGATAATTGATTGCGTGGTGCAAGAATGAATACGACTAATTGGTTATTCAATGTTATGATGGAAAAGGTTTTGTAGAACCAAACATGCACAGCTTCTTCTCAAAAAACTTAAACGTAAGAACAAATCGTTTGGGGGGGGGATGCAGTTCGCGAACGATATTGTCAGGTTGTGGCCACAACTAGACCTTGTTTCAAATGTATCAATAAATAATCTAATTTGTATGCCTAGCAGTCAAAAGTTTACTTTTTCAGTCACAAATGATAGTTCCAATAAGCCTCCCGTGGTGAACGACATGCGAAGGAGAGGCTTGTAGAACCATGACTCTTTCAGGTTTTCAGTTCACCATTCGCCGGTAGATGGTCATTCTCTGGGCATCACTGACTCAAATTAACCAAATTTGTCAAAATATTTTTTGGGGGGGACTGAATGAGTCAAAAAGTTCAAAGTCAGTTAAAATAACTTCTCATCACTAATAGAAAATGTAACACAACATGACGCACAAGGTAGTTCCCCAGGTGCAACCTACTGAGGCCATCGCTCCTGGTCTAATTTCACTGGCATGGTCTGTCTAATGAATCAGTTATCCTAACCATGGCTGGAATTCACTTGAATCTCCTTCGACTGTTGACACAGTGTCTTTGTTTACAAAATTCTGCCCCGTGCACAGACTTCATATTCTGAATACAGAATGCACAGAGGGTGCAAAAAGTCTACAAGTCTCTTTAAATAGCTGCTGTTTTGTTTGATCATGGAGGAGTACTGTATAGGCCTAACTATTGCATAGAATTTTGTTAGAGTTAGAATTCTGTCCAGAGTGTCTCCTTACATGTATATACAGTATTTCTCTGCGTTACTCACCTCTGATTCATACTAAGATAAAGTAAAATATGTATTGGTCTGTACAACTGTTGCACACTGGCATTCAATCAACATTACAAATTATTGTATGATAATTATTTATGACACAAGGGCAATTATTTTGTCAAAATAAAAACAAATGGAGAAAGTACCTGGAGGAAGAAAGAAATGGATCGCATTGAGCTGCCCGACAACTGTGAACTAGGCCTAGGTGATAAAAGGTCATTCTCCATAGAGGATGAGTTATGGTTGGTAGAACTGGGGCGAAGTCAAACACAACCCCAGCCACTAATTCAAGGTGCTTCCCAGAGATAAGTGGTTCTCTAATAACACAGAGCAAACCACCGCAGCCACAGCCTGGACAACCAGCAGTGTAATTAACTCACATTCCCAACATGCTCTGCACGTGTAAAACTGATGATTTGCCTATGGGTGGAAACATCAAAGAAAGCACTTTGGAGGCGTGACCACAGCACAGTGAAATAGACCCTATTAGGACTTTCTTTTGCTACTAGGCCTATTTCATGAAGCTAATCCCCTCCCCCACCAGATCAATGTCCGAATAATGTTGAATACCTTCCATTCTACGTGATTTCTGGGATTTTCTGTACTCACACACACACACACACACACACAGTCAATATGGAGTGACACAGTGTGTGGCTTACAGACGCACAGAGCCTGCAATAGTTACCTGCGTTCGAACCATCAAAAAACCATCTCTGAATTATGTGATAAATGGCATCACCATAGTCTCTAGGCCGTGCAGAGTTCAAGGAGATGCCCCATTTGACCGTAGCTCGCTCAGTCTGACCGCAGCAAGCGTGCAAATAGTAGGCCCGGAATAAAGCCTGACTGGTAGTGATTTAATGATGCTTTGGACATATTGCGGCCTCTGGGTCACACAGAGACACGCCGTTGTCGATGGGCTCATTGGGGGGAGGTTTGGGTGGATAAGCCACAGAGTTATTCTAGCTGCGTGCGCCAGTTCATGTAGTCTGACACATCTGAGTTTCTCCCTAAGGATAACATTTGTTTACAGGTTATGCTCTAACTCTGCTTCTGTGCAGGCAATTTTCAAAATCCCTTTTGCCACGTGTTCAGGGTCACCTGCACCTCTACAGATATCAACATGAAAAGATTGAATGGTCCCCTTCATGTCCTAAAGGGGAAGTATGAACTTCACCATCAAATAGGGCTGAATTCCTAAAATGTGCAGGCTTAAATCATCATAGAAAGGGAAACAAAAGGCATCAACATAGTCTCTAGGCTGTGCCGAGTTCAAGGAGATGCCCCACTTGACTGTAGCTCGCTTGGTCTGACCGCAGCGAGCGCGCAAAAAAAGTTGGCGCAAAATGAATCCTGACCTAAATTTGAGGTGCTTTTGGGTGACAGTGACAGAACCGTTAAGGCTAGAACGACAATTCAACCGCAGGTCTTCCGGATCTGTGCAAGCTTAACCTTCACCATGTGGAATTAATCCTTAACAGTGAAAACATGGTGTTTTCTTCTAACAGTTTACTTTGACATCTCTCCCTATAGGAATACATTGCCTGCTCCCCTAACTTCAACCTGATGCCTATGTGGATTATGATTGCAATTTCAAACTGTCTTCAATGAAAATCCATCAGGCTACTATGAAGGTTCCCTGCGTTGATTTTAAGCTTTCTGGAGCAAACATAAGTGGTTAAATTGACCCTAATAGTGGTTTTGATTTCACAACCTACAGTTAGTAAAAAAAACATTGCATTCAACCCTCTGTAAATCAATCAGTTCTCAGGATTCTATAAAAGCCTGCTCCAATGAGAATATCTGTTTACTGTCAGCTTCCTGTGACAACAGGAAGTGCCTTAAATTGGGGTCATAGGGGCTGTTTCGAAGGGTTAAAAAGGTCACATCTTTCCAAAATGTCATATGTGTGATTTGGCAACCCTCATGAACTGTAAATCAGTCAGTTCTTTCATCAGATGTCCAAGAAAAAACTCTCACACACACAGCCAGGATGGAGTGACACAGTGTGGGGCTTACAGACATACAGAACATTCAATAGATTCCGGCATTCAAACCATCAAAGGACCGTCAGACCTAACTCTGAAACGCTATAAACCTGTTCTAGAGTTGAAGTCGGTAGTACACGTTTCTGGCCGATAGCTCATTCATGGACCCCGTAGCAACCCCCGAAATAAGTTAATTTTCAGCACTAAATAAGGTTCCGTGCTCGGGCTCTGAATGACCTATCGACCCGAAACTCAGGATTCGGGGTTGCCTCAGCTAGGCCAACACATAATGTCAGAACTGGACCCACAACTCGAATGTAACTATGTCTTTGAAGATTTTTTATGGTTTTAACAGAAGGCGCTATGAATTATGGGCCGGCTCTGAAATATGTGATAGTTGGCTTCTAAAAGAGTTGGACACAGTGAGTCAGTATGGTGTCAGTATGTATAAGTGTGGTGTTAGTATGATATTAATTGACTGATGGCTGACTTGATGGCGGTATAATATATTAGCATTGCACATTTTATATAGCAAATGGACAGTGTACATTTCCAATTTATTTGATGAGGGATTTACCATCACCAAATGGACAGGCTGAATTCAACACCAACGCGCGATGGAGAGGAACCACCATCACTGCTAGGCCATCCCGAGTTCAACGAGCCAGTCAATTTGGCATTTCTGCAATATATTAGAGCATGTCCAATTTGTGTTGGTAAATTCCCATCCACCAAGTCCTCACGCATTGGGCAACTGAGATATATTGTTATGCTTTTATTGATGATCTCTGGTAATGTGCGACCAAACCCTGGGCTGGTAGATACCATGCAATCTCTACCGACTCCCTATGATTTAAAAAAATAGAGCAGGTTTTGGCCTCTTGCATGTTAATGTCAGAAGTCTATTTCCAAAAATAGACATGATTAGAATATGGGCCAAAACAACAAATGCAGACGTAATGGTTTTATCAGAAACTTGGCTAAAGAAATCTGTGTCAAATAAATGGATTTCTATTGATGGGTACACGGTTTTTAGAACGGATCGGATGAGTAAAGGAAGGGGGGTTGCAATTTATGTGAAATCAGAGTTTAACACCTCGGAAATTCTCACGATTACCAAAGCCAAACATATTTAACTGCTTGCGTTTAAAGTGAGTGTATATAAGGACACCCACATCACTGTAGTCGGCTGCTACAGACCGCCCTCGGCTTTGGGAGACATACTTAACTCTCTTTCTGATGTCCTGCACTAGCTAAATGACTCTGAATTCATTTATTTATGAGACTTGAATTGGGACATGCTTACATCTGTATCGGACTCTTTTAAAGAACTGTGTGACTCTCTGAATCTCACTCAATTAATTATGCGCCTACAAGATTGAATCCCAGAGCACCTAACAAATCAACGCTATTGGACATTATTCTAACGAATACCCCTCACAAATGCACATCGACTGGGATATTCTGTAATGATGTCAGTGATCACAGTGCAATTGCTTGTGTTAGATATACAAAAATGACCAAAACCAAACCCCCATTATATTTTTAAAAGACATTTTAGACAGTTTGATGAGCAAGCGTTCTTACATGATCTGTACCATAATATTGACAGAGTAAGTCTGATTCCCGATGTTGACACTGCCTGGGACTATTTTTATATGGCATTTGTGTCGATTTGTGATAAGCATGCCCCTGTGAAGAAATGTTTAATCAGTGGAAGGGACAATCCTTGGTTTTCAGATAACTTGGCAGAATTAATTAGAAAGAGAAATATATCTTGGGCTCAAGCTAGACATACAAATGCTCCTGTTGACTGGGCCTCCTTCAGAGCGCTAAGAAACAAATGCACAGGTTTGATCAGGAATCAGACCACATCAGGTCTGCCCCGTATCATCCATCATCCACAAGGCTGGCAGAGAGGTTTGTACCGACCATTAAACACATCTTAAAAGCGACTCAGGATCAAGGGACAATGCACCAACGCTTCCTGCTTCCTGCTATACTACAGGAACACACCTCACGCAACCACCAAGGCTTCGCCTCCATCGCTACTCATGAAGAGAGAGCTACGGACAAGCTCCGACCTACTCTAACCGCAAAATGCAAAGGAGACGTCAACATGAGAGTCAAGTCAAATGTAGTGTTCTGAGAGCAAAGGACAGAGCTTTCAATTTTGGAGATACTGTCAACGACCTCAACGGACCAAAGTGAGCTCCTGCTACAGTCATTGCTAGACTGGTGCTGTGTCTTACACTGTCCAGAGGACATCAGCTGGAAAAGGCACACAGATCAGTTCGTGTTGATTAAAGCCAAGCTGACATAACCACCCGACGTGAGTGGTACATAACTGTTACTGGGTGACACCCTGACCCAGCAGTTGTCACCTAGGGGCTCACAGTCACGTTCTCAGGAAACTGACTCAGCCGCACCCACACAAGTGTGTGACGAGACTGTGACACTGGCTACTCACATGCCTACACCTGTGTCGACACCACAGTCCGTTATCCCCCTCGAGTCTAAGCCTGGTCACACCAAGGATCATTCATTTGATTTTGAATTTTAAGACCACTTTGGGTATAAAAAATATATGTAAAAAAATGATTTGATGAAACATTAGATTTGGTCTTACTGCTATTAGCCCGTAGAAACACATTGAAGAACAGATTCATACATAGAAAACAGACATAGAAAAATATGTTTTTTAACTAGTCCCAGGTTACCTTCAGACTAGTCTTGTGAGATGGCCTAGAGCAATACAACCAACATGTACGTATTTATGAGAGTCTCACCTCTCCAAAAAGGGGTCATATTAGTGTGTAGCCCAAACAGTTAGGACTCTACAGAGATAAGTTGGCAGATCATTGGTACCGACTTCAGATGAGTTCTGTGATGCTTGTGGGGGTAGTAGAGCTATACAGAGAACACCATCATGTCCAAACCATTCGGATGCTACAGACGTTTTTGTGAGAAGACCAATTTTCGGGATTTCTTATGGTCTGACAAACACAGCGGTACCTCTGCCACCTTTCACCGCAGATGCGGAAGGCCGACATCGGCGGATGCAGTGAATTGAGCCCATGCAAAAAAGAGATCTCTATTTTAAACTGACAGATTTTTACAGGGATGTTGTTATTATGCTAATTCGATTCCCGTGAGGGCATCGGACATCGACTGTAGGGGGGTTTACCCTACGAGAGATAGATGCTTGGACTTGTGAGAACTGATTTCGTCCCCTGGGTAATATGTTTGTTGAGATGAGTACGTTCATATAAATGGTTGAAATAATTCCTGTCTCCCGTCACATCATTATTCAATTGTTATAAAGACGTGGTTATAAACCCACGAGACATATCAAGGCTTGTTGAAGCCAATTAGGGATTAGGCTACAACAATGTTGACTGCCAACACTCCAAACCGACTATTGAGCAAACAATGGAAAAACATTTTTTTTTTACTGTTGCTATTACTCGTAAATGGTGGAACTAATTCCCGTCTCCCGTCTCATCATTATTGAATTGTTATAAGACGTGGTTATAAACCCAAGAGACATAACAAGGCTTTTTGAAGCCAATTAGGGATTAGGCTACAACAATGTTGACTGCCAACTCAGACTATTGAGCAAACGTTGGAATGAATTGTTTTGTTACTGTTGCTATTACTGGTTATGGAAAAGGATACTTAGTCAGTTGTACAGTAAATTGCCTTAATTGACGTCACCAGCCCCCAGGGAGCAGTTGTCCTTTGGGGTTAATTGCCTTACTCAAAGGCAAAATGTCCACCTTGCCGGATTGGGGATTCATACCAGCGACCTTTTGGTTACTGGCCCCTGTAGCGGCCTATGCAATTTATTAAACTGTAGTTTCAATCCACAATGGATCAGGAGGATAATATTCCGTGCCACCAGCCAAAATGGAGATAATGACAACACAACGACCGTCAATATCCTACAGAACTTGAAATGAACGCATGCATTATTAAGCCAAGTAATGAGTTGTTTGGCCTGTGAGTGGGCAAGCCCTCGTAACGTCTACAACTTTTTTATCCGTCAAAACCCAGCCCTTTCGCGCTATCGCCAGCTATTGCACTCAAAATTCCATCTGTGAAAATAGAAAAACTATTTCTGATACACCCCCGGACCTATAGTGCTACCTCCATTGCATACGTTTTTATATACAGCATATATGTATACAGAATTTTAGGGGCTAGATCAGCTTTAATATTGCCAAAAGTTTAAGGCTTCCATCAATGTAATTTTCTGCATCGTTTCCAGTTGTCCATAAAAAAGTATGTTTACGATAGTTATCTTTTGTTTGTTTTTGGTCCGATCCTTCAGCTCCACTCAACCCCTCCCATCTATCTCTGAACAACATCCAGTTTTGATTAGTATTTTCCATATATTTTTCTATACTGGGATGTTTCACAAAAGTTCTGAACTTTACTATTCTCATAGATTTTACATATTGTAAAGTAAGATAAATATTTTAGCTAAAATGATTATTCAATTACTGGTCGATTGATTAATACTTTTTAAATCACCCAGCAGTGGTGTTTGCAGAGTTCGCTCCAGGTAAATGTTGCAATTCTTCAGCCATTCCTGAATCAACAAGATGGCGCCGACAGACATGGTAGCTCTGCTTCTTGCGCCTAAACAACTTTGTTTGTATTTTTGTGTTGTTTCATACATTATTAGCCCAGAATGTTTTTTGTGTTATTACATACAGACGGAAATAACTTTTGGAAATCAGAGCGGCAGTAACTCACCAGTATTAAGACCAAGAATACGACTTTCCCGAATTGGATCCTTGGTTTGTACATGAGAAGAGGTATTCTGATTGGACTTCTTGTTTGACTCAATAGGCGTGCTTCCGAGTATATTACTCGCTAATGTTCAGTCTCTGGTCAATAAAGTAGATGAGCTCAGGGCGAGGATCTCCTTCCAGAGAGACACCAGGGACTGTAACATACTCTGTTTTAACGGAATCATGGCTCTCTCTGATCTCTGAATATACTGTCCCCGTCCATACAGCCAGCTTGGTTCTCAGTACATTGTGCAGACAGGATAAAGAACTCTCCCTGGGAAGAAGAAATGAGGTGGTGTATGTTTCATGATTAACTACTCATGTTGTGATGGCGATAACGTACAGAAACTCAAGTTCTTTTGTTCACCCGATCTAGAATACCTAACAATTAAATGCCGATCGTATTACCTCCCAAGAGAATTCTCTTCGCTTATAGTAACAGACTATAATATTCCCCCTCAAGCCGATACCACGTTGGCCCTCAAGGAACTACACTGGACTTTGTGCAAACTGGAAACCACATATCCTGAGGCTGCATTTATTGTAGCTGTGGATTTTATCAAAGTAAATTTGAGGAAAACGCTATCGAAGTTTCATCAACACATTGCCACGCAGAAATGTGTAGGCAGAAACTTAAAAATCAGGAAGTACCAGAGGCTAGTCTGACCAATCGGAAGATTATTTTGAGAATAACATTGACGTATACAGTGGGGCAAAAAAGTATTTAGTCAGCCACCAATTGTGCAAGTTCTCCCACTTAAAAAGATGAGAGAGGCCTGTAATTTTCATCATAGGTACACTTCAACTATGACAGACAAAATGAGAAAAAAAATCCAGAAAATCACATTGTAGGATTTTTAATGAATTTATTTGCAAATTATGGTGGAAAATAAGTATTTGGTCAATAACAAAAGTTTATCTCAATACTTTGTTATATACCCTTTGTTGGCAATGACAGAGGTCAAACGTTTTCTGTAAGTCTTCACAAGGTTTTCACACACTGTTGCTGGTATTTTGGCCCATTCCTCCATGCAGATCTCCTCTAGAGCAGTGATGTTTTGGGGCTGTTGTTGGGCAACACGGACTTTCAACTCCCTCCAAAGATTTTCTATGGGGTTGAGATCTGGAGACTGGCTAGGCCACTCCAGGACCTTGAAATGCTTCTTTCGAAGCCACTCCTTCATTGCCCGGGCGGTGTGTTTGGGATCATTGTCATGCTGAAAGACCCAGCCACGTTTCATCTTCAATGCCCTTGCTGATGGAAGGAGGTTTTCACTCAAAATCTCACCATACATGGCCCCATGCATTCTGTCCTTTACACGGATCAGTCGTCCTGGTCCCTTTGCAGAAAAACAGCCCCAAAGCATGATGTTTCCACCCCCATGCTTCTCAGTAGGTATGGTGTTCTTTGGATGCAACTCAGCATTCTTTGTCCTCCTTCAAATTGCATACCACTCCAATAGATCCACAGACAATGCAATCGCCATTGCACTGCACACTGCCCTATTCCATCTGGACAAGAGGAATACCTATGTAAGAATGATGTTCATTGACTATAGCTCAGCCTTTAACACCATAGTACCGTACAAGCTCATTATTAAGCTCGGTGCCATAGGACTGAACCCCTCCCTGTGCAACTGGGTCCTGTACTTCCTGACCGGCTACCCCTCGGTGGTGAAAGTCGGAAACAACACCTCCACTTCGTTGACCCTCAACACAGGGGCCCTACAAGGGTGCATTCTCAGCCACCTCCTGTACTCCCTGTTCACCCATGACTGCATGGCCATGCACGCCTCCAACTAAATTATCAAGTTTGCAGACGACACAACAGTAATATGCCTGATTACCAACAATGACGAGACAGCCTACAGGGAAGAGGTGAGGGCCCTGGTGCAGTGGTGCCAGAAAAATAATGTCTCCAACAACGTCAACAAATGAAGGAGCTGATAGTGGACTTCAGGAAACAGCAGAGAGAGTATGCCCTTTTCCACATCGACGGGACTGCAGTGGAGAATGTTAAAAGCTTCAAGTTACTCGGCATACACGTCACTGACAATCTGAAATGGTTCACCCACACAGACAATGTGGTGAAGAAGGCACAACAGCGCCTCTTCAACCTTAGGAGGCTGAAGAAATTTGGATTGGCCCCTAAGATCCTCAAACTTTTACAGTTGCACAATTGAGAGCATCCTGTCTGGCTGTATCACCGCCTGGTACGGCTACTGCAACGCCCGCAACCGCAGGGCTCTCCAGAGCTAGGAACACAAGTATTTCGCTACACCCGCAATAACATCTGCTAAATATGTGTATGTGACCAATAACATTTGATTTGATTTCAATTCGACCAAAAACAAGATACAAATGGACAGTACCAAAACAAATGATCTAATGATTCTCTCTCGTCTCAACAAAATCTGCAGAGCTGGGATGGTTGTATCCCCCATATCTATAACATTCTATTCGTTGCAATAATTTTGTATAATCATTTAAATTGAAAAACTCAATTTTTTTCAAAATTCAAGTTTTGAATCCAGCGTTGTTTTGTGTGTCAGTTCATAAACCATATGCCATGGAATTGGTACATCGAAAATCTCTTCCCAACTATTTTGCAATCCGTATGTCACAGCTGTCAATTATTTCTTAAATGGTCCTTAAATGAAACTGGTATAGTTTGTTTTAATTATCACAATTTTCTTTAGCGTATTTTGGTCTTCAATGCAGGGCCAACATAGAAGTTCCTTACTTTCTCCCCCTTCCACTTGCCTCTTCCATTTTTGTGGTAATGCTGCAATTAGTTGGTTGTAATTTTGAGTAGAGCAGACATGTCCATATAATTTTGTTAGCTTCATGTGTGACATTACTCCACCAGTCCTATTTATGATATAATTTACAAATAGTATATTTGAATTTGACCAAAATATTTGTTGTAATATTTTTTCTGTCTTTTCTGGTGGAGTAAACTGAAATTGCAACCAAATTTCTATGGCTTGTTTGAAAATGAGGATTTTTCGTTGTTGATTATTTCATTTTCAAATAACCGAAAGTGAGAGGTTTTACTCTGAATAAAGGGAAAAACATCATTCTTGAACATGGCGTGAGACATTCTTACTAATCAGCTAGAGAACCAGTTCGGATTTAAATATAACTTTTGGATGACTAGTGAGAGATCTAATGCTTTAATATTGAATCATTTCTGCCCGCCGAATTCATATGTATTATATACATAGGCCCATTTCATTTTGTCTGGCTTGCCGTTCCAAATTAAATGGAACACTCTTTGCTCATATAATTTAGACAAGGCAAGGCCATAAGCAAATAGGTAAACTGGGATATGACTAAAGAGTTGATCAGGGTGATTTTTACACAAATAGACAGGTACTTTCCTTTCCACAGTAGCAGGATCTTATCTATTTTTGTTAACTTTCTATTAAAAATGAGATAATTTCTTTCTTTCTGGATATGAATATCGAGTATGTCCACTTCACCGTTAGAACATTTTATTGGTAAACTACACAGTAATGTAAAAATTGTATTTTTTGTTATCCAACACGTAATATAATACTCTTATCATAATTTGGTTGTAACAGAGAAAGGGTAGAAATATTATCTAGATCACCTATGAAGCTGTGGATGGATCTAAATTGTGTATTTAAAAGAAAACATGAATAATCAGCATACAATGACATCTTTGTTTTTAAGCCCTGGATTTCTAGGCCCTTGATACTATTGTTGGATCTGAATTTAATAGCTAACATTTCAATGGCCATAATAAATAGATATGCCGATAGTGGACAACCTTGTTTTACTCCTCTTGACAGTTTAAAACTTTCTGAGAAGTAGCCATTATTTACTATTTTACACCTAGGGTAACGATACATAATTTTAACCCATTGTAAAAGAGATTCTCCTAAATTGAAATATTCCAGGCAGTTATATATAAATGCCAGTCATACTTTATCAAAAGCCTTTTCAAATCAGCTATGAGTGCCAGGCCTGATTTCCCAGATTTTTCATTGTGTTCTATCATTTCCTGTACTTATATTATATTATCTCCAATGTATCGTCCATGTAAAAAAAACTGTCTGATTAGGATGAATATTATCCGACAATACCTTTTTAATTCTAAGCACTATGCGCTTTGCTAGAATTTTTGCATTACAAACCTGAAGTGTAAGGGGCCTCCAATTTTTTTAAATGGTCTGGATCTTTTCTATTTACCACTTGGGTCATGTTTCAGTAATAATTAAATCAAACATTTTTGTTGAGTATCTGATAATCTACCATTTTTATAGGAGTGGTTAAAACATGCTAATAATGGTCCTCTGAGTACATCAAAAAAGGTTTAGTATACCTCAAATGGTATGCCATCCAGCCCTGGAGTTTTCCCAGACTTAATGGCTTTAATTTCATCGAGAAGTTCCTCCTCTGTTCAATAACATATTTAAAATATCAATCTACCTTGCGGATCTGTTTGAACAATTTGCACATTCAGGTCAAAATTATTGTTAATTAATATCATCACCCCTTTTGAGTTTCTTTGCCCATAGGATAAGTATACCCCCCCCGTCCTTTTTCCACACAACTGCTACAATTGTTGAATGAGTTTCCTGTAAACAATAGATATTTCATTCATTTTCTTTTAGCCAGATAAATAAGATTGTATTTTCTTATTATCTGCTAAGCCATTACAATTATAACTGGCTATACTTATTTCAACATTTACCATCATGAGATACGAGTTTAAATTCTATTCATCATAATATATGTTTGTAAACTTACCATTAGAAAGTACCATAATGATTTAGTGTCCATATAACTATCCCATGGTATTTGCACTGCTACTGAGTAAACCTCCAATTGTTCCACCTACTAAAACCTCCCCCATCCCAAGTTGGATTGTTGTCCCAGTGACTGGTAGACCACCCCTGTCCACCTGTATCCCAGGGACTTTGAGAGATTGGTGCCCATCTTTAAAAAAGAGCACACAGTGCCACCCACAGAACAGAAGCAGATTAACTGTCAAACGTATTTCCAACGCGCTCACCTCGATTGTATTGTATTGTATAGTTATTTAAATATATATAAAAAATTCTTGCATATCTTAATTTATTTCCACAATTAACAAATAATATGCATAATAATGTTTGCAGTTCATACGAAGGATTGTTACTTATAACCAGGATTGGCATGACAAAAATTAGATTCTTGCAAGCAATCATTATTTTGGCAAACAATTATTGTGATTAATCCTGTATTATTCCATTTCCCCATAGCAACAGATGTGGGATACACACACACAAACACACAAGCTCAGATGTTCAACAGTTGTTCCATCCCTGAGCCCAACTCAAGAGAAGACTTGATGTGCGAATGCATATACAGTCGTATCTGTTTGAGAATGCAAAATTGAGCAAGAATGGGGAGATTTGATTAACTTCTAGTTCCTCCCAAACCCGGATCCGGGAGCACCCCCCACCAGTAAAAAAGCTGACTAGCATAGCCTAGCATAGCGTCACAAGTAAATACTAGCATCTAAATATCATTAAATCACAAGTCCAAGACACCAGATGAAAGATACACTTCTTGTGAATCCAGCAATCATTTCTGATTTTTAAAATGTTTTACAGGGAAGACACAATATGTAAATCTATTAGCTAACCACGTTAGCAAAAGACACCATTTTTCTTAGTCCACCATTTTTTCTCTCCACCAGTAGCTATCACCAATTCGACCAAATAAAGATATTGATAGCCACTAACCAAGAAAAAACCTCATCAGATGACAGTCTGATAACATATTTATTGTATAGCATAGGTTTTGTTAGAAAAATGTGCATATTTCAGGTATAAATCATAGTTTACAATTGCACCCACCATCACAACTCGACTAGAATAAATACAGAGAGCAACGTGTATTACCATATTACTAATCATAAAACATTTCTTAAAAATACACAGCGTACAGTAATTGAAAGACACAGATCCTGTGAATCCAGACAATATTTCAGATTTTCTAAGTGTTTTACAGCGAAAACACAATAAATCGTTATATTAGCATACCACATGTGCAAACATTACCCCAGCATTGATTCAAGGCAAAAAGAGCGATAGCGTTATCATCACCAAAATATATTAATTTTTTCACTAACCTTCTCAGAATTCTTCCGATGACACTCCTGTAACATCATATTACACAATCCATATAGAGTTTGATCGAAAATGTGCATATTTAGCGGCACAAATCGTGCTTACACAATGGAAATACTGTCCAACTACTCAAGCAATCTGCCCGGCGCCATCTTGGAAAGACACCTATTTTTATCGAAAACTATTCATAAACTTGACTAAAAAAATACAAGTTGGACAGCAATTGAAAGACAAATTAGTTCTTAATGCAATCGCTGAATTACATTTTTAAAATTATCCTTACTGTGCAATACAGGGTGCGCCAAAGCGAAGCTACCCAAAAAAAAATGGCGACATATGCGTTTAACATTTTTCAACAGAACAACGATTTATCATCATAAATAGTTCTTACTATTAGCTGAGCTTCCATCAGAATCTTGGGCAATGTGTCCTCTCTCCGGTCTAATCGTCTTTTGGTCGAAAGATGTCCTCTTGTCCTGTCGAAATGGCCACTAACGTTCGGCATGTACCGGAAAAGTGCCCAACTCTTGAAAGTGCGTCACATAGAAATGCCAGAAAATCGCAATAAACTGCTATAAACTGCTATAAGTCGGTTTAAATTAACTACCTTATGATGTCTTTAACACCTATAACGAGTAAAAACATGACCGGAGATATATTACTGGCTAAACCAAAGCTTGGAAGGAGGCCAGTCCGACGTCCATCGTGCGTCAAGCGCAGGGCAGAAAAGAAAGGTACTTCCGCATTTTGGTCTTATATAAAGTCCCAGATTGCGCAATCGACCCCATTCAAATTGTCACCACTTACTGACATCTAGAGGAAGGCGTAGGCAGTGTTTGTAGCCCCACAGCATTCACAGGGACTTATAAACTGACCTGGGAACAGAGGCCAAGATTTCTGAAATCTCACTCCCTGGCAGGAAAAGTGCTGTAGAATGAGTTCTGTTTCACTCAGAGACATAATTCCAACGGTTTTAGAAACTAGAGAGTGTTTTCTATCCAATAATAATAATAATATGCATATTGTACGAGCAAGAATTGAGTACTAGGCAGTTTAATTTGGAGACCAATTTTTCCAAGATCGAAATAGCACCCCCCATAGGCTCAAGAGGTCAAGTTCTAGCTGATGGCGCTCATACACCCCCCTACCCTGAAACATACACACACTGGTTCCCCGTTGTGACCATTTTTCCAAGCATCTCAGTGCCACAATAATTTGCCCCCTGTCTGATTGTCCAAGTGTGAACCCGTCCCCATGGGTTACTGCAGCTAGTGTTGCCAGCACTGTCACTACCTGGGTGGGGGCACCCCACCAGAATCCCCACTGGCTAGGTACAAGGTCATCAATGTTCTCATTCACAGCTTTGAGAAATTCCTTGTATAATATGCTCACCCATCCGGGAGCTTTGGATTTGTTGGACCAACCCTGCCAGGCAGTGCTGCTTTAGTGGGTCTCTGACTGCATTTATCTTTCTGCCTTGGCTGTGTACAGGCTACTTGCAGTAGGCTTATAAAACATATAAGGCTGTATCCTTACGGTGTGGGTTGCTCAGGTGGGTGTCTAGGGTACAGGGTGGGGGACCGCTCCATCATTATAAGACAATAAATAAATAAACTATATTATATTTAAAAAAAATTAAATGCATATCCCATTGCATTAGGTTTGTTCAAATAGAGGCAGGGATTGGGGAGATCATAAAACATGGTTTAAATGCAATAAAGTCAACATGTCTTCTATGCATGGTTGGAGGCATGGGGCATATTGTGAAAACGTTACCACAAGCATTTCAGTCTAACGTCAGAGAAAAAGCGAGCTCATCATTGCCAGTAAACTTCAATGTAGTAATTGTGGCAATGAGTTTCTCATCTTCTCCATATCGGGGGATCCCAACAAGTCTTGAAAATACGACCCTAGGCGACAGTCATTGTTTCTGATTTCAATAATGGACTAATTGTAAATGCCTGCTGCTTGCTAAATACATTTTTTCATCCCTGGCTCCGTTAACCACTCGTTCACCGCAGGAGCTTTGGTCTGGATCGGGTCCACTGAGCCAGGGCTGGCTGATATCCCAGGACACACTCGAAGGGGATCAGCCCAGTGGAGGAGTGACGTAGTGAATTTTGGGCGCACTCCGCCCAGTAAAGGAACCAGGCCCACTCCCCCTGCCGGTCCTGGCAGTGACTCCTAAGGAACAACCGTAAGGCTCTCCAGAGGGTAGTGAGGTCTGCACAACGCATCACCGGGGGCAATCTACCTGCCCTCCAGGACACCTACACCACCCGATATCACAGGAAGGCCATAAAGATCATCAAGGACAACAACCACCCGAGCCACTGCCTGTTCACCCCGCTATCATCCAGAAGGCGAGGTCAGTACAGGTGCATCAAAGCAGGGACCGAGAGACTGAAAAACAGCTTCTATCTCAAGGCCATCAGACTGTTAAACAGCCACCACTAACATTTAGTGGCCGCTGCCAACATACTGACTCAACTCCAGCCACTTTAATAATGGGAATTTATGGAAATGTATTTAAAAATGTATCACTAGCCACTTTAAACAATGCCACTTAATATAATGTTTACATACCCTACATTACTCATCTCATATGTATATGTATATACTGTACTCTATATCATCTACTGCATCTTGCCATCTTAAGTAATATATGTATCACTAGCCACTTTAAACTATGCCACTTTATGTTTATATACCCTACATTACTCATCTCATATGTATATACTGTACTCTATACCATCTACTGCATCTTGCCTATGCCGTTCTGTACCATCACTCATTCATATATCTTTATGTACATATTCTTTATCCCTTTACACTTGTGTGTATAAGGTAGTAGTTGTGGAATTGTTAGGTTAGATTACTCGTTGGTTATTACTGCATTGTCGGAACTAGAAGCACAAGCATTTCGCTACACTCGCATTAACATCTGCTAACCATGTGTATGTGACAAATAAAATTTGATTTGATTTTGATTTGACCTCCCCAGCTCCTGGTTCATTCTCTCCACCTGCCCGTTGGACTGAGGCTGACCGTGACTCCCAGTTTCTCCATTTCCATACACCTGATGGGAATTGGGGGCCACGGTCAGAGACAAAGTCCTCTGGAAGGCCATAGTGCTGGAAGACCTGCTGGAACACTGCCTCAGCGACCTGAAGAGCGGTAGGGAGACAAGAGAGGGATAAAACGGCAGGATTTAGAGAATGTCTACAACAACCATAATAGAAGTGAAACCATCAGAAGAGGGGAGATCAATGATGAGATCAATGGACAGATGAGACCAAGGCCGCTGAGGCACGGGAAGGGGAAGGAGTTTCCCTGCTGGAGTGTGCCGGGGAGTGCCGGAAATATTTAGTAGTTATGTCTAGATTTCTTTTAAAGCCCTAGATAGCCTACAGACACTATAAACAGGGTTCCTGTGGAACCACAATTGCTTTGCAGTGTGTTCAGGATTTGCGTGTCAG
Organism: Salvelinus namaycush; assembly: GCF_016432855.1. Lineage (NCBI taxonomy): Eukaryota > Metazoa > Chordata > Actinopteri > Salmoniformes > Salmonidae > Salvelinus > Salvelinus namaycush. Next base: position 7,438,346 of record NC_052324.1, on the reverse strand, counting down.
TATACCATTTGAATAAACTAGATATAACTATATAAAACTAGATAAACTAGATGTGGGGCGGCAGGTTGCCTAGTGGTTAGAGCGTTGGACTAATAACCGAAAGGTTGCAAGATCAAATCCACAAGGTAAAAATCTATCGTCCTGCCCCTGAACAAGGCAGTTAACCCACTGTTCCTAGGCTGTCATTGAAAATAGGAATTTGTTCTTAACTGACGTGCATAGTTAAATAAAGATACAATATTCTAAATTGTGTTGTGTTTGCATTGGCTGAATAATAGGCTATGCAGCAGGAGTACTTGTAGGTGAGGATGGGGAAGATGAACTGTTTAATCCAGGAGAGAGGTTTAATCCAGGAGCAGGGGTTCAACATAATTCCTGAAGTAAAATACAGTATAAAAACAGGTGTACACAATATGTCTAGAACTGGTCTACACAATATGTGCAGGGGAATGTCAATGAATGTGTGTTAACCTTGGCCAGTCCTAAAACAGATAGGCCTAACTTAATCTCAACAATGTTTCAAAATAAAAGTTGCATCAAAATGGTTATGCTTTTGAAAAATTCACATTGAACAAGCCAAAATAAATGTGTTCTTTAGTGATTTACTTTGTTTAAATCGCTTATGAAAGTAGACTTGGAATGGAAAGTAGTCGATAGAAGATTCCCGATTTATGCGTGATGGACTAAATAGAATAACAAGATACTCAACTTTGACTCAAAATAAGATTACTTCCTGTAGCTTAGAACGTGACCATTTTCCATTGACTTCTGCCTGAATCTTCCTTGCGCAACGCGAATTACAGAAAGTTATAGAAACGCTAGTTGAGTCTCTTGGTAGACTAGTATCTCTAATTTTCTGTGACAAAAATATATGTCATAAACAGAGTTGACAGGATTCTATATTCTACATGTCAGATGCATACTGTAATATAATTTACAATATTTCAATCTGAAAGTTTTGTTCGCTTTATAATGTGTCTTATGTTACCATTCCTTCCCTTTCTTTAGGCTAAGATTCTAGCTACACCGACTACAATGGTGTTCTATTAAACCTGAATGCACTACTTAACAACATTTATAGCAATAACTATATATTTTAACTACAACAATAACATCAATAATCAATACACATATCCAATGTTGCTACTTACAAGTGTCTGTCCAGGCACACGCTAAATCCCTGCATAGGGAGGGATACACGGATACATGCTATGTCATAATACTTCAACCAAATAGGTCATGTTATACATCGTTGGAAAGGTCAAAGGCTGTAGAAACCAAAATACACAGAATATTTGCACATTTTTCCCAGAAATCGATTTACCTGTAGCCAAAATGTCTATACATTAGCATTAGCCATTTTGGACTGTGTGAATGAGGACATACACTATTTTCCGGTACATCTGAAAGGTATGTTTTTTTACCAATGGCCTATTGGTGGTTTTTGGAAAATGTATTGTTGTGATCAAACTGGATGTGCATGGGTTTCAATGGCTGACGTGAGCAGGAAAAATATGTAATAGGCTTTGTATTTTATTCCACTTTTAAATGTGGTAATTTTGTTTGTGTATTTGAAAAGGAGTTCTCAGAGTTGAGGTTCTCAGTTTTGGTGCGCTTTTGACATGTAGGCGTCAGGGAGACTGGGGAATAGTGTGGCAGCTGGTGCTTTATTGCCATGTTGACAGCTGATGATACAGTATATGACCTTGTGTTGGAGGGGAGAGAAGCTGATAAAGATCTCACCTGGTGATTTGACTGGCTTTGACAATGAAACACAGGATTTTCGGTGGGATTCTTAAAATAATGTTTATTAATTATGAAATTATAAAAAATATGCATAACTTTCCAACCATGACACAACTAGAGGGAGCTTTTGGTCATTGACTGCAGGGAATGTTTAAAAATCATTAATGGCTTAAAATGATTGATATAAATAGAAAAAACGGATCAGTTTAACTTAAAGTCAAAAGGTTTGACAGCAATGCTGTTTACATTTTTGTCTGTTTGGAAAAGGTTTTTGATGTCCCAATACCTTGGCATCGGGTCTATGAACTGATATATAAAAACAAGAATTTACGCATCAATCCGTTCATTTGATTTTTTAGGTATTATATAAAATAATTTGCTAGAAAAAGAACAGCTAAATATATGGGGCATTGAACAGTCTTGTGCCCTCAGCCATGAGGAAACATAATCAATATAGCACATGGTTTCTTGAACTTTTTCAGCCTGGGACCCAAATTAGAAAGTCTGTGTTTTCCTGGGATCAAAGCTTATGAAAACATGCAACTATATGTAAATATCGATACATTTTATTGCCCTTATGCGTAAAACAAATGCAATAGAGACAAAACATATAACAACTAAATGGAATTGAATTGAAATGGAATTGATTTATTTTTTGGTTTATTTCTCCTCATTAAAAACAAACAGTGCATTCGGGAAGTATTCAGACAACTTGATTTTTCCACATTTTGTTACGTTACAGCTTTATTCTAAAATGGATTAAATCTTTTGTTTTCCTCATCAAGCTACACACAATACCCCATAATGACAAAGTGAAAAGTTTTTTTTTTGCAAATGTAAAAAAAGAATGATATAAATACCTTATTTACATACTTATTCAGACCCTTTGCTATGAGACTCAACATTGAGCTCAGTTGAATCCTGTTTCCATTGATCATCCTTGAGATGGTTCTACAACTTCAAATCAAATTTTATTTGTCACCTGAGCCGAAGACAACCTTACAGTGAAATGCTTACTTACAAGCCCTTAACCAACAATGCTTTAAGTTAAGTAAAAAATAGATAAGTAAAAAATAGAAAATAAAAGTAACAAATAATTAAACAGCTGCAGTAAAATAACAGTATGTCAATGTGCGGGGGCACCGGTTAGATGAGGTAATTGAGTTAAAGTGACTATGCATAAATTATAAACAGAGTGTAGCAGCAGCGTAAAAGAGGGGCCTGGATAGCCCTTTGATTAGCTGGGGGGTAGAAGCTGTTAAGAAGCCTTTTGGACCTAGACTTGGAGCTCCGGTACCGCTTGCCGTGCAGTAGCGGAGAGAACTGTGTATGACTAGGGTGGCTGGAGTCTTTGACAAATTTTATGGCCTTCCTCTGACACAGCCTAATATAGAGGTCCTGGATGGTAGGAAGCTTGGCCCCAGTGATGTACTGGGCCGTACACACTACCCTGTGTAGTGCCTTGCGGTCGGAGGCCGAGCAGTTGCCATACCAGTCAGGATGCTCTCGATGGTACAGCTGTAGAAACTTTTGAGGATCTGAGGACCTATGCCAAATATTTTCAGTCTCCTGAGGAGGAATAGGCTTGTCGTGCCCTCTTCACGACTGTTTTAGTGTGTTTGGACCATGATAGTTTGTTGGTGATGTGGACACCAAGGAACTTGAAGCTCTCAACCTGCACCACTACAGCCCCGTCGATGAGAATGGGGGCGTGCTCGGTCCTCCATTTCCTGTAGTCCACAATCATCTCCTTTGTCTTGATCACATTGAGGGAGATGTTTTTGTCCTGGTACCACATGACCAGGTCTCTGACCTCCTCCCTATAGGCTGTCTCATTATTTGTCGGTGATCAGGCCCACCACTGTTGTGTCATCGGCAAACTTGATGATGGTGTTGGAGTCGTGCCTGGCCATGCAGTCATGAGTAATAAGGGAATACAGTAGGGGACTGAGCACGCACCCCTGAGGGGCACCCGTGTTGAGGATCACAGTGGCGGTTGTGTTGTACCCTACCCTTACCACCTTCTCACATAGGTGTTCCTTTTATCCAGGTGGGAAAGGGCCGTGTTGAGTGCAATAGAGATTGCATCGTCTGTGGATCTGTTGGGGTTGTATGCAAATTAGTGTGGGTCTAGGGTTTCTGGGATAATGGTGTTGATGTGAGCCATGACCAGCCTTTCAAAGCACTTCGTGGCTACAGACGAGAGTGCCACTGGTCAGTAGTCATTTAGGCAGGTTACCTTAGTTTTCTTGGGCAGGAACTATGGTGTTCTGCTTGAAACATGTTGGTATTACAGACTCAGCCAGAGACAGGTTGAAAATGTAAGTGAATACACTTGCCAGTTGGTCAGCACATGCTCGGAGTACATGTCCTGGTAATCCGTCTGGCCCTGCGGCCTTGTGAATGTTGACCTGTTTAACTTTTTAAGGCTAGGGGGCAGTATATACCAAATAAACAGACATTTTGGGGATATAAAGAAGGACTTTATCAAACAAAACGACCCTTCATTGTCTAAACTGGGACCCTTTGGCTGTAATGTAACATAATGTGGAAAAAGTCAAGGGGTCTGAATGCTTCCCGGATGCACTGTATCTGTCTAGGTTGGAACTGTTGATGTTAAAACACAATAAATATGTTTTATTCTGAGCTGGAATAAACGTATTGATCACATCACACAGATGTAGACCAACACACACACACACACACACTCCTAATGAAATGTGTGTGGCTGGTTGACGTTTTCAACAAGCATGTTTATTCTGGGCTCAGTTTTTGACAGTGCAAACCTGAGGTCATGCTCAGCATTGAGTTTGTTTCTGTACTTGTTTTTTAAGTATGCCAGAGTTGAGAACCCTGACTCACATAGAAATGTGGTGCCAAAAGGGATCAGAACATCTACTGCTTTCTCAGTCGACCAGGAGACCGCTTCCTGCTTTATTTGAGTGTTTGCCTCAAAAGGCATCTTCAATCAGTTTGTTCCAGGGGAAGGTTTGAAAGAGAAACTGAGAGATAGTATTCCCTTATTTTTGCTTATCATCACCTGTTATAAAGTAACAACAATGCCTTGCTAGCTGACTTACTGTTGAAGCATTGTTTCATGAAGCTTTCTGCCCTGTTCTGAAAGAACTCCCTGGGTTCTTATTCATGCTGTAGAGGTTTGGTCAGGACGTGTTGTTGGAATTTGTTCATTTTGAGAGACTCATTACTCAGCATTTCCCCACACAAAACACATTATGGGCGCTCCTCGTTATTTCTCAAAGTTTGTATGGAACAAAGAGAGAAACTCATCGCTGCATTTGCGTTTCATGGCGATTGAGCTCATGCGGTGAGTGAGGGCCAGTTGGATTGACTAGTCTGTGGCTGACAGTGCATCATCTGCCGCCGAACGACAGCGCTGCAGCTTGTGGGTCGCAGAGTGATCTTCAATAAAACTGCGAAGCACACGGTCATCTTCCTCCACTCGCAGAGCTGCCAAACTGAGCAGAGACACCGCTGCTAAGCAGAGAGCAATGTTGCACTTGGCCAAATCAATTTCAGTAATAAATTATGCATTTACACTGACACGTCTCGACCCACACTTTAAGAAAGGCTGATATAGCATATTTTCTCTAGACATAGCACAGAATATTTTGGCTTATGCTCTGAGTCTTTCATGTGCCTTTTTGAAAACTCCAGGCATGCTGCCATGTGCCTTTTTCTCAGGACTGGCTTCTGTCTGGTCACTCTCCCATAAAGCCCAGACTGGTGAAGTGCTGTAGAGACTGGTCCTTCTGGCAGGTTCTCACATCTTTTTTTATTTATTTAACTAGGCTAGTCAGTTAATTAAGAACAAATTCTTATTTAGCCAAACCCTGACAAAACTGGGCCAATTGTAGTGAGATGCCTTAGACCACTGCACCAATCAGGAGCCCATCTAAGACAACAAACTCTGTATTTTACTAGGTAAGTTGACTGAGAACACATTCTCATGTACAGCAATGACCCAGGGAATAGTTACAGGGGAGAGGCATGAGCCAATTTGGAAGCTGAGGATGATTAGGTGGCCATAAACATATGAGGGACAGCTTGGCAATTTAGCCAGGACACCAGGGTTAACACCACACATCTTACAATAAGTGCAATGGGATCTTTTAGTGACCACAGAGAATCAGGACACCCATTTAACATCCCATCTGAAAGAAGACACCATACACAGGGCAATATCCCTAATCACTGCACTGTGGGATTGGGATCTTGCCTTTTGTCCAGAGGAAAGAGTGCCTCCTACTGGCCCTCCAACACCACTTCCAGCACAAATCTGGTCTCCCATCCAGGGATCGACCGGGACCGACCCTGCTTAGTTTCAGTGGCAAGTCAGAAGTGGGATGCAGGGTTGTATGCTGCTGGCTGTACGTCTGTCCTCGTGGTCATTTGGTTTTTGGTCACCTTCCTGATCAAGGTCCTTCTTGTACGGTTGCTCAGTTTGGTCGGACGGACAGTTAAGTTTGTGTCTCTTTTTTCCATTTCCCAATGGAAACTTTCAACACTTTCAACACTCTAGAAATTGTTTTATACGCTTCCCCAGATATATGCCTCATCAAAATCTCGGCGATCTACGGACGGTTCCTTGGACTTCATGGTATAGTTTCTGCTCTGACATGCACTGTCAACTGTGGGACCTTATATAGACAGTTGTGTTTATTTCTAAACTATGTCCAAACAATTAAATTGGCCACAGTTGGACTCCAATCAAGTTGTACTGACGTCTCAATGATTATCAAAGGAAATTGGACGCACTTGAGCTCAATTTGGAGCATCATAGAAAAAGGGTGTGAATACTTATATAAATGAGATTTCTGTATTTCATTTTCAATAATTTTGAAAAAAATTATTAAAACAGGTTTCCTTTTTCTCATTATGGGTTATTGTGTGGAGATGGGTGAGAACATCTATTTAATCAATTTTGAATTCAGGCTGTAACACAAAATGTGGAATAAGTCAAGGAGTATGACTAATTTCTGAAGACACTGTGTCTGCCGTATTAAAGCTGATCTAAAGGAGGGGCCATTGCCTCCTCTTCTACCCCCACCAGGAGAGCCCCTACATGGGCATGGATGTGAACTGGCTGGCCTGTCTGGGGTTCCTCTGTGGAGATGACGCTCCTGGCTGGTGTCTCTCTGTTATTACACACAGTGAGGCCATGACAGGGGCCTGTCCTCCTTCCACCTTCCGGCTCAGCAGCTCATCCTCAGCACTTGGCCGGGTGTCTCTCCTGTGTTATCACACACAGTGAAGCCATGACAGAGGCCTTTCTGACTTCCACCTTCCGGCTCAGCAGCTCATCCTCAGCACCTGGCCTATTCTTAAACAGCCCCCTGCCCCTAGGCCCTCTACAGCAGGAGGGATGTGATAGTGCGCAAGTACTATCTTCAGACTCAAGTACAGTATTTCTGTCTTTGCTGATATGGTTTGGTGGAGAGGGATGAGGAGGACTTGCCTGGGGTTTGGGCACCATTTTTGATGATTAAGTTATTACATTCGTAATCGAGTTGTATAATTAAAGACACAAGTAATGTATACGTTCAAGAGCCAATTACAATTTTCAGGAACTGATAAGTAATTTTCTTCCCATCCAACCTGACAGAGCTTGAGAGGATCTGCAGAGAAGAATGGGAGAAACTACCCAAATACAGTCTGAATACTTTCCGAATGCACTGTATCTGTCTAGGTTGGAAATGTTGAAGTTAAAATACAATAAACACGTTTTATTCTGAACTGGAATAAACTTATTGATGTATATTTTCAAGAGCCAATTTCAATTTTCAGAAGTGTTGAGTATTTTTCTCCTCTCATACAGGAGCAATAAAGGCATAGTGTCACGTTCCTGACCTGTTTTCCTTTGTCTTGTATTTATTTAGTTGGCCAGGGCGTGAGTTGGGTGGGTTTGTCTATGTGTGATTTTCTATGTTGGGATTTTGTGTTCGGCCTGGTATGATTCTCAATCAGAGGCAGCTGTCAATCGTTGTCCCTGATTGAGAATCATACTAAGGCAGCCGGGGTTTCACGTGTGTTTTGTGGGTGTTTGTTTCCGTGTTAGTGTTTTCACCACACGGTACTGTATAGGTTTCTGCACTTCGTTTATTTGTTTTGTATTTCAGTGTTCATTGTTCGTTATAATAAATCATCATGAGCACTAACCACTCCGCATATTGGTCCGATCCTCTCGCCTCTCCTCGTCCGAGGAGGAGGAAGAATATGACAGCCGTTACACATAGTTCATACATTTTGTGGGGAGGTAAAAAACATATAAATGTTTTATTTATGTATATAGTTTTTTTAAATGGTTATTTATTAGGGGGTATTGCAGCACCCTCAGCACCCCTACTCCCCACGGCAATGGATCACCGTTCCTGCTTTTGAAGCTATTGATCATAACATTCTTGTTGATCGGCTGGAGAGTTAGGTGGGAATCTTCGGCCTTGCCCTCGACTGGTTCATGTCTGTGTGGCAGACGTTTCCCAGTGAGAATGGGTGGTTCAGTATCGTCCCCAGCACGTATTCACTATGGCATCCCTGAGCGGTCAATTCTGGGCCCCATCCTTTTTTCCCTGTACATGCTTCTCCTTGGTGACATCATCCGCAATCATAACATTCGGTTTTACTGCTATTTACCAATCAGACCCAGTTACGAAGCTACAGTAGCTTCGGGTGGTCACTAGTGTACTTTCTTAGTACTTTTATTTTATGATGTGAAACATTTATGATGTGAAACATTATTATTATTATTATTATTTCTGCTATGTACAGCCTTTTTTCTTTTAGCTGATTGCTAATGGGTAGATGTGCTATTTAAGAGTGACGTAACACAGTCCTATAACACAATAGCCTACTGGTACACTTCAACACAGGTGAGATAGTTTTCAGTTTGATCACTAAATAGCCTTATTCTTTGTCAACTGTGATCTGATGTAATGTACTTAGTAGTAGTATCAAATGATACATTTGCTAGATAGGCAAAAGCAGTTAGTTAAATGAAACATTTAATTATTTTCTCTCTTACTCTGTCTCTCGTTTCAGGTGATCGTAAGAGTCCCGTGGTTGCTTGTTGCTATGTCATTATGACTTTCAGTATTCTCTTTATACAGTAGTACACCAGATGGGGAGTGGAGAGAAGGATGAGAAAGGAGAAGAAACATAAAGAAATGGACTGTACGATCCACAAAGCATAACAGAACACCCGGTTCCAGTCACATGGATAGATAGAAAGGGCAAAGGGGTCTGTGTATGAGGGTGGGTTGATGTCAATGGTTGTCCACCAATTAGGAGTGTGTGGATGTGTGTACAATTTACCAGAGACTCATGGTCTGTCTCTGTGTGTGTGTGTGTGTGTGTGTGTGTGTGTGTGTGTGTGTGTGTGTGTGTGTGTGTGTGTGTGTGTGTGTGTGTGTGTAATGTTTACTCCAACCATGTGGGGCCAATGTCTCCTCCACTATCTTAGTCAAATGCTTTAATGACTTAGGGTTCTATTCAATCAGATCCATGTTCGAACACTAAAATGTGAGATGTAATATCTCCTTATTTTGATTAAGGATTTTTCCATTATTTCTATATAGCCTAATTCATTCTGAACTTCTGACAGGAGTGAGGCGGGTGTGGCTTCGTGACAATGATTGCAATAGCAGCTGCTCACCGATTTGAGGGATCCAACTCAGTTCCACCCCTTGACACCGCCAAAACATCTGCAATGCGGGTGTCTGCTAAAGCCGGGTTAAAGCTTGATCTGATTGAATCTAGGTCTTAGTTTCTCCCACTCTTTGTTCATGGGATCAAAACATTGTTTCCTTTCTACCTCAGCTAGAGGTTGGTTATAGAATTTTAATCATATTGTGAAAGACACTGATTTGTATTATGCATTTATTGGACAAAACTTTACTGTTTTGCAAATAATTGAGAAATGTCCTTACTTTTTGAGGACCTAGATTCTATTTCTCCCCGAAAATGATGTTACAAGCAGGTAAACACCTGTTTCATTTGGGAATTTCTATCTGTAAATTGATGTGGAAGGTGGAGGATTTCTAAAGCTTCTGGTACACAAGCTCATACCGTCTTATCTCTTTTATGTTATTGGGTTATTATTGGATGTCAATGTGATGATCACAAAACCAATAGCGTGGCACCAAGCAGATTGTGTTAACTATAGTGCCTTTGGAAAGTATTCTGACCGCTTGGCTTTTTTAGTTACAGTTACAGCCTTATTCTAAAATGGATTAAACAAAAAAAAATCCTCAGCAATCTACACACAATACCCCATAATGTCAAAAACTTTTAACAGAAATACCTTATTTACATAAGTATTCAGACCCTTTGCTTTGAGACTCGAAATTGAGATCAGGTGCATCCTGTTTCCATTGATTATCCTTAAAATGTTTCTACAACTTGATCGTGGGGAGAAGGTCCTCTGTTAGGGAGGTGACCAAGAACCCGATGGTCACTCTGACAGAGCTCTAGAGTTCCTCTGTGGAGATGGAAGAACCTTCCAGAAGGACAACCATCTATGCAGCACTCTACCAATCAGGCATTTAAGGTAGAGTGGCCAGACAGAAGCCACTCTTCAGTAAAAGGCACATGACAGCCCGCTTGGAGTCTGTTAAAAGGCACCTAAATGACTCAAAGAAACAAGATTCTCTGGTCTGATGAAACCAAGATTGAACTCTTTGGCCTGAATGCCAAGTGTCACGTCTGGAGGAAACCTGGCACCATCCCTATGGTGAAGCATTGTGCTGGCAGTATCATGCTGTGGGGATGTTTTTCATCGGCAGGGACAGGGAGACTAGTCAGGATCGAGGCAAAGATGAACAGAGCAAAGTACAAACAGATACTTGATGAAAACCTGCTCCAGAACGCTCAGGACGTCAGACTGGGGCGAATGTTCACCTTCCAACAGGACAACGACCCTAAGCACACAGCCAAGACAACGCAGGAGTTGCTTCGGGACGAGTCTCTGAGTGTCCTTCAGTGGCCCAGCCAGGGCCCGGAATTGAACCTGATCGAACATCTCTGGATAGAGCTGTGCAGCAACGCTCCCCATCCAACCTGACAGAACTTGAGAGGATCTGCAGAGAAGAATAGGATAAACTCCCCAAATACAGGTGTGCCAAGCTTTTAGCGTCATATCCAATACTTTCCGAAGGCACTGTACGTGCTAGTCTCACAGACCATTGGATGTTTTTAGAAATGTGCCTATTGGCTGATTTATAAAGTAAACATTTTGGAAACTGTTCGGTCCCAATTTATTACATAAGTCAAGTACTTTGTTTAAATGTGTAGATAAATCAGTATATACACTGAGTGTACAAAACATTAGGAACACCTTCCTAATATTGAGTTGAACCCCCTTTTGCCCTCAGAATAGCCTCAATTCGTTAGGGCATGGACTCTACAAGGCGTCGAAAGCATTCCAAAGGGATGCTGGCCATGTTGACTCCAATGCTTCCCACAGTTGTGTCAAGTTGGCTGGATGTCCTTTGGGTGGTGGACCATTCTTGATACACACGTGAAACTGTTGAGTGTGAAAAACCCAGCAGTATTGAAGTTTTTGACACAAACCGGTGCGTCTGGCACCTACTGTACTACCATACCCATTCAAAGGCACTTAAATATTTTGTCTTGCCCATTCACCCTCTGAATAGCACACATACACAATCCATGTCTCCTCCCCTTCATCTACACTGATTGAAGTGGATTTAACAAGTGACATGAATACGGGATCATAGCTTTCAATTGGATTCACCTGGTCAGTTTATGTCATCAAAAGAACAGGTGTTCCTAATGTTTTTTATACACTCAGTGTATGTGTATGCATCTATTAAGATCCATACAGCTATGCTCCTTTCATATTTGGCATCTGTCAATCCTAGTTTAACTCTGGATTTGTATGGCAATTGTCAGTTGTACAGTAGGGTCATATGAGAATAATGTGCATACCCTATCTCAGCTCCTTTGAATTCTATCCAGACTGAGTTGGACGGTAAAGGGATTGCGATGCCCTTGTGTCATCGACTATAACCTCACCCTCATCTCCACTACTCTATTGCTGAGGAAGTATCACTCATCTGTGGATGACAAACAATACAAAACTCTTGAAATTCTTGCTCCCTTTGTGCAATAGTGATCTATTCCTGTCTAGTCTCCTGCATGAAGACAGTGAGGCAACGTTGTTCAATTAGTTTTGAACTGTCTTCATTTTCGCTGTAAGATCAATCACTTGCGAAAATGTAACATACTGTCAATTCTTCTACTATGTATCAATGAGGTGCTGTTAACATCATGGATTAAACTAAAACAAAGGGACTGCAGTGTCTTCCCAAAATCCTTCCCAATACTAGTTGTCCTGGAGCCTGTGTAGAGCAAATAGCCCAACAGTCCAGAACACACCAGAATTGTCCTACACTATTTCCCAATTCTCAGTTGTTACAGAACACTCCACGAATCACGTGAGTGAGCAGAAGTTTTGACATCCAAGAACCGTGATAGCCTAACCGGCATTGACTGTTCAGAACCTAACACCCCCGCACCATACCTCAATAGAAAACTCTATTCACCATATTAGTGTGTATCCGTTCTGGCACATTCCGGTTAAGATAACCCGTCAAGCAGAGCCTGCCTGTAATGCAGTGATAATCAGACCGTGACGCAGATACAGGAGCCACTGAGGAGCTGAAGCCTCAGCCATTACTGCTGCTATCTGAGGCCTGATATAGGACTTGAGAGACAGTGCTGGGCTAGTGAACCAAGCTAATGTCTTGGTTGATGATCAAAGGGGAAAGATACGGTGAACTCAGGTCACATTTGTTTTTTTTCCCCCTGTGTGATGGTAGCAATGCCATTATGGAGGCCTCACGAAGCCAGAGAGATAGGGATGGTCCAGATTGTTAAGACAAAACGTAGGAGTCATCGGTGTCCCTGTTTATTCAATCTAGTTTCGCAGAGCTGTGATGAAACATTGATGTGAATTATCAACAATGTGCTTGGCTAATACTGAAACAGTTTGGCAAATGTCAACTCAACATTTGCCAAGATTTGATGACAATCTCTTTCAAACTCTTGCAGAGATTGTATTTATTTTAATTGCACTGTTCATTGTAATCTGCCTAAATCCTCCAACTCAAGTAATAATAACGACAAAAAAGACTACCTGGCATAAAACTCTAGAATAAGTTGCCCAAAACAACAGTTCAACCTTTCATGTTGATCATGAAGAGACTTAAGAAGTAAATTCTCTCCTGACTCTTGGTAATATATTTGAGTTGGCTGGTCTGAATTTACCCACAGTGATGCCAAGGGTGAGGACCTGAGAAAATAAAAGACTGTGTCCATTTCCCATCGAATGTGTCAGTTGGATTTCCAAGTCATTGGTTTTACATCATTACACACACACACACACACACACACACACACACACACACACACACACACACACACACACACACACACACACACACACACACACACACAGAGAGAGAGACCAACCATACACAAACCATCCACACACATACTTTTGTGGCATGACCTTCTGATCTCAAGCGATTTGACATTTGACTCCTGACCAGAGAGGTTGTTTGTTCCTCAGAGAGAGGTCATCCTCTCACCAAAAATGAAATAAATAAATAGAATCTTATTTGGGGGGGATAGACACTCTTACAGAGGTCAGGGGTGTGAGACAGAGAGGGCTTCCTGTTGCCTTTCAGAGGGTTAAAATGCAAATAATAATTTCTGCATGGGCGTTGCTAAAGAAAGTGTATGAATGTCTAGAAAGTGTTTTGTTTGCGCATACACTGAGTGTACAAAACATTAAGAACACCTGCTCTTTCCATGACAGACTGACCAGGTGAAAGCTATGATCCCTTATTGATGTCACCTGTTAAATCCACTTCAATCAGTGTAGATGAAGGGGGGGACAGGTTAAATAACGATTTTAAGCCAATTGAAGGATTTTAAGACAATTGAGAAATGGATTGTGTATATGTGCCATAGAGAGGGTGAATGGGAAAGACAAAAGATGGAAGTGCCTTTGAATGGGGTATTGTAGCATGTTCCAGGAACACCAGTTTGAGTGTGTCAAGAACTGCAATGCTGTTGGGTTTTTCATGATCAACAGTTTCCCTCTGTTGTATCAATGTATCAAAAATGATCCACCATCCAAAGGACATCCAGCCAACTTGACACAACTATGGGAAGCATTTTTTATTTTTTTTTGTTCACCTTTATTTAACCAGGTAGGCCAGTTGAGAGCAAGTTCTCATTTACAACTCTGACCTGGCCAAGATGAAGCAAAGCAGTGCGACACAAACAACAACACGGAGTTACACATGGAATAAACAAACGTACAGTCAATAACACAATAGAAAAAATCTATATATAGTGTGTGCAAATGAGATAAGATTAGGGAGGTAAGGCATTGGAATCAACATGGGCCAGCATCCCTGTGGAATGCTTTCAACACCTTGTAGAGTCCATGCCCCGACGAATTGAGGCTGTTCTGAGGGCAAAAGAGGGAGCAACTCAATATTAGGGAGGTGTTTCTAATGTTTTCAACACTCGTTGTGTCTTCAGTTTCATGATCCATTCCAATGGTCAGTCTAGCAAGAGCCTCTTCATAATAGAACATATCATTGATGTTTTTGTATCCACATGGGAGGAAAATCTGTTATGTGATAATGATGATTGTCTTCTGACAGGCCTATTATAATTAGATGATTCAAAGTGGTATTGTAATTTCATTCACAACAAGCTGTTTTGAAGGTAGTTACTCACTAGTGGAGAACTTGGGTTTCCAGGATTGTCTAATGTGTTGCTCTCCAACCCAGGGTCGTGGTTCCCTGGTGTCTTTGTTTTTATACGACCACTGTGGCAGTTAAAATCTACGGCATGTTCATACTTAATTGCACGTATAGAAACCACAGTGGAGAAGCGGAGAGAGAGGCTGTGAGCCTGTCAGAGACAGATAGAGAAAGTGGTGTACTGTGTGAGCCAGCTGGCTGGGTCTTGGTAACTCTCTGGCTTCAAGAACATGTTCCAATGTATAAAAGTCACAGCCCAGAGGTTATAGTAATTCGGCAGAGTACAGTGTACTATATCAGGCCTCTTCATCTTTTCACAGTCCTTCGGTTTCTGGCTTCTTGCATTATCATTTACTCTGGAGTTTCCACCATCTTTTTCAATGTTTCAATCACTGGGTGGTTTTTGAGGGTTTTCATTGCAGCTGGACATCATAATGTTGTTCAGTGGAGCAGTAGACCACCGCTGTTGTCATATATATGACATCTCACTCTTGAACTTATCGAACATAGCTAATGGCTTCTGAAATTACATCAAGCTTTTTCATAGCCGCAAACTATTATCCAAATGAACAGGGCCAGGTGTCCCAAAAGCATCTTAAGGCCGCTGAATTTAGCCATATGATGCTTTTGGGAAACTGGGCCCAGATCAATTAAAGAAAATTGATGGGTGGATTTGGGGGAACGTAAACCCATGCACATTATTTGCATTGATAAATGGACCCATTGACAGAAGAGATCAGAGAAAAAGGCAGTTTGTTTGCGGACAGGCAATATTTCAGATTTGAAGTAGAGAACATTGAGAATCTAAAAAATATATATAATAAATACAAATAATAATCGTTCTCTAATATCTAAACCACCTGTTCCATGAACTGAAGCGACATTGATTGGTAGCCACATGTAGACAGTGCACCCCAAGGTGCTATATCACCACTTCAGCACAGACATGGACATAAAACATGAGCTTTCTAGAAGTCTGACCGCAGAGTGAAGGAAAAACAGCCAACAAGTGCTCAGTGTATGTGGAAACTCCCTCAAGACTGTTGGAAAAGCATTCCAGGTGAAGCTGGTTGAGAGAATGCCAAGAGGTTGCAAAGCTGTCATCAAAGCAAAGGGTGGCTATTTGAAGAATCTCAAGCACAAGGACAGGTGAAACAGAGCAGGGCGTGACAATAACATATATGGAATAATGTAGTAACCAAAAAAGTGTTAAACAAATCAACCAAGTCCACCACACTGTGATCTACAGTGAGCTCCAAAATTATTGGGACAGTGCATGTTTTGTTGTTTTGGCTCTAAACTCCAGCAATTTGGATTTGAAATGATACAATGAATATGGTGTTAAAGTGGAGTCTGTCAGCTTTTATTTAAGAGTATATTCATCCATATCGGGTGAACCATTTTGAAATTACAGCACAAATATAATACCCCTAAAACATACTAACCTCTCACCATTACAATAAACGGGGAGGTTAGAATTTCTTTGACGGGTATGTTACTTGTGCATCTGTAACTTTCTCCACAATGAATTCAGGATTATCTGTAATCATGGTAGCATCCACATCAATGTAGAAGTGTTTGGAAACATTCTATTCATATTTACAATAAATGTGACCCCAAACGACACAATACATTATTTACCATTCATTTCTACTGTGCATAAAATAATCTGAAACACAACCAAAACAAACAGCAAATGTATCCAACAAATTTGTAGTCACAGACTTGATGTAATCATTGCATGCTATGAATATGGGACCAAATATATGCTAACGGTTACACCTACTCATTCAAGGGTTTTTCTTTAATTTGACTATTTTCTACATTCTGGAAGAGTAATGAAGACGTCAAAACTATGAAATAAATATCAGGGATCAAGGTAAGACCCACATGCAGAATGTGAAGTAACAATGTTTATTGTAACAACAGGGGCAGGCAAACAACAGGTCAAGGCAGGCAGGGGTCGATAATCCAGAAAAAAGGCCAAAGGCAAGTTTAGGGTCAGGTCAGGCAGAGGTTGATAATCCAGAGGTGGAGCAAACGTACAGGACAGCAGGCAGGGTCAGGCAGAGTAGTCAGGCGGGCAGGTACAGGGTCAGGACAGGCAAGGGTCAAAAAGGAAGACGAGACTGGGGAAAACCAGGAGCTGAGTCAATCCACTGATAGGCTTTAACAAACAAGAGGAACAGGCACCAACAGACAGAAAACACAGGTATAAATACCCAGAGGATAAGTGGGGAAGATGGGCGACACCTGGAGGGGGTGGAGACAAGCACAAGGATAGGTGAAACAGATCAGGGCGTGACAATAACATATATGGAATAATGTAGTAACCAAAAAAGTGTTAAACAAATCAAAATATATATTATATTTGAGATTCTTCAAATAGCCACCCTTTGCTTTGATGACAGCTTTGCAACCTCTTGGCATTCTCTCAACCAGCTTCACCTGGAATGCTTTTCCAACAGTCTTGAGGGAGTTTCCACATACACTGAGCACTTGTTGGCTGTTTTTCCTTCACTCTGCGGTCCGACTCATCCCAAACCATCTCAATTTGGTTGAGGTCCGGGGACTGTGGAAGCCAGGTCATCTGATGCAGCACTCCATCGCTCTCCTTCTTGGTAAAATAGCCCTTACACAGCCTGGAGGTGTGTTGGGTCATTGTCCTGTTGAAAAACAAATCATAGTCCCACTAAGCCCAAATCAGATGGAATGGCGTATAGCTGCAGAAAGTTCTGGTAGCCATGCTGGTTAAGTGTGCCTTGAATTCTAAATAAATCACAGACAGTGTCACCAGCAAAGCACCCTCACACCATAACACCTCCTCCCCCGTTCATCCGTTCACCCACACCATGTCTCACAAAGAAACAACGGTTGGTACCAAAAACCTCCCATTTAGACTCCAGACCAAAGGACACATTTCCACCGGTCTAATGTCCATTGCTTGTGTTTCTTTGCCAGAGAATCTCTCTTCTTCCTATTGGTGTCCTTTAGTAGTGGTTTCTTTGCAGCAATTCGAACACGAAGGCCTGATTCACACAGTCTCCTCTGAAAGTTGATGTTGAGATGTGTCTGTTACTTGAACTCTGTAAAGCATTTATTTGGGCTGCAATTTCTGAAGCTAGTAACTCTAATGAACTTATCCTCTGCAGCAGAGGTAACTCTGGGTCTTCCATTCCTGTGGCGGTCCTCATGTGAGCCAGTTTCATAACAGCGCTTGATGGGTTTTGCGACTGCACTTGAAGAAACTTCAAAAATTATTGAACTTTTCCATATTGACTGACCTTCATGTCTTAAAGTAATGATGGACTGTCGTTTCTCTTTGCTTATTTGAGCTGTTCTTGCCATAATATGGACATGGTCTTTTACCAAATAGGGCTATCATCTGTATACCCCCACACCTTGTCAAAACACAACTGATTGGCTCAACGCATGAAGAAGGAAAGAAATTCCACAAATAAAGAAGGCACACCTGTTAATGCATTCCAGGTGAATACCTCAGGAAGGTTGTTGAGAGAATGCCAAGAGTGTGCAAAGTTGTCATCAAGACAAAGGGTGGCTATTTGAAGAATCTCAAATATAAAATATATTTGGATTTGTTTAACACTATTTTGGTTACTACATGATTCCATATGTGTTATTTCATAGTTTTGATGTCTTCACTATTATTCTAGAATGTAGAAAATAGTAAATATTAAGAAAAACCATTGAATGAGTCGGTGTTCTAAAACTTTTGAACAGTAGTGTACAATGTTTAACTACTTTAATACACATATAATGAATTTGTCCCAATACTTTTGGTTCCCTAAAATGGGGGGGGATCATGTACAAAAACGGTTCACCAGGTATGGATGAAAATACATTCAAATTAAATTTGACAGACTGAACTTTAACCTAACAGTCATTGTATAATTTTAAATCCAAAGTCCTGAAGTACAGAGCCAAAAATAATACGAATTGTCACTGTCCCAATACTTTTGGAGCTCTGTATGTACAACTCAGATCAATCATGCCAATTCATCTCTGTGGGAGTTTGTATCTAAATGAGCTTTTAAGTTAGTAGTTACACAATTGGATCAACAGAGACCTACAATATCTGCAAGGGGTGATGGTTGCACAACAATAGGGGAGATGTCCAGTTCTTCACATTACACAGTTACAAGTCCTGGTTTCAATTGAAAGCGGGGGGGTGGTTGGGACCTATTGTGTTGTCAGTGTTTTGTTACGCCAAGGGTTGTGCGTTCATTGTGTCAGTGCCATATCCGTTGGATTGGAGAGAGACTGGGGATGTGGGGGGGAAACAAACAAGCAAAGCAAACATCTCACATCTCGGAAAACCATATCGTTAATAAAAACTAGATGACATTGAATTTGATTTTAACTTATTGCTCATTATGGATGACAATTTGGAATGCTGCACTTCAATGATTGTTCTTATTGAGTTCATAAGTTTCACTGTTTACATTAACATTTCACAGAACAGTTCAAATGTCTCTAAATATCAGCGTTGCCTATTAAAAAACACGAAGCTTGTGGTATTATGTTTCTGTAAGATATCTGTTTTTTTAGGTGAACTTCATGGACATTATTTATCAATATGTGTTGTGTAAAAAGGGACTATTGTTTAGCTTCCAAGAGAAAAAGCCTGGACTGAAGTGACCTCCTTCTGCGAAAGCTCTAAAAAAAAACTGCTTGGAAAAGAGGGGACTTGGACGGTGAAAGTGTGGAGAGCAGAGGGCCATGTGTCTTTAGAGACCTGTGCTCATCTCTCTCTCTCTCGCTCTCTCGCCTTGGGAACTATCAAAATGGTATGAATGTTTAAATTAATGTCTTTCTTATAATGACGGTCCAGTTGGCTTTTGGGCTGGGTCAAAATGGAAAATGTGATTGGATGGCACGAATAAACATCCTGTCATCTATAACACTCTGAGAGCAACTTTGTCATTTGAGGCTTCTCACAAGTGTTGAGCACACAGTGCTCCCACACTGCTCTCTGTAAGCTCAAAGTTCCTACATTTGACTAGTAATTGTTCTGTCATGAGACTTGGTTTACACACCCTGAAAAGCAGAGCGTTGTAGCTTCGGCTTGTCCAACTGTGTTCCAAGGGGATAATGATATCCTGTTATTTTTGTCATGACGGAATGATCTCTTCAATCTGTCTCTTCTGCTATTGCAGATTGAGGAGTGAATTTTGATGCAAATCAAATCAAGTCACCACCCTCTAATTAGCAATCAGAGTTGGTAAAATAGTAGATTAGCTTTGTCTCATTGACACAAGACCAGTCATTGGTTGTGCTGCCTTGTTAGCATGTTAGTGTCACATGGTGCCGCTCCTTGTTGTTCCACTAATTGGAGACCAGCCCTTGTGTGTATGTATTATTAATTTAGCATTTGATGTGACTTTTAACTGAGATAGTTTGCCCTAATATACTGTTGCATGGTTTTCTAAGTTTTTCTGTGTTTGTCCCTCCTTTTGTGTATAATTGATTAATTGCAGACTCATCCTCTTTGGCTGGTCTCCTTGGAGACAGGAGTTTGCCTGATTGACATAACGAGCTACCACACGACTGAAAAGGGAGCTTTCAGCTCTACTTTGGGGTCTGTTGATGGTGTTAAAACACTACTGCCATAGTGCAGCAGACTGCTGTCACTGCTGCCTCTACTGGGACCACATCACACTCCACTGAATGGCTGCCTTTATTTATATCACTTGACTATCTGACAGCCTTGAGTCAACCCAGTGAGCACTGTCTGACAGTGATGTTAAAATTTGGTCTGGCCTTGACTTCAACGTCCACAGCAGTCGTTTTCTGGGCAACCTTTATTTCAATGTCCACAGATGACTGGACTTGATTTGGCCCAAAAATACTTCTATGATTGGTTCAGACTTGGTCCAAGTTTAGACGGTACAGTATAATGTTCTGTATTCTACTGTACTATATTATACTGTGCTGTCTGTACTTGTGAAACAGACATGATTGTTTTGGATTTGGTCCAGACAGATCCTGTTTGTGTGCAGACCTGATTGGAATAATACTCAGCATGCGTTGCAAGTGTTCATATTTCCATTCTCATTTAGCAGATGCTCTTATCCAGAGGGACTTAGTCAGTGCATTCAAATAAGGTAGCAAAACGGTCCACAGTCATAGCAAGAAACGTTTCTGTAACGTTACTGAGAATGTTACGGTATTTGACGTTTTCTGTTGTAAGAAACTTTGAACATGTTCACTGCCAGTTTATATCTTCTAAGTACATAGGAGCATTAATTCATGTTCCACACTGCATTTTGAATGTGCTATAATGCTTTCTCCAGCTACATGTATATTGAACAAAAATAAAAATGCAACGTGAAGTTTGTTTCATGAGCTGAAATAAAATACATTTTCCATATGCAAAAAAGTTATTTTTCTCATGTGTTGCACAAATTAATTTACATTCCTGTTAGTGACCATTTCTCCTTCGCCAAGATAATGCATCCACCTGACAGGTGTTGCTGATTAAACAGCATGATCATTACACGGTGCACCTTGTGCTTGGGACAATAAAATGCCACTCAAAAATGCACAGTTTAGTGACATCTGTGGTGTTGTGTGACAAGTTTGAGGGTGTGTCCAACAGAGCTGTTGTCAGAGAATTTAATGTTAATTTCTCTACCATTAAGCCGCCTCCAATGTTCTAGGGAATTTGACTGTACGTCCAACCGGCCTCACAAACGCAGCCCACGCCAGCCCAGGACCTCCACATCTGGCTTCTTCACCTGCGGGATCGTCTGAGACCAGCCACCCTGAAACTGGGTTTGCACAACCAAAGAAATTCCACACAAACTGTCGCTCTTAGCGAAGCTCATCTGCATGTTCATTGTCTTGACCTGACTGCGGTGAGGTATTGTAACTGATTTGTGGACAAATGCTCACCTTCAATAGCAACTGGCACGCTGGAGAAGTGAGCTCTTCACGGCTTAATGGCAGTTTCATCTGTACTGGACAGATGGTAGGCGAACTGTTTGACTGATGTACTTTGTGGACAGAGTGCCTCATTGTGGTATGGGCAGGCATAATCTACAGACTAACACAATTGCGTTTTATCAATGGCAGACATTGTTAATGTTGTAAATTACTATTGTAGCTGGAAACGGCAGCTTTTTTATGGAATACAGAGGTCCAATGTCAGCAACCATCAATTGATCATCAGCAACCATCAAGGCTAATTGATCATCAGAAAAGCCTTCTGCAATAATGTTAGCACAGCTGAAAACTGTTTTTCTCATTAAAGAAGCAATAAAACGGGCATTCTTTAGACTAGTTGAGTATCTGGAGCATCAGCTTTCGTGGGTTCAATTACAGGCTCAAAATGGCCAGAAACAAATACCTTTCTTCTGAAAGTGATCAGTCTGTTCTTGTTCTGAGAAATGAAGGCTATTCCATGAGAGAAATTGCCAAGAAACTGAAGATCTCGTACAACGCTGTGTAAGCGCAAACTGGCTCTAACCTGTATAGACAGAGGCGCCCCGGTGCACAACTGAGCAAGAGGGCAAGTACATTAGTGTCTAGTTTGAGAAACAGATGCCTCACAAGTCCTCAACTGGCAGCTTCATTAAATGGTACCCGCAAAACACCAGTCTCAATGTCAACAGTGAAGAGGCGACTCCTGGATGATGTCCTTCTAGGCAGAGTTGCAAAGAAAAAGTTATATCTCAGACTGCCCATTTAAAAATAAAAGATTAAGATGGGCAAAAGAACACAGACACTGGACAGAGGAAGATTGGGAAAAAAGTATAGTCCGGGCAGCCAATGTGCGGGGGCACCGGTTAGTCGGGCTAATTTAGGTAGTATGTACATGAATGTATAGTTAAAGTGACTACACATATGATAACCAGAGAGTAGCAGCAGAGTAAAATATTTCGGGGGGCGGGAGGGCGGCTAATGCAAATAGTCCGGGTAGCCATTTGATTACTTGTTCAGGAGTCTTATGGCTTGGGGTAAAAACTGTTGAAGCCTTTTGGCCCTAGACTTGGCGCTCCGATACCGTTTGCCATGCGGTAGTAGAGAGAACATTCTATGACTGGGGTGGCTAGGGATTTTGACATTTTCAGGGCCTTCCTCTGACACCGCCTGGTGTAGAGGTCCTGGATGGTAGGCAGCTTAGCCCCAATGATGTACTGGGCCGTACGCATTACACTCTGTAGTGCCTTGCATTCGGAGACCGAGCAGTTGCCATACCAGGCAGTGATGCAACCAGTCAGGATGCTCTCAATGTTTCAGATGTAGAACCTTTTGAGGATCTGAGGACCCACGCCAAAAACTTTTTAGTTTCCTGAGAGGGAATATGATTTTTCGTGCCCTTTTCATGACTGTCTTGGTGTGTTTGGACCATTCTAGTTAGTTGGTGATGTGACACCAAGGAACTTGAAGCTCTCAACCTGCTCCACTACAGCCCCGTCGATGAGCACGGGGGCATGCTCGGTCCTCCTTTTCCTGTAGTCCACAATCATCCCCTTTGTCTTGATTATGTTGAGGGGTAGGATGTTATTCTGGCACCACCCGGCCAGGTCTCTGACCTCCTCCCTGTAGGCTGTCTTGTCGGTGATCAAGCCTACCACTATTGTGTCGTCTGTAAACTTAATGATGGTTTTGGAGTTGTGCCTGGCCACGCAGTCGTGGGTGAACAGGGAGTAGAGGAGGGGACTGAGCACGCACCCCTGAGGAGCTCCAGTGTTGAGGATCAGCGTGGCAGATGTGTTGTTACCTACCCTCACCGCCTGGGGCGGCCCATCAGGAAGTCCAGGATCCAGTTGCAGAGGGAGGTGTTAAGTCCCAGGGTCCTTAGCTTAGTGATGAGCTTTGAGGGCACTATGGTGTGGAACACTCAGCTGTAGTCAATGAATAGCATTCTCACGTAGGTGTTCCTTTTGTCCAGGTGGGAAAGGGCAGTGTGGAGTGCAATAGAGATTGCATCATCTGTGGATCTGTTTGGGCGGTATGCAAATTGGAGTGGGTCTAGGGTTTCTGGGATAATATTGTTAATGTGAGCCATTTCCAGCCTTTCAAAGCACTTCATGGCTACGGACATGTTGTCATTTAGGCAGGTTGCATTACTGTTCTTGGGCACAGGGACTATGGTGGTCTGCTTGAAACATGCTGGTATTACAGACTCAATCAGGGAAGGTGAAGTCAGTGAAGACACTTGCCAGTTGGTCAGCACATACCCCGAGCACACGTCCTGGTAATCCGTCTGGCCCCGCGGCCTTGTGAATGTTGACCTGTTTAAAGGTCTTACTCACGTCAGCTACGGGAGCATGATCACACAGTCGTCCTGAACAGCTTATTCTCTCATGCATGCCTCAGTGTTGCTTGCCTCGAAGCGAGCATAGAAGTGATTTAACTCGTCTGGTAGGCTTGTGTCACTGGGCAGCTCGCGGCCGTGCTTCCCTTTGTAGTCTGTAATAGTTTGCAACCCCTGCCACAAAAAACGAGCGTCAGGGCCGGTGTAGTACGATTCAATCTTAGCCCTGTATTGGTGCTTTGCCTGTTTGATGGTTCGACGGAGGGCATATCAGGATTTCTTGTAAGCTTCCGGGTTAGAGTCCCGCACCTTGAAAGCGGCAGCTCTACCCTTTAGCTCAGTGCGAATGTTGCCTGTAATCCATGGATTCTGGTTGGGGTATGTACATAGAGTCACTGTGGGGATGACGTCCTCAATGCACTTATTGATAAAGCCAGTGACTGATGTGGTGTACTCAATGCCACCCGAAGAATCCCGAAATACATGTCATGTTGATATGATTTTCAGTTTTCTTCCATATAATTGGTTTCACACTTGTCTCCAAGGATCATAAGGGAAAATCATCTATTTACAATTCCCATTTCCAAACAGATTGCTCATTTACCTAGCGCTTATCAATGTATAAATTACAATGCATGGGGAATGCTTTTATTTCTATAGAAAAAAGAAAGTAAATGCTTTTTCCACCAAATTTGCTCGACCTTATTCATGATTTCCTCATGCGTAAAGGTGGTGGAATTATGAGGGAATTAAATCAAGGTCAGAATACGGAATATCTGTAGACACATCCCCGCAAAACCTCAATTTCTTTGATCTACACCCCAAATGAATAGCGGGCGAATTGCATGATATTCTCAAGCTTAAATTCAAGGTCAGAATAGGTGCAGAGAGAAGTGAATAAAAAGGGAATTACGTTCCATTTACGTGCGCTTAACGGGGCTGAATTCCCCTGACAGTGAGAGGGGGAAGGCCAGGGGAGCCTAGTGGGTCCAGTCTACAGTGCTTTGACATCGAGTCACCTCTCACCAATCAACAACATTCAGCACACAACAGAGGCCAAGCAATTTTGCTGCATATTTGAGCTCCAGACATGATGAATGAACCACAGTTAGATGCAAACTACAGGCTGAAACCCTTGTCCCTAAATGTGTAAATGGGATATTCTGGGATTGCATGTCACAGGTCGGACATGGAGTGATGTCAGTTCTCAGGCAGTTACGGACCAACTAAACCCCAATGACAGAGCTCAGGATACCCTGGGAAATAGGTTGGGAATATGTGATAGAGTACAGTACAAGAATTCAGTTACTCACTTCAAGCTTGTTGTTTTCTTTGTCTGAGAACAGTGAAGGCTCTGAGTGAGTGTTGTGTGATGAAATTAGCTTTGGGGCTTGTCTCTTTCACTTTACCCATAAGAAACGAGGGAATTCCCACTGCGATAATGACATTGGGTTTTTGATTGATTGTGCTGGTTGTGCTTGTATTTGAGAGTAATACGCTGATATACAGCAAATATTTTCTGTTGGGGATAAACACTACTTTGATTAAAATCCTGACGCTTTGACCTTTACAACATCTTCTACACTCATTGGATGGTTTAGTATCACACTGTCACACTGTTAATTCAATTACATTTTGTTTGTCAACATGAAGAGTGAGTATCTGCATCTTTATTGCTCGGCTGAATCCCACAAACTACCATCCATGCCCATGGGTGGGACTGGTATGTGACATGGTGAGGAGAGAGTGGTTCAGGAGGAATTCCAGATTTAGGAGGGGATTCCCCACCAGCATCATCGACGGCTACATGGTGTCACAATGACAAGCCACAGAAAGGGGCTTTCACTGACATACACAGATAATGTTGTAAACAGACACAGTTTATATCTATTCCATCTGATGGAATCTAGGACCAGCGTACCAGTAACCTTCCCAGATCCTGACATTTTTAGGGGGAGCAACGCAGCACCCTTTTGTTCTGAGCCTTAGAATACGTGTCACGCCCTGACCTTAGAGAGCCGTTTTATTTCTCTATTTGGTTAGGTCAGGGTGTGATGTGGGGTGGGCATTCTATGTTTTGTGTTTCTATGTTTTGGCCGGGTAAGTTTCTCAATCAGGGACAGCTGTCTATCGTTGTCTCTGATTGGGAATCATACTTAGGCAGCCTGTTTTGCCACCTTAGGTTGTGAGATGTTGTTTTTTGTTAGCTCTGAGAAGCCTTCAGAACGTGACGTTCGTTATTCTTTTGTTGTTTTGTTTGGTGTTCTGATTAAATAAAGTATCATGAACACGTACCACGCTGCACCTTGGTCCACTTCTTCCGACGGGCGTTACAATAAGTGACAACTTTATCTCATTAGTCTAGCTGTAGGGGGGAATGGGGGAAATTCGAGCTACCCTTGTTTCTAGAAAACCATAAACAAAATGTATAATTTGACCAAATACTTAGGAAGAGGTTATAATTTCATGAAATCTGTGAAGGAAGAAACCACATGGAAAATTGGTAATCAAGTTAGGTCCAAAAAAACAGATTTTCTCCAAGTCAAATTAATGTATTGTCTTTAGAGGTTTCATAATGCTTGTGTCTAAACCAAAGTAGAGGGTCTCTATAAGCTTCAATATGAGGTCCTAAACCTCATATCCCTAGCATGAAAGTGCATCCTTGTAGCGATGTGGGCTAATATGTGACCCATTTCAAGAAGCTAGGCTTACAGTATGTCGCACCTCACGACTTCACAGGATGCGTTTTTTTGGCAGAAATTCCTTCTGGAACATGTGAATTTTCATGTGCCTTTATAACAAGTGTGTATGCCATCTGCAAATACGAATAAAATAATAATAATTAAGAGCCACGGAAAAAGTCAAAAACCTGATTGGCTGAGATAATGGATGGGCTGGACATGCCGAGAGATGAGTTCGGATTGGTCTAGGTAGCTAGGAAAACAATGAACCATAATTCCAAATCATGATGTTACTACCCTGCATGAAGGAAGCTAACCAACCAGGTTCAATGTTAGCCAGCTGACATTAGGCAATAGCTAGCCAAGCAAACGTCTTGTTCTGTTCAAATTAGAAACGTGTAATATCTGAAAATGCATCTAGCTAGACTATCTTACCCATATACATCATTCACGGATGGATGCGTCTCCTGTCGGTTGACATGGTTGTCCTTAGTTTGAAGATGTAATCCGGAGACGGGTGTTTTGTCCATCTCCTTAGCTATCATACTCTAATTCCACTGATATCAAAATTCGGTCCTACAGAAAGTGGTGAGCAACACTTCTGCAGTTTTAATACGCAATACATTTCCAAAAAAGCGGCGTTAGACAGGATTAACTAGACATAGTGACCAGCTCCAATAGACTGAAGCGTGCACTATATGGCAGGCCAGTCCAAACTCATCTCTCGCCATGTCCAGCCCACTAATTATCTCAGCCAATCGGGAAGCGGGAAGATTGGTGTCTTTTTATGTGGCTAAACCAACTAAGCTCGTAATTTAACAATTGTATTCGTATTTACAAATGGCATACAAGTTTGTTATTAAGGCTTATGAAAGTTCACATGTTCAAGAAGGTATTTCTGGCCAAAAAACGCAGTTTGATAAAAAAAAAAGTTTGTGTTCAAACGGCTCTCCTGTGAAGTAGTGACCCGAGACATATACCTAGTTTCCTGAAACGGGTCACATATTGTCAAAATGTTTGCCTTGGCCTTGGGGAAAGTTGAGCCAATGGTTGAGCCAATGGTTGAGCCAATGGCAAGTTGAGCAAAAGTAAATGTTTACCCAGGCGTAAAGCAAGGCATTATTGCTGGGATAGGGCCTGGCCTGTTAAGTGTTTTAAAGTAGAACATGTTTGTTAGGTGTTAAGCCTGCGTTAAAATATGCTTAAAATTATTAAAAGACAAAAAAATGATTGTGATTGTGTTAAATTGTGTTTGGGAAATAAAGATGCTTTTAAAAAGCTAGTGGTAATATTTCATTCAGTACAGAAATTTGGAGGTGACTTAAGTTACTGTGTCCGGTGGCTAAATGTATCCCATAAGTTGTGCCAAGTGATCACTTTTTTTGGACAAGCTATGTTTTCAAAACTAATGTTTGCAAGAATTCTGATTATTATCATGGATACACAACATCCTGAAATGTATGCAGATACAGTGGGGCAAAAAAGTATTTAGTCAGCCACCAATTGTGCAAGTTCTCCCACTTAAAAAGATGAGAGAGGCCTGTAATTTTCATCATAGGTACACTTCAACTATGACAGACAAAATGAGAAAAAAAAATCCAGAAAATCACATTGTAGGATTTTTTATGAATTTATTTGCAGTACATTAACCTAATTGAAATGTTCTGTAAACCGGAGAACAGTAAGTTCATTGACTTCTCAAAATCCTTTCGTGTTTCACTCAATGATGTCAAACTTTTGTTCTCTGACCTGTGTTTTTTTATCCTTATCATGATTCAAAGAGGTCTTATGTATCAAGTACTATAAACACACTTAAAATTGTCTTACTCTTCTGTGCAACAAGGTCCTGCAATGGACCTGAACACCAGATTCTTAAAGGCTAGATACCCCATGGTAATTTACAGTAAATGTAGACTTCAAACCATATTTCTATAAGCCAATGTCACACAAGCAAATGACAGCACAGGACCGTCTACATCTCCACATTGTATTACATGTTTGTCTTCTGAGAAGTTTTGCAAAACAGCTGATTTTTTGACTTGGTGCATGTAAATTATAGGATATGTATCGTTTGATATCCATCAAGGCTTAAAAGAGAACAAACTCAGGTGACACTTCCAAATTATTAGAAAAAAGGGTTCCAAAATGGTTCTTTGGCTGTCCCCATAAAATAAAACTTTTTGGTTCCAAGTAGAATAATTTTGCGTTCTATGTAGAAAAGGGTTCTACATGAAACCCAAAAGGGTTCTACCTACAACAAAAATGCTTCTGCCTGGAACCAAAAAGGATTATTGAAAGGGTTCACCTATGTGGACAGCCGAAGACCCTTTTAGGTTCTAGATACACTCTTTTATATATATATACAGTTGAAGTCGGAAGTTTACGTACACTTAGGTTGGAGTCATTAAAACTCGTTTTTCAACCACTCCACAAATTTCTTGTTAAACAAACTATAGTTTTGGCAAGTCTGTTAGAACATCTACTTTCTGCATGACACAAGTAATTTATACCAACAACATTGTTTACAGACCGATTATTTCACTTATAATTCACTGTATCACAATTCCAGTGGGTCAGAAGTTTACATACACCAAGTTGACTGTGCCTTTAAACAGCTTGGACAATTCCAGAAAACAATGTCATGGCTTTAGAAGCTTCTGATAGTCTAATTGACATAATTTGAGTCAATTGGAGGTCTACCTGTGGATGTATTTCAAGGCCTAACTTCAAACTTAGTGCCTCTTTGTTTGACATCATCGGAAAATCAAAAGAAATCAGCCAAGACCTCAGGAATTAAATTGTAGACCTCCACAAGTCTGGTTCATCCTTGGGAGCAATTTCCAAACGCCTGAAGGTACCATATTCATCTGTACAAACAATAGTACGCAAGTATAAACACCATGGGATCACGCAGCCGTCATACCGCTCAGGAAGGAGACGCATTCTGTCTCCTACAGATGAACGTACTTCGGTGCGACAATTGCAAATCAATCCCAGAACAACAGCAAAGGACCTTGTGAAGATGCTGGAGGAAACAGGTACAAAAGTATCTATATCCACATTAAAACAAATCCTATATTGACATAACCTGAAAGGCCGCTCAGCAAGGAAAAAGCCACTACTTCAAAATCGCCATAAAATGCCAGACTACGGTTTGCAACTGCACATAGGGACAAAGATTTGGAGAAATGTCCTCTGGTCTAATGAAACAAAAATAGAACTGTTTGGTCATGATGACCATCGTTATGTTTGGAGGAGAAAGGGGGATGCTTGCAAGCTGAAGAACACCATCCCAACCGTGAAGCACAGGGGTGGCAACATCAATTTGTTAGG
This sequence comes from Salvelinus namaycush, assembly GCF_016432855.1. Taxonomy (NCBI): domain Eukaryota; kingdom Metazoa; phylum Chordata; class Actinopteri; order Salmoniformes; family Salmonidae; genus Salvelinus; species Salvelinus namaycush. The sequence continues at coordinate 7,408,485 of NC_052324.1, read as the reverse complement.
GTGCTTTGCTGCAGGAGGGACTGGTGCACTTCACAAAATAGATGGCATCATGAGGAATGGAAAATGATGTTGATATGTTGAAGCAACATCTCAAGACGTCAGTCAGGAAGTTAAAGCTTGGTCGCAAACGGGTCTTCCAATTGGACAATGACCCCAAGAATACTTCCAAAGTTGTGGCAAAATGGCTTAAGGTCAAGATATTGGAGTGGCCATCACAAAGCATTTCATTCCTGGAAGAAGCTAGCTAGCTAACAAGGAGTGTCTAGTTGGCAGAAGAGAAGAAGGGACAAAGAAGGGACAAAGTGGGACAAAATAAGGACAGAAGAAAAGGGAAAGGGGACATTAAGGTGAAGCAGTCCTCTAAAGACACAAAAGACAATAATACAAGAAACAACACTTCTATTGCCTCTCCCTCTATGATACGCACTTCCGGGTTGGAGCGAGTAGTTGCATTCCGCTTCGCTCCACAGGTAGTATTACATTTCATTTCATTACAGTACAACAGTTTGATTTGTTTGATCTTAGCTGGCTACATAGCCGTCTTTGTATCCAAGATAATTGTGTAGTCTAGAGTAATTGTCGAGGTTACCTAGCCAGCTACACTTTCAAACAAAGTCAACAACGCAGCCACTGCTAGCTAGCCTATTTCACCAGCCAGCAGTACTATATCATTATAGTCAATAAGATTTTTTGCAACGTAAGCTTAAACTTTCTGAACATTCGAGACGTGTAGTCCACTTGTCATTCCAATCTCCTTTGCATTAGCGTAGCCTCTTCTGTAGCCTGTCAACTATGTGTCTGTCTATCCCTGTTCTCTCCTCTCTGCATAGACCATACAAACGCTTCACACCGCGTGGCCGCTGCTACTCTAACCTGGTGGTACCAGCGCGCACGACCCACGTGGAGTTCCAGGTCTCAGGCAGCCTCTGGAACTGCCGATCTGCGGCCAACAAGGCAGAGTTCATCTCAGCCTATGCTTCCCTCCAGTCCCTCGACTTCTTGGCACTGACGGAAACATGGATTACCAATGATAACACTGCTACTCCTACTGCTCTCTCCTCGTCTGCCCACGTGTTCTCGCACACCCCGAGAGCTTCTGGTCAGCGGGGTGGTGGCACTGGGATCCTCATCTCTCCCAAGTGGACATTTTCTCTTTCTCCCCTGACCCATCTGTCTATCGCCTCCTTTGAATTCCATGCTGTCACAGTTACCAGCCCTTTCAAGCTTAACATCCTTATCATTTATCGCCCTCCAGGTTCCCTTGGAGAGTTCATCAATGAGCTTGACGCCCTGATAAATTCCTTTCCTGAGGATGGCTCACCTCTCACAGTTCTGGGTGACTTTAATCTCCCCACGTCTACCTTTGACTCATTCCTCTCTGCCTCCTTCTTTCCACTCCTCTCCTCTTTTGACCTCACCCTCTCACCTTCCCCCCCTACTCACAAGGCAGGCAATACGCTTGACCTCATCTTTACTAGATGCTGTTCTTCCACTAATCTCATTGCAACTCCCCTCCAAGTCTCCGACCACTACCTTGTATCCTTTTCCCTCTCGCTCTCATCCAACACTTCCCACACTGCCCCTACTCGGATGGTATCGCGCCGTCCCAACCTTCGCTCTCTCTCCCCCGCTACTCTCTCCTCTTCCATCCTATCATCTCTTCCCTCTGCTCAAACCTTCTCCAACCTATCTCCTGATTCTGCCTCCTCAACCCTCCTCTCCTCCCTTTCTGCATCCTTTGACTCTCTATGTCCCCTATCCTCCAGGCCGGCTCGGTCCTCCCCTCCTGCTCCGTGGCTCGACGACTCATTGCGAGCTCACAGAACAGGGCTCCGGGCAGCCGAGCGGAAATGGAGGAAAACTCGCCTCCCTGCGGACCTGGCATCCTTTCACTCCCTCCTCTCTACATTCTCCTCTTCTGTCTCTGCTGCTAAAGCCAATTTCTACCACTCTAAATTCCAAGCATCTGCCTCTAACCCTAGGAAGCTCTTTGCCACCTTCTCCTCCCTCCTGAATCCTCCTCCCCCTCCTCCCCCCTCCTCCCTCTCTGCGGATGACTTCGTCAACCATTTTGAAAAGAAGGTCGACGACATCCGATCCTCGTTTGCTAAGTCAAACGACACCGCTGGTTCTGCTCACACTGCCCTACCCTGTGCTTTGACCTCTTTCTCCCCTCTCTCTCCAGATGAAATCTCGCGTCTTGTGACGGCCGGCCGCCCAACAACCTGCCCGCTTGACCCTATCCCCTCCTCTCTTCTCCAGACCATTTCCGGAGACCTTCTCCCTTACCTCACCTCGCTCATCAACTCATCCTTGACCGCTGGCTACGTCCCTTCCGTCTTCAAGAGAGCGAGAGTTGCACCCCTTCTGAAAAAACCTACACTCGATCCCTCTGATGTCAATAACTACAGACCAGTATCCCTTCTTTCTTTTCTCTCCAAAACTCTTGAACGTGCCGTCCTTGGCCAGCTCTCCTGCTATCTCTCTCAGAATGACCTTCTTGATCCAAATCAGTCAGGTTTCAAGACTAGTCATTCAACTGAGACTGCTCTTCTCTGTGTCACGGAGGCGCTCCGCACTGCTAAAGCTAACTCTCTCTCCTCTGCTCTCATCCTTCTAGACCTATCGGCTGCCTTTGATACTGTGAACCATCAGATCCTCCTCTCCACCCTCTCCGAGCTGGGCATCTCCGGCAAGGTCCACGCTTGGATTGCGTCCTACCTGACAGGTCGCTCCTACCAGGTGGCGTGGCGAGAATCTGTCTCCGCACCACGTGCTCTCACCACTGGTGTCCCCCAGGGCTCTGTTCTAGGCCCTCTCCTATTCTCGCTATACACCAAGTCACTTGGCTCTGTCATATCCTCACATGGTCTCTCCTATCATTGCTATGCAGACGACACACAATTAATCTTCTCCTTTCCCCCCTCTGATAACCAGGTGGTGAATCGCATCTCTGCATGTCTGGCAGACATATCAGTGTGGATGACGGATCACCACCTCAAGCTGAACCTCGGCAAGACGGAGCTGCTCTTCCTCCCGGGGAAGGACTGCCCGTTCCATGATCTCGCCATCACGGTTGACAACTCCATTGTGTCCTCCTCCCAGAGTGCTAAGAACCTTGGCGTGATCCTGGACAACACCCTGTCGTTCTCAACTAACATCAAGGCGGTGACCCGTTCCTGTAGGTTCATGCTCTACAACATTCGCAGAGTACGACCCTGCCTCACGCAGGAAGCGGCGCAGGTCCTAATCCAGGCACTTGTCATCTCCCGTCTGGATTACTGCAACTCGCTGTTGGCTGGGCTCCCTGCCTGTGCCATTAAACCCCTACAACTCATCCAGAACGCCGCAGCCCGTCTGGTGTTCAACTTTCCCAAGTTCTCTCACGTCACCCCGCTCCTCCGCTCTCTCCACTGGCTTCCAGTTGAAGCTCGCATCCGCTACAAGACCATGGTGCTTGCCTACGGAGCTGTGAGGGGAACGGCACCTCCGTACCTTCAGGCTCTGATCAGGCCCTACACCCAAACAAGGGCACTGCGTTCATCCACCTCTGGCCTGCTCGCCTCCCTACCTCTGAGGAAGTACAGTTCCCGCTCAGCCCAGTCAAAACTGTTCGCTGCTCTGGCACCCCAATGGTGGAACAAACTCCCTCACGACGCCAGGTCAGCGGAGTCAATCACCACCTTCCGGAGACACCTGAAACCCCACCTCTTTAAGGAATACCTAGGATAGGATAAAGTAATCCTTCTAACCCCCCCCTCCCCCCCCTTAAAAGAGTTAGATGCACTATTGTAAAGTGGTTGTTCCACTGGATATCATAAGGTGAATAAACCAATTTGTAAGTCGCTCTGGATAAGAGCGTCTGCTAAATGACTTAAATGTAATGTAAATGTAAAGCCCTGACCTCACTCCTATAGAAAATTTGTGAGCAGAACTGAAAAAGCTTGTTCTAGCAAGGAGGCCTACAAACCTGACTGTTACACCAGATCTGTCAGGAGGAATGGGCCAGAACTTATCCAATTTATTGAGGGAATCTTGTGGAAGACTACCCGAAACGTTTGACCCAAGTGAAACAATTTAAAGGCATTGCTACCAAATACTAATTGAGTGTATGTAAACTTCTGACCCACTGGGAATAAAAGCTGAAATAAATCATTCTCTCTACTATTATTCTGACATTTCACATTCTTAAACGAAAGTGGTGATCCTAACTGACATAAGACAGGGATTTTTTACTAGGATTAAATGTTAGGAATTGTGAAAAACAGAGTTTAAATGTATTTGGCTAAGGTGTATGTAAACTTCCGACTTCAACTGTATATATTAAAGAGTGTAAGTCTGTCCTACAGCAGAAATAGCCTTTCCGTTATTTATGGTTCTTGTATGCTAGTCCCCATTTGACCTCCCTCGTGGGAAGAAAAAAGACATGCAAAAGGCAGGTTGTTTAGTCTTATAGGATGGATCAAATAAATCTCCTCAATGACAAACAGCCTCTACCCACCCCTTACCCAATGGAAGTGTTGTTTGAAACGTGTTTGAAATAAATACAGCATTGCACACCGTCTTCGACAGGGGACTTTCCCGTAATATGACCAGATGTGTAATTCAAGCTGTAAACCTCTCACTCTCTTTAAAACAGGATGTCAGTAAATCGGTTATTTTGTTTATTAAGGACATTATGGACTGTTTAGCTTGACATTTACACATCTGTCCATTAGTTTACTCTATTGAGGTGAGTCATGTTTACCTTGAGTGCTTTGTCATGAGATCTAGCAAAGATGTTGAATACTGATGGAGGTTTGTATATTGCATCTTTGTTTTGATATGCTTTTATTCAAGGTGTATCAATACTCCCACACTGCATCCCACCCATACACAGTCCCCAAATTAAATATGTTTGATCAGACAGATCAGCATTATGCTTTTGGAGAGAACTGTCTCTCACGGATTGGGCCAGTAGCTCTTTCTTGACGGTGTCTTCCCATCTCCCCCATGTTGCTCTGGGACATATCTTGTGCTCAAGCCCATGGGACAGTACCAAGGTCCATATGTGGTCACTTCCTCCTGGGAGGGGGGGGGGTAGTGTTAACAGGATGACATTGGCAGGAAGCCGAGAGAGAGGGATCAAATCATTTGAAGTAGAATCCCTCAAATTTGCTCACAAATCAAGACCATTTGCTGGGTTCAAAGGTGCCTGTCACTACCATTGGAAACTACTAGATAAGTGTTTCATGTGAAGGCATTTCAGCTTGCTTATCTTCTCATTACTTGTATATGGCGTAGGGCTCGATTCAATCCGTAACACGGAAGATCTGTGCTGTAGCATGGTTTACATTCTGAAGGTAATTTCCGATTGAGCCGACGTACACAGCATTTACCACGAATGCACAAATGCAGAAACATTGCCTTGAAATGTCAATCGCACTATAACCACTGATCTTCTGCGCTACGGATTGAATCAACTCCGAACACTTTATTTTTATCACTAACACGATCAGAAGCATTTCAGGAGGACAAATCTACAATTGGACTGTTGGATCGGTGTGTAGCATCAAGCACTTAGGTTATGTGCTATGTGCTATGTGGTTATTGTGGGCCTTAGTAAATGCAAATACCATCCCAAAAAAACACAAAGAAAATCAACTGTCTGTGAAGATCAGAGGTATTTTGATCTCTCCAGACTAGCAGATGAACAACTTGTACAGGACAAACATCCAGTTCCACTTTGATATTCTGTTCACATCCTAGGTCCTTGTGCGATATTGACCCTCCCTGAACTTCTCCAGATACTCAAAATAATTTCCCACAGTAATAAAGTTATCCCTCATTAATTGACAGCACAGTATTACTAATGCAGTACCGGAGTTTGGGCTGGTCATGCTACCTGACCCTTCGCCCAAGTCCTCCCAAACTCGATCTGGTCCAATCTGAATTGGGGAATTCTTTGTTCAGAGATTTTCCATAAAAAAGTCGAAAAAGGCAGCATATTCAGAAAAGGTCACATTAAGTACTCCCTAAGTAATGTTGTGTCTCACAAAAATCATTCCTATAAAAAGTGAGCAAAATGGTCACTGATAAAGGACAGGTTGAGGTTTCTTGCTGATTCAAAGCATGTGTATGTGACTATATGTGACCGACCGGCTCAAGTCGGTATTATGTAGCAAAATTTGAAATTGTGTTTTTTACATTGGATAAAGTAGAGACTCAAAATGTTATATTGTACACTACAGTTGAGGAACAATGGGAAAGTAATTCTGCTTGAAAGTTGATAAAGTTGTAAACTCACTCTTGAGAAATGGCCTTTGAATGTTTTGGTACTACTACTGGAGAGCCCTTCTTTGTCTACACTCATTCAGCATCATTCACATCATCTTAAGCTTTAGCCCCACCCATCTCTTTAAGGGTTGATCCGAGTGTTCTGTACTAACAACAGCAGTCAAGCACCACTTGCTAGCTACTTCCAGACACACATTTGTAATATATTTACATTTTTTATTTAACCTTTATTTCACTAGGCAAGTCAGTTAAGAACAAAAGGCCTCCAATGGGGGCTGGGATAAAAAAAAATGGACAAAAACACACATCACGACAAGAGACACCACAACACTACATGAAGGGATACCTAAGACAACAACATAGCATGGCAGCAACACATGACAACACAGTATTGTAGCAACACAACATGACAACAACATGGTAGGAACACAACATGGCAGCAGCACAACATGGTAGCAGCACAAAACATTGTACAAATATTATTAGGCACAGACAACATCACAAAGGGCAAGAAAGTAAGACAACAATACATCACGCAAAGCAGCCACAACTACCAGTAGGTGTCCATGATTGAGTCTTTGAATGAAGAGATGGAGATAAAACTGTCAAGTTTGAGTGTGTGTTGCAGCTAGTTACAGTTGCTAGCTGCAGCAAACAGAAAAGAGGAGCAACCCAGGGATGTGTGTGCTTTGGGGACCTTTAACAGAATGTGACTGGCAGACCGGGTGTTGGATGTGAAGAATGAGGGCTGCAGTAGGTACAATTGAAGTCGGAAGTTTACATACACCTTAGCCAAATACATTTAAACTCAGTTTTTCACAATTCCTGACATTTAATCCAAGTAAAAATTCCCTGGTTTAGGTCAGTTAGGATCACCACTTTATCTTAAGAATGCGAAATGTCAGAATAATAGTAGAGAGAATTATTAATTTCAGCTTTTATTTCTTTCATCACATTCCCAGTGGGTCAGAAATATACATACACTCAATTAGTATTTGGTAGCATTGCCTTTAAATTGTTTAACTTGGGTCAAACGTTTCGGGTAGCCTTCCACAAGCTTCCCACAATAAGTTGGGTGAAGTTTGGCCCATTCCTCCTGATAGAGCTGGTGTAACTGAGTCAGGTTTGTTAGGCCTCCTTGCTTGCACACGCTTTTTCAGTTCTGCCCACAAATGTTCAATAGGATTGAGGTCAGGGCTTTGTGATGGCCACTCCAATACCTTGACCTTGTTGCCCTTAAGCCATTTTGCCACACATTTGGAAGTATTCTTGGGGTCATTGTCCATTTGGAAGACCCATTTGCGACCAAGCTTTAACTACCCGACTAATGTCTTGAGATGTTGCTTCAAAATATCCACAAAATTTTCCCTCCTCATGATGCCATCTATTTTGTGGCGGTTTTGGAGCAGTGGCTTCTTCCTTGCTGAGCGGCCTTTCAGGTTGTCGATATAGGACTTGTTTTACTGTAGATATAGATACTTTGTAGCTGTTTCCTCCAGCATCTTCAGAAGGTCCTTTGCTGTTGTTCTGGGATTGATTTACAATTTTCGCACGAAAGTACGTTCATCTGTAGGAGACAGAACACATCTCCTTCCCGAGCGGTGTGACGGCTGCATGGTCCTATGGTGTTTATACTTGCGTACTGTTGTTTGTACAGATGAACGTGGTACCATCAGGCGTTTGGAATTTGCTCCCAAAGATGAACCAGACTTGTGGAGGTCTACAATTTGTTTCCTGAGGTCTTGGCTGATTTCTTTTGATTTTCCCATGATGTCAAGCAAAGTAGGCACAAAGTAGATGTCCTAACCGACTTGCCGAAACTACAGTTTGTTAACAAGAAATGTGTGGAGTGGTTGAAAAACGAGTTTTAATGATTCCAACCTAAGTGTATGTAAACTTCCGACTTCAACTGTATATCAGATAGGGTGGAGTGAGGTCCTAAGAGGGTTTTATAAATAAGCATCAACCAGTGGGTCTTGTGATGGGTATACAGAGATGACCAGTTTACAGAGGAGGGTAGAGTGCAGTGATGGCCAAAGACCCCTCAGAGACACCAATACTCCTTAGCCGGCCCACAAGAATGGAATGGTCTACCGTATCAAAAGCTTTGGCAAAGTCAAGAAAAATAGCAGCACAGCATTGCTTAGAATCAAGGGCAATTGTGACATCATTGAGGACCTTTAATTCTTATGGCTGAAATCCCGTTAACGGGACCGATATGACAACAGCCAGTGAAAGTGCAGGGCGCCAAATTCAAACAACAGAAATCTCATAATTAAAATTCCTCAAGCATACAAGTATTTCACACCATTTTAAAGATACACTTCTTGTTAATCCCACCACAGTGTCCGATTTCAAAAAGGCTTTACAGCGAAGCACCACAAACGATTACGTTAGGTCACCGCAAAATCACAGAAAAACACAGTCATTTTCCCAGCCAAAGACAGAAGTCACAAAAAGCAGAAATAGAGATAAAATGAATATCTAACCTTTGATGATCTTCATCAGATGACACTCATAGTACTTCAGTACATTTATGTTTTGTTCGATAAAGTTCATATTTATATCCAAAAACCTCAGTTTACATTGGCGCCATGTTCAGAAATGCCTCCAAAATATCCGGAGAAATTGCAGAGAGCCATGTCAAATAACATAAATACTCATCATAAACTTTTATGAAAGATACATGTTTTACATAGAATTAAAGATACACTTGTTGACAAGGATATGCATATTATTGGTACCATTTGAAAGAAAACACTTTGAAGTTTATGGAAATGTGAAAGGAATGTAGTAGAATATAACACAATAGATCTGATAAAAGAAAATACAAAAAAAAAACATTTTTAATTTTTTTGTACCATCATCTTTGAAATGCAAGAGAAAGTCCATAACGTATTATTCCAGCCCAGGTGCAATTTTGATTTTGACCAGTAGATGTCATCAGTCTATGTGCAAAGTTTTAGACTGATCCAATGAACCATTGCATATCCAAATGTTGTATCAAGACTGCCCAAATGTGCCTAATTTGTTTATTAATATCTTTTCATGTTCTAAATTGGGCACTCTCCTCAAACAATAGCATGTATTCTTTCACTGTAATAGTTAATGTAAATTGGACAGTGCAATTAGATTAACAAGAATTTAAACTTTCTGCCAATATCAGATATGTCTATGTCCTTGGAAATTGTCTTCTTACTTACAACCTCATGCTAATCGCATTAGCCTATGTTAGCTCAACCGTCCATTGGAAGGGACACCGATCACGAAGAAGTCCACATCTCAGTAATGACCAACACATCTGGATTGGAGCTGTGAACTCACACTTTCAATTGATCCATTTTAGGCAATAAGCTTCTGGTGTTAACGTGCAGAAAACCCAGGCTTTTACGAGAGCAGAAATCAGTGAAGCAGATATCAGAGCATATATCAGAATTGGGGCTAGCAACAGTAGGTGGACCAGGGTGTACATGCACATTACCAGATATCATCAGCAGTAATATAATCAGAGCACAGCAGAGAGCAGGGAGAGCTCTGAAGTGTTGATTTATGACATTTGAATATGCATTAAATGGCAACAAGATCACATTGTACAGCAATTTCATCAGGTAACATGAATACAAAGCCGGCGAGAGGTGGTTAGAATAGGATGGGAAGCCAAGAGTGTAACCAATAGAGAGAGTCCCGAGTGTGGGAACAAACATAGTCTGTCCATTGGTTGGGTAAACAAGCAAGTTCAAAGTCAACAAAGCATGCAGGAGTCATGAGGGAAATAGCATAAAGCACAAGAAAACAGTATACGACTTGGGGCTAGCCATTGTAAGTTCAGAGTCACTCGCACCAGGCAAGCAAAAGCTTGGGAGAGGGGGGGAGTGTGGCGGGGGTACCTGTACCAGACAGGGGGAGACAGGCCAGGGAAGATGATGAACAGATCACCAGGTAAAATCCAAGCAGCAGGCAATGGGAGTAGGTGTCACGCCCACTTGTGAGAAACTTTTTTTTTAGGCAGATTCCTTGTAGAAAATGCCAGGGGATGGTCATTGAACAGCGGGAGGGGGCTTCAAAGGACTCTGGAGAGAACAGTTCACTGAACATTACTCGCCCAAGCAGAGCTCGTCTGGCTGTTATGTTATCCAGAACTTTGGTGACTGCAAATGTGCTGTCAGATTATCTGTTCGTAAATTCAGACTGTTTTGCTCTCGGAGCGTTCAGAGCGCACACTGGACGTTCTGGCCGATGAGTAGGGTTGATCCAAACGTTCTGACCTCACAACGGCTGTCAAGCAAACAAGCTAACAGCCTAACATTGGCTAGCTTGCTAGCTACTTCCAGAAACAAATGAGAGAACACCCCACTCTGACCATTTTACTTGCCCTAGCACAGCTGGTTAGGCTGTTTTCCTGTTATCCAGAGCGTTGGTGACTGTAACTGTGTTTCTGGCAACAATTTAATTACGCTTTTTTGCCGACGTTTACTGACACCGGCCATATTCAACGGGTGTTAAGCATTCGTTAATGTATCAGTTATACTACACTCTGGCACACTCAGATGAAAGTATTTTGTGAAGACATGTAGCTAAATGGCTAGTTAAACAATGAACCATAATCCCAACTCATGACGTTATTACCCTGCATGAATCTGCTGTTAGCTAACCAGCTAGGGCCAATGTTAGCTAGCAAATGGCTCTGAGATACGAATAATAAGATCATACACGTAATGTTAGCAGCGAGCCAGCCAGCTAACGTTTGCTAGCTAACAGTACACTTTAACTTGGAATTAAACCACTTTATGTCAAAATTAGAAATGTGTAATATCTGAAAACGTAGCTAGCTAGACTATCTTACCCGTATACATCATGAATGGACATGTCTGCTGTCGGTTGCCATGGTTGCCCTTAGTTTGAAGATGTCATCCGGAGACCGATGTTTTCTCCATCTCCTAAGCTATCATACTTGAATTCCACTGATTTCAAAACTCGGGTCCTCCAGAAAGTGGAGAGGAACACTTATGCAGTTTAATACGCGATACATAAAAAAAATGCTTTGTTAGACAGGATTACCTAGACATACTGACCAGCTCAAATAGACAGAAGCCTGCTATATGGCAGACCAGTCCAAACTCATCTCAGCATGTCCAGCTCACTCATTATCTCAGCCAATCATCGCTAGCAGTAAGGTTGCTCACTTTTTCTGTGGCTAAACCAACTAGGCTCATCATTTTGACAATTGTATTTGTATTTACAGATGCCATACGTGTTTGTTATTAAGGCACATGAAAGTTCACATGTTCGAGAAGGCATTTCTGCCAAAAAAATGCATTTAGATTTTTTTTTAAAGTTTATGTTCAAATGGCTTTCTAGTGAAGTAGTGATCCGCGACATACGCCTAGTTTCCTGAAACGGGTCACTTATGTAGTATGGCTATTTTGCAATAACTACCCACTTGGAACACACTGGTTGAATCAATGTTTCCACGTCATTTCAATGAAATTACGATGAACTAACATGGAATAGACGTTGAATTGATATCTGTGCCCAGTCTTTACTTCCCAAGGAATTGGAAGGGGGTTTCTGATTCATGTTTAAATATGGTGAACATTTAATTCTCAACATATACAGACATCATGTGAAGTGTGATTACATCTCTTCCCCTCTCTTCCCACAGCTAACACTCTGTCTATCAAATACAAGAGACATTGTTGTCTGAAACCATACCAGCCACAGATATGCATTAGAATAATTCTCTATTGGTAATGTCTTTTTGGGGTGTCCCCATCAGAATGTACTGGCGTCCAGGTTGCGTTCCTGCTTGGACCTTCCTAAATCTAAAAGAATCACAACTTTATCAAGAAAGGATAGAGTTAAGTTGAAAACCAAATAGACATGAAGCTTTTGCAGGATTTTTCTCAGCCGGCCAATTAGACGTACCGAGCCTTAGCTTGTTTACAGTGAATGTCAAATGAACATGCTAACAAATTACATTGGCAAATCATAGATATTTAACACCTGCCAAAATGTTGAGCACTCCAGTAAAACCGATAATCATAATTCAGTTGTTTGTTGTCTTTTCTTAGCTACAGCTCAATAGGACCAAATTAAAGAGCAACATGTGAACAATTTATTAAGAGACTTCATCATAAACTGTGTAACGGCTGTCGACGTCGTTCTCCTCCTCAGACGAGGAGGAGCATGGATCGGACCAACACGCAGCGAGGTATGTAGACATGATTATTTTAATAATAATAACGAAGACGAAAATACACTTGAACAAACTACAAAACAACAAACGACGTTAAACAGACCTGAACCTGAGAACTTACATAACACGAAGAACGCACGAACAGGAACAGACTAAACAAACGAAACAGTCCCGTGTGGTGAAGAACACAAACACGGAAGACAATCACCCACAAACAAACAGTGAGAACAGCCTACCTTAATATGGTTCTCAATCAAAGGAAACGTCAAACACGTGCCTCTAATTGAGAACCATATCAGGGAACACATAAACCCAACATAGAAACACAACACATAGAATGCCCACCCCAACTCACGCCCTGACCAACTAAACACATACAAAAACAACAGAAAACAGGTCAGGAGCGTGACAAACTGACAATTCATTCAATAAAATTAGGGGGGAATTAAATGAAGGATATATCTATATATAGAGAGAGAGACAATAGCTATATTGTGTTTTCAAATCTAAATCAACAAATATGTTCAAGTTTCCCATGCTGAATAAAGAACACATAATAGTAGATATTTTATTTGTTTACTACTGTCTGCTATCCTCAGACTGTTCCGGTCATAATAAATGGAATGTTCTGTATCGAGAAGCAGACAAATTAAACACCCCACACACTTTCACAATCCCCCACTGTCTTGTATTGTGGAGGGCTTTGTTGTGGGGTTGGTTACATGGGAATCTGTGGGGGAGTCTGGGAAGTGTTTTGGTGTAACAACAAGCATCCCGATGAAGGCTATATGTGGAAACACAATGTTCTTTAATAATTACAATATATCATTACCACTGTTCTCTAAGAGTGACTGGATATCATTCACATATCTAGTTTGCCCCTTTAGTCAAGTACTATTGTTGGAGTCAGAGGTAGCATCAGAATACATTTTCCTCTGGTATAACAACATAGAGGACCTCAGAGGTAGATGAGACCAAACCACTTATGAAACAACTATTAGAGGAGGGATTTCGTCTCCGTTTCACTTGTGAACAGGTTTGTCAAAGGGAGGGTATATTACTGGAAACTTTGGAAGTTTACCAGTAAACTACCAGAATGTGTAACTGCTGCGCTCATAACCAAGTGTGAAAGTGGTATTCACCACATAATGTTGGGGAAAATCCACTTGAATGCCCCTAAATTAAATCAAATGAAAGTGTATTTGTCACGTGCTCCAAATACAACAGGTGTAGACCTTACAATGAAATGCTTACTTACAAGCACTTACAAACAGTGCAATTTTTAAGTAAAAAATAGGTATTAGATAAACAATATAAGAGTAAAGAAATGAAAAACAAACAGTAAAATGACAGTGAAAATATCAGTAGCGAGGCTATATATAGGTGGTACCAGTACAATGTGTGGGGGCACCGGTTAGTCTGGCTAATTGAGGTAATATGTACATGGATGTATAGTTAAAGGGACTATGCATAGATGATATACAGAGAGTAGCAGCTGCGTAAAAGAGGGGTTGGCAGGGGGTTGGGGGGTGCCCGGGACACAGTAAAAATAGTCCAGGTAGCCATTTGATTACCTTTTCAGGAGTATTATGCCTTGTGGGTAAAAGCTGTTGAGAAGCCTTTTGGACCTAGACTGGGGTGGCTGGGGTTTTTGACCATTTTTAGGGCCTTCATCTGACACCGCCTGGTGTAGAGGTCTTGGATGGCAGGCAGTTTAGCCCCAGTGATGTACTGGGCCATACGCATTACCCTCTGTAGTGCCTTGCGATCGGAGGCCAAAGAGTTGCCATACGAGGCAGTGATGCAACCAGGCAGGATGCTCTCGATGTTGCAGCTGTAGAACCTTTTGAGGATCTGAGGACCCATGACAAATCTTTTCAGTCTCCTGAGGGGGAATAGGTTTGGTCGTGCCCTCTTCACTACTGTCTTGGTGTGTTTGGACCATTCTAGTTTGTGGGTGATGTTGACACCAAGGAACTTGAAGCTCTCAAACTGCTCCACTACAGCCCTGTCGATGAGAATGGGGGCGTGCTCGGTCCTCCTTTTCCTGTAGTCCACAATCGACTCCATTGTCTTGATTATGTTGTGGGATAGGTTGTTATTCTGGCACCTCCCTGCCAGGTCTCTGACCTCCTCCCTATAGGCTGTCTCTTCGTTGTCTGTTTATCAGGCCTACCACTGTTGTGTCATCTGCAAACGTAATGATGGTGTTGGAGTCGTGCCTGGCCATGCAGTCGTGGGTGAACAGGGAGTACAGGAGGGGACTGAGCACGCACCCCTGAGTGGCTCCAGTGTTGAGGATCAGCGTGGCAGATGTGTTGCTACCTACCCTCACCACCTGGGGGCGGCCCGTCAGGAAGTTCAGGATCCAGTTGCAGTGGGAGGAGTTTAGTCCCAGGATCCTTAGCTTAGTGATGAGCTTTGATGGCACTATGGTGTTGAACACTGAGTTGTAGTCAATGAACAGCATTCTCACGTAGGTGTTCCTTTAGTCCAGGTGGGAAAGGGCAGTGTGGAGGGCAATAGAGATTGCATCATCTGTGGATCTGTTTGAGCAGTATGCAATTTGGAGTCGGTCTAGGGTTTCTGGGATAATGGTGTTAATGTGGGCCACTACCAGCCTTTCAAAGCACTTCCTGACTACAATTCAGGCAGGTTACCATAGTGCTGTTGGGCACAGGGACTATGGTGGTCTGCTTGAAACATGTTGGTATTACAGACTCAATCGGTCAGTGAAGACTCCTGCCAGTTGGTCAGCACATGCCTGGAGCACACATCCTGGTAATCCGTCTGGCCCAGCGACCTTGTGAATGTTGACCTGTTTAAAGGTCTTACTCACGTCGGCTACGGAGAGCGTGATCACACAGTCGTCCGGAGCAGCTGATTCTCTCATGCATGCCTCAGTGTAACTTGCCTCAAAGTGAGAATAGAAGTTATTTAGCTCGTCTGGTAAGCTTGTGTCACTGGGCAGCTCGCGGCTGTGCTTCCCTTTGTAGTCTGTAATAGTTTGCAGGCTCTGCCATATACGACGAGTGTTGGAGCCGGTGTAGTATGATTCGATCTTAGTCCTGTATTGGCCCTTTGCCTGTTTGATGGTTCGTCGGAGGGCATAGCAGGATTTCTTATAAGCTTCCGGGTTAGAGTCCCGCACCTTGAAAGTGGCAGCTCTACCCTTTAGCTCAGTGTGAATGTTGCCTGTAATCCATGGATTCTGGTTGGGGTATGTACGTACAGTCACTGTGGTGACGACGTCCTCGATGCACTTACTGATGAAGCCAGTAACTGAGGTGGTGTACTCCTCAATGCCATCAGAAGAATCCCGGAACATATTCCAGTCTGTGCTAGCAAAACAGTGCTGTAATTTAGCACCTGCTTCATCTGACCACTTTTTATAGACCGTGTCCCTACAACTGGTAATTAATAGTGGGAAACTTGTCTATCCTCTCTGAGCTTCGTCTTGTCCCACATGCTGACCTCTGGCGTCACCTACTAAGGAAATTACCTCAATAACAGCTTTTTTGGCATTTAAATGTTACAACAAAACATTGTTTATAAAAAGCAATCTATTCCTGTTTTTTGACCACTATAATTTGATTACCAGCATGATAGCTGTACTTTTAGTTTATGGTTGAAGGAGCTTGCTGGCCATTACCCAATAGGCGTTTCTCAACAAGTTCACAGCACCTGAATACATCCAACTGCTTTTTACAACTTCACAAATGGTAATTACCACCTTCCAACTTGGTTAGGAACACAGCATTAGTCTGGCTCTCTGTGTGGCGTTATCACATCAAAAATCTACACAAAATCATAGAAGATAATTTTAAAATAACAAATTGAATGACAAAGCTGTAAAATATTATCCTAAATATAAACGGGCAACTTAGTGAATACCATTGGTGTTTTTGAGGGTTTCAGCATGAAATACACTTTTATAGGTTTTACTATGTCAATATGGCAATTTGTCAAAAGTTGGAAGAGTTGAAGAGTTAATAAACAATATTGTCACCGTTGATGTAGATGGTTTTTTCAAATTACCATAGATTAACTGTTCATTACAAAAATTACAGAAGATTCCAGTGATTTTCGTAAATTACAACCCTAGTTGGGACTGATTCACTGTAAAAACAAAAAAACATTTCTTAATTTCTTTATCAGAGGCGGGAGTTAATACAGCTCCTTGTAATCCTCAGTGGAGTCATTCTGTTTGATCTTCAAATGGAAACAGGAAACTCACTCCTTCTTGTTCTTCACTCCTTGTTCTTGGATATCTTTTCCATAGATATCATCCTCATTTTCCATTTAAAGATATCCCGTGGAGCATGATAAGCTGGCTGCATTGATGGATGTAGAGAGGTTGTGTTTGTCGGACACACTCTCAGAATTGAGTTTTTTTTATTTTGTTAATAAAAATATTGAAAACATGTTAGATGTAGTTGACTATTCCACTTGATTCACCTGGGTCATTTAGGAGCTTACCTTTTGTTCACACAGAGTTGTTATCTGTTTTACATCATTGAGCTTCTACATCATTCCCATTCATAATACTCACAGTGAGAATCAATCAGGGTGTATCAAGCCTCATATTACACCTCATGGCATATTGCATCTCTAAAGCATGGGCCATGGGAAAGAGACCAACATTGACACAGTTTCGACCTTTATAAAAGTCTACACATTCCCAATCTCCAAAATGGTGTGTGGGAAAGGAGATTAGCTGACAGTTTCCTGTTTCATCACCCATTCTCATGGATTTATACTTGTGAAGCATTTCGTATAGTGTCACACACACCCTCATCCCATGCCAAATACCACACGCATGCCACGCACACAAACGCATGTACACGCACAAACACACACATGCTTTCAGTACAGTTAATACCACTTCAAGACAAAGTGGTACTTGGTTGCACCAGCTCCAAAAGACCACAACCACTTCCGTTCCCTTGTCCTGAAAGGTAGTGTAGAATAATGCAAAGATAATCTTTGCCCACTTTCCCACTAGATCTCCCCTCTGTCTATTATTCCAGCCTCCTCTCTGTACTACTCTGACACACAGAGGATGAGGATCACTATTCTCCAGCAGGGAGAATAAAAGTGTGAGGGTTGAGTCCAAGGTGGCAAAGGGCCAGCTGAACTCGAGGACACACACTACCGGTCAAAGTTTAAGAACACCAAGGGTTCAAGGGTTTTCCTTTATTTTTACTACTTTCTACATTGTAGAATAATAGTGAAGACATCAAAACTATGAAATAATACATATGGAATGATGTAGTAACTAAAAAAAGTGTATATAAATATATTTTATATTTGAAATTCTTCAAATAGCCAACCTTTGCCTTGATGACAGCTTTGCACACTCTTGGCATTCTCTCAACCAGCTTCACCTGGAATGCTCTTCCAAAAGTCCTGAAGGATTTCCCACATATGCTGAGCATTTGTTGGCTGCTTTTCCTTCACTCTGCAGTCCGATTCATCCCAAACCATCTCAATTTGGTTGAGGCCGGGCGATTGTAGAGGCTAGGTCATCTGATACAGCACTTCATCACTCTCTTTCTTGGTAAAATAGCCCTTACACACCCTGGAGGTGTGTTGGGTCATTGTCCTGCTGAAAAACAAATGATAGTCCCACTAAGCTCAAACCAGATGGGATGGCGTATCGGTACAGAATGCTGTGGTAGCCATGCTGGTTAAGTGTGCCTTGAATTATAAATAAATCACAGACAGTGTCACCAGCAAAGCACCCCCACACCATAACACCTCCTCCTCCATTCTTTAAGGTGGGAAATACACATGCGGAGATCATCCGTTCACCAACACCGCATCTCACAAAGACACGGTGGTTGGAACCAAAAATCTCCAATTTGGACTCCAGACCAAAGAACAAATTTCCATTGCTCATGTTTCTTGGCCCAATTATGTATCTTATTCTTATTGGTGTTCTTTGGTAGTGTTTTTTTGTTGTTGCAGCAATTTGACCATAAAGGCCTGATTCACACAGTCTCCTATGAACAATTGATGTTGAGATGTGAAGA
This sequence comes from Salvelinus namaycush, assembly GCF_016432855.1. Taxonomy (NCBI): domain Eukaryota; kingdom Metazoa; phylum Chordata; class Actinopteri; order Salmoniformes; family Salmonidae; genus Salvelinus; species Salvelinus namaycush. The sequence goes on along the minus strand of NC_052324.1, from coordinate 7,389,978 downwards.
AACTTTCAAAGTTCTTTGAATGTTCCATACTGACTGACCTTCATGTCTTAAAGTAATGATGGACTGTCATTTCTCTTTGCTTATTTGAGTAGTTCTTGTCATAATATGGACTTGGTTTTACCAAATAGGGCTATCTTTTGTATACCACCCCTACCTAGTCACAGCACAACTGATTGGCTCAAATGCATTAAGAAGGAAAGGAATTCCACAAATTAACATTTAAGAAGGCACACCTGCTAATTGAAATGCATTCCAGGTGAATACCTCATGAAGCTGACAGAGAATGCCAAGAGTGTGCAAAGCTGTCATCATGGCAAAGGCTGGCTATTTGAATAATCTCAAATGTAAAGTATATTTAGATGTTTTGAACATCTTGGCCATGTTCTGTTATAATCTCCACCCGGCACAGCCAGGAGAGGACTGGCCACCCCTCATAGCCTGGTTCCTCTCTAGGTTTCTTCCTAGGTTTTGGCCTTTCTAGGGAGTTCTTCCTAGCCACCGTGCTTCTACACCTGCATTACTTGCTGTTTGGGGTTTTAGGCTGGGTTTCTGTACAGCACTTCGAGATATTAGCTGATGTACGAAGGGCTATAAAATAAACTTGATTGATTGATTGATGTTTTTTAACCCTTTTTTGATTACTGCATGATTCCATGTTTTATTTCATAGTTTTGATGTATTCACGATTATTCTACAATGTAGGAAATAGTAAAAAATTAAGAAAAACCTTTGAATGACTAGGTGTTCAAAAACTTTTGACCAGTAGTGTAGGTTAACATGGTTAATGGAATTTTAATTAGCCGTAATCTCCCAGTGATTTTCTTTTCATTAGGCTGCATTTACTTATGGAGTCAGTGAGGGATTCAGGACAGCCTGCTAAGGCTGAGTCCAGGAAGAGTCAGCACAAAACACCAGGAGAAACTATGAGCTTTTCTCTTCCCTTATTTTTAATAAGCCATGAGACAAAAGAGACATGGATTGTGTATGTGTGCCATTCAAAGGGGTAATGGGAAAGACAAAATATTTAAGTGTCTTTGAACGGGGTATGGTGATACGTGCCAGGCGCACCTACTACTTTTGAGTGTGTCAAGAACTGCAATGCTGCTGGGTTTTTCACACTCAACAGTTTCCTGTGTGTATCAATAATGGTTCACCACCCAAAGGACATCCAGCCAACTTGACACAACTGTGGGAAGCATTGGAGTCGACAGGGGCCAGCATTCCTGTGGAATACTTTCAACACCTTGTAGAGTCCACGCCCCGATGAATTGAGGCTGTTGGGAGGACAAAAGGGGGTGCAACTAAATATTAGTATTTTGTACACTCAGTGTATAATGCATTGTATACAGCAATTTCTTTGCATTGAATTTCATTCCATTTCCTGAACAAAGGCAGTCCCTATGTGCTTCAGTTCCATACCTGTGAAACAGTGACAGAAATGAATAATGACCACAGTGGAAAAACATGAAGAGGCAGAGTCAAAAGCCTGATAGGGACAAATTGCTCAGGCAAATAGGATTAGGCACTGGTCAGATCCTAGCCAAATCCACTGTGACCCAGTCAATCACCAGAATGGCCATAATGTGAAACACATTTAAATATCAACAGTACTGCCTCAACAGCATATCATTTGAGTAGCACTTGATATACATCATCAATATTCGGTCTGGTTGGCAGAGAGCGGCAGAAAGAAATAGAGAGGAGCTGCTTCAGTCGGGAGTTGCACATGTGTGTCTGGGCAGCAGCAACACAGGTAGTCTAAACCTTAGCTAACCACCGAATACTAAAATATCCACACAAGCCACTAGCCAGGACCCATGTATCAGGTAAAGGATGATAAATAATATTTAAGGATTTAAGAGCATTGAAAATCACAATCGCTTTGAGCAGCTGCACCCTGAAAAATCTGTGCACAACCCTGGTCTGGACTGATGTAAAATTCACCAAAGTCAACAAATTTCACATCTGACAGAGGAAATCAGAACACTTTACATAGATATTTTGTATTTCAGGACTAAGTCTAACCCATACACTGACATTCTCTGTCATTAATCCTACATTTATCCACCAGCTATTGTACAAGGAAGTCATTTTGACCAAAGTTTACCTCATGAACGCCAATGATTTATCGCCATCCAGTGGTTTTGATGGGAACCTCAGTCTGTTCCCATCTCCATGTCAATGCAGCTGTGGACACTGCTATATCAAAGATGGTTTAGTAAGAAGATATGTAGAAACTGTTTTTAGGACGTCATACCAAGCATCATATATATATTTGATTTTACATTTCAATATCCCTTTAAGTATTACAAGAATATATATAACAATTATTATAATTATAGTACCCGCAACAGTGAAGAGGCGACTCTGAGATGCTGGCCTTCTAGGCAGAGTTGCAAAGAAAAAGCCATATCTCAGACTGGTCAATAAGGCACCGGGGCCTCCCACTCCTCTTTCTATTCTGGTTAGAGCCAGTTTGCGCTGTTCTGTGAAGGGAGTAGCACACAGCGTCCAACTACAATAGTCATTTACAACATTAACAATGTCTACACTGTGTTTCTGATCAATTTGATGTTATTTTAATGGACAAAAAAATTGTATTTCTTTCAAAACAAGAACATTTCTAAGTGACCCCAAACCTTTGAATGGTAGTGTACGTGTTCGTTAGAGTCTCACCTTTTCACATTTTAGTGTGTAGCCCAAACTGTTCGGATGTTAAAGACGGAAGTTGGCAGATCTGCTGTACTGACTGCAGACAAGTCCCAAGATGCTTGTGGGGGTCGTAGAGCAAGACCAATGTGTCTCATCTTTCCACAGATAATAGTTTGTAGGCCAAACCATTCTGAGTCAAACCATCCAGTCATGAGCTGCCTGCCAGTCATGAGCTGCCCGCCAGTCATGAGCTGCCCTCCAGTCATGAGCTGCCCTCCAGTCATGAGCTGCCCTCCAGTCATGAGCTGCCCTCCAGTCATGAGCTGCCCGCCAGTCATGAGCTGCCCTCCAGTCATGAGCTGCCCTCCAGTCATGAGCTGCCCTCCAGTCATGAGCTGCCCTCCAGTCATGAGCTGCCCTCCAGTCATGAGCTGCCCTCCAGTCCGGAGCTGCCCCTCAGTCCGGAGCTTCCACTCAGTCCATTCTGATGCTACAGACAATTTTTTGAGAATACCGATTTTCGGGTTGTCTCATGGTTTGACAAACACAAGCTTGGAGATCCGTGACAGGAGGTCCGTCACCCCGGTGGGTGAGCCTCTCCTGCAGGTTAGCGGTCACATCCACTTCAATGTCCTTCACATGACAAACCTCCACCAGCCGAGACACCTACAGAGACGATGTATTATGATTTGTGTTGACCAAGGCCCTTCTCCCCGGATTGCGCAGTTTGGCCGGGTGGCCAGGTCTAGGAAGTGTCTTGGTGGTTCCAAAACGTCTTCCTTTAAGAATGGAGGCCACTGTGTTCTTGGTGACCTTTAATGCTGCAGGAATGTGCCTCAACACAATCCTCTCTTGGCGCTCTACGGACAATTCCTTCGACCACATGGCTTGGTTTTTGCTGACATGCACTGTCAACTATGGGACCTTATATAGACCGGTGTGTGCCTTTCCAAATCATGTCCAATCAATTGAATTTACCACAGGTGGACTCAAATCAAGGTATAGAATCATCTCAAGGATGATTCATGGAAACAGAATGCCCCTGAGCTCAATTTCCAGTCTCATGGCAAAGTGTCTGAATACCTATGTAAAATGAGATTTAGCAGACTAGGATTGATAATGTCAAAAGCCGCACTGAAGTCTAACAAAACAGCTCCCACAATCTTATCAATTTCTCTGTCAAGTCATATGTAAGTGCGTGTAGAAATATTTTTGCGAGGACTATCTGGGAGTGGTCTGAGTGGGGAGGAGACAACATAATTAGCATTTGTCACCAGGCAGGCAAACAGCTCTTACACAGAACAGGCTTTATCATATTCACAATTGCATGGTATTATTTCCAACCTCATTTTGTGATTATATCAAAGGAAAATCATGTATTTGATTGCACTGGGCCTTATACAATGTCATCAGTGTAGAATTTCCTATTATGCTTAAAGAAGCTCTGCTTTTCTTTCTGGTAAAACTGAGGTTATAGTGCGCATCGAGTTGTATACTTCAACATGGACTTTTAACACCTCACCTGTAAAACAAAGAGGAACATATTTCACTTATTTTTTAACACAATTTGTGCTGTTTGAATACAATGTCCCTTGAACAGAGTGAAATGGAATTGACCCAAGTGGCCATAATTACAGCCATACCTTGTAGGTATTCAATCTGCTCAGTGTGGTCGTTCATAAACATTTCCAGATGTAGAGAACAGGTCGTTATCCTTGGTCCCATACCGTGACGTACAAAGTAGACAGATAAGATAAGGAATCATAGAATGCTGCTACCAGTTATGGGTGGGTGTGGTCTAAGACTGTCATTATATCCTGTTCCTACTAGTCTTGCCATTGTCAAACATACATACATTCATTCACTTGCATTTATTTGAAATATGATTGCCATGGAGAATATTGATGAAGTTTCAGCAGTACCAAGATATATTGAAGAAGCATTGAAGAACAACAGCCTGACCACAGCTGCAGGCAAGATTCAAGATTATTTGAAGAAGTTTAATAATGTGGAGCTGAATATTGCTGTCACAGGAGAGACAGGCTCCGGTAAATCTACCTTTGTCAATGCGTTCAGAGGCATGAAGTATAATGATGACGGCGCTGCTCCAACTGGTGTGGTGGAAACCACCATGGAGGCAAAGGCTTACCCCCACCCAAAATACCCAAATATGATAGTTTGGGATCTCCCTGGTATTGGCACCGCTAACTTCAAACCAGAAGAGTACCTTCAGAAAGTTGAATTCGATCGTTTTGATTTCTTCATCATAGTCTCATCAGAGCAATTCAGAGCCAATGACATTACTCTGGCCAAGGAGATCCAGAAGATGAAGAAGAAGTTCTACTTTGTTCGCTCCAAGATTGATAACGACATGAAGGCTGAGGAGAGAAAAGAGACGTTTGACCAGGATAAGACACTGGAAACAATCAGACAATACTGCATCAAAGGTTTGTCTACACACTGACTATGTACAGTATGCACAGTACCAGTAAAAAGTTTGGACACCTATATAGTCAAGGGGTTTTCTTTATTTTTACTATTTTCTACATTGTAGAATAATGGTGAAGACATCAAAACTATGAAATAACACATATGGAATCATGTAGTGAACAAAAAAGTGTTAAATCAAAATATATTTTCAATTTGAGATTCTTCAAAGTAGCCACCCTTTGCCTTGATAACAACTTTGCACACTCTTGGCATTCTCTCAAACTGCTTCATGAGGTAGTCACCTGGAATGCATTTCAACTAACAGGTGTGCCTTGTTAAATGTATATTTGTGGAATTTCTTTCCTTCTTAAATCACACATGCAAGATACCAAATTAAAGCTACACTTGTTGTGAATCCAGCCAACATGTCAGATTTCAAATAGGCTTTTCAGTGAAAGCAAACAATGCTATTATCTGAGGATAGCACCATAGTAAACAAAGAGAGAGAAGCATATTTCAACCCTGCAGGCGCGACACAAAACGCAGAAATAAAAATATAATTCATGCCTTACCTTTGACGAGCTTCTTTTGTTGGCACTCCAATATGTCCCATAAACATCAGAAATGGTCCTTTTGTTTGATTAATTCCGTCGATATATATCCAAAATGTCCATTTCTTTGGCGCGTTTGATCCAGAAAAACACCAGTTCCAACTTGCGCAACGTGACTACAAAATATCTCAAAAGTAAATAATCGATAAAATTGAAGACAGGATGATCTGTGTTCAATACAGGAGGAAAACAAACTGTAGCTAGCTTTATGGTCAAGCGCCTCTATCTAACAGTACACTTCAAGGTACCCTCGTTCTGGATGGCCGTACTTCTTCATTACACAAAGGAAAAACCTCAACCAATTTCTAAAGACTGTTGACATCCAGTGGAAGAAGTTACGACATGGTCGGTCAATGTGGAAAATTTCAAGAACTTTGAAAGTTTCTTCAGGTGCAGTCGCAAGAAACGTCAAGCGCTATGATGAAATTGGCTCTCATGAGGACTGCCAAAGGAAAGTAAGACCCAAAATTATCTCTGCTGCAGAGAAGTTTATTAGAGTTACCAGCCTCAGAAATTGACACCCAAATAAATGCTTCACAGAGTTCAAGATACAGACACATTTCAACAACTGTTCAGAAGAGACTGCGTGAATCAGGACTTCATGGTTGAATTGCTGCAAAGAAACCACTACTAAAGGACACCAATAATAAGAAGTGGCTTGCTTGGGCCAAGAAACACGAGCAATGGACATTAGACCGGTGGAAATCTGTGCTTTGGTCTGATGAGTCCAAATTTGAGATTTTTGGTTCCAACCGCCGTGTCTTTTTGGGATGCAGAGTAGGTGAACGGATGGTTTCTACATGTCTAGTTCCCACCATGAAGGATGGAGGAGGAGGTGTGATGGTGTGGAGGCGCTTTGCTGACGACACTGTCTGTGATTTATTTAGAATTCAAGGCACACTTAAAACTTCGTTGGGCTAGGCATCCCGCTAGCGGGACAACTTCCAGTGAAACTCGAGGGCGCGCAATTCAAATAAATAATCATAAAATGATGGATATTAAACATTTATGTACATACAAGTGTCTTATATTGGTTGAAAGCTTAAATTATTGTTAATATAACTGCACTGTCCGATCTACAGTAGGCTTTATAGCGAAAGCATGCCATTGTTTGAGGACGGCGCCCCACATCAAAATATTTTCCCACCGGCACAGGTTTCATAAATTCCCAAATAGCGATTAAAAATTCACTTACTTTTTGAAAATCTTCCTCTGATTTGTCATCCAAAGGGTCCCAGCTATAACATGTAGTGTCGTTTTGTTAGATAAAATCCTTCTTTATATCCCAAAAAGTCTGTTTAGTTGGCACCATCGAGAAATCCACTCGTTCAACATACAAAGATAGGAAAACGAAATTCTACCCCTAAACTTTGTTTCAACAAGTCAAAATACATTTCTATTTAATTCTCAGATACCCTAAAATGTAATTAAACTGTAATATTTCAAACGGAAAGAAGTATGTTCAATAAGAAAACGATATTAGCAGGTGTGTGTGTCCTCTTCGTCGGCATGCATACACGAATTTCCAAGTCTGTGTCCCTGTAGTAAAACGTATATTTCTTATTCGTTTTGTAAGAAACAAGCCTGAAACGTTGAACAAAGACTACTAACACCCAGTGGAAGCCATAGGAATTGCATACTGGGGGATAGATGACAATTTTTCACTATACGTTATATTGGAAGAACATGGGCTCTCAATTATTTTTTATTTTCGGTCGGTTTTTCTTTGGATTTTCTCCGACCATATCTATTGTGTTATAATCTCCTACATTATTTTAACATTTCTACAAACTTCAACGTGTCTTCTTTCCAATGGTACTAATTATATGCATATCCTGGCTTCAGGGCCTGAGCAACAGGCAGTTTACTTTGGGCACGTCAGTCAGGCGGAAATTGAGAAAAAAGGACCCTAGCCCTAACAAAATTAACCAGCATGGCTACCACAGTATTCTGCAGCGATACGCCATCCCATCTGGTTTGCACTTAGTTGGACTATCATTTGTTTTACAACAGGACAATGACCCAACACACCTCCAGGCTGTCTATTTGCCAAGAAGGAGAGTGAATTAAAATGGCACCCGAGCAGACGGCAGACATTTATGTGCCCCCAACCGATTGTGTTTTTTTGTTTGTTTATCTGCGTTGTTTTTTCTATTTTTGTACATAATGTTTCCGTTACCATTTCTTATGACCAAAAATAACTTCTAGACATCAGGACTGCGATTACTCACCACGGACTAGCAGAATCCTTTTTCTTCTTTCACGACTCTGACGAGCCCGAGGATGCACGGCTCCCTCGGGAACAGGCCCCGACCCCAGTGATCTGCGGGAAGAGGAGGCAGAGAAAGAGAGGCCGGAGGGCGGGCTGCCTTCTGAGGAGTAGGCAGCGATCGAATAAACACCCACTCCCCACAATTCTGCTCGCAAACATGCAACCTTTGGACAATAAATGGACGAGTTATTGGGAAGATTAAACTACCAACAGGACAACTGGGTGTTTTGCAAATGTTGAACTTATAATATTGCTATTAATACTTGAAAAGCTAAGACAAAGTCCAAGTATATAGATTTGATGATATTCTTGCAGAAAAATGTAATGTGAATGTCTCTTTCACGATTTGCCCAAATGTACCTAGGTGAGACTAAATGTCATGTAGTTGGCTCATACTTCAAGTTATCCGTCTGAAACGTTGCACATACACTGCTGCCATCTTGTGGATACCATCGGAATTACAAACAGAGTGATGGCTTGACGTGTGACCTTCCTGTTGCATTTCAAAGATGGTGGTAGAAAAAAAAGAGGTTTTTTCCCTTTGTATTTTCTTCTACCAGGTCTATTGTGTCTAAAGTGTCTAAAGGTCTAAAGCTGTCATCAAGGCAAAGGGTGGCTACTTTGAAGAATCTCAGAATTGAAAATATATTTTGATTTAACACTTTTTTGTTTACTACATGATACCATAAGTGTTATTTCATAGTATTGATGTCTTCACCATTATTCTACAATGTAGAAAATAGTCAAAATAAAGAAAACCCCTTGAATATGTAGGTCTCCAAAATGTTTACTGGTACAGTACATACTGTACATAGTCAGTGTGTAGACAAGCCTTTGATGCAGTATTGTCTGATTGTTTCCAGTGTCTTATCCTGGTCAAAGGTCTCTTTTCTCCCCTCAGCCCTCATGTCGTTGGAGCGAACAAAGTAGAACTTCTTCTTCATCTTCTGGATCTCCTTGGCCAGAGTAATGTCATTGGCTCTGAATCGCTCTGATGAGACTATGATGAAAAAATCAAAGCGATCGAATTTAACTTTCTGAAGGTACTCTTCTGGTTTGAAGTTAGCGGTGCCAATACCAGGGAGATCCCAAACTATCATTTTTGGGTATTTTGGGTGGGGGTAAGCCTTTGCCTCCATGGTGGTTTCCACCACACCAGTTGGAGCAGCGCCGTCATCATTATTCTTCATGCCTCTGAACGCATTGACAAAGGTAGATTTACCGGAGCCTGTCTCTCCTGTGACAGCAACATTCAGCTCCACATTATTAATCTACTTCAAATAATCTTGAATCTTGCCTGCAGCTGTGGTCAAGCTGTTGTTCTTCAATGCTTCTTCAATCTCTCTTTGTACTGCTGAATGTTCTTTGTCATCAATATTCTCCATAATGCTATTCACGGCAATCGTATTTCCAATAAATGCAAGTAAATGTATGTTTGACAAGGGCGAGATTAGGAACAACAGGATATGCCACAATATATATATGATAACGCAGTCTTAGAACATGCCCACATGCCCACATGCCAACAAACACACACAGACACACAAGCACAACAAACACGCACACGCGCACACACACACACACACACACACACACACACACACACACACAAGTTCAAAAACAAGTACACCGTTAACTGGAAATGTGTATTTGATCACATTTAATTTTGGCCTGCCCGGTAACATCCCCAGACGGTAAAATAGTTAACCTGATGTAATTTGTTTACTGGGTTGTAGAACTGAGGGAGGCAGGCTACTATCTGGTCCTACCTCTCTCAGAGTTGCTTGGCCCTCACCTGTAGCGCCTCTAACATAGTTTAACGGCTGGAACCGGTTTACCAGGATTTCCCGCCCACTCCGTTTTTACGGGATAATACATTCCTATGAACACCGTGACGTTATGCCACAACTGTCAGGTCGATGTATCATCTTGGCAAAGGAAAAATAGAAATGTGTCTTTCTTTCCTCAGTATTGTTTTGAAGGTTCATACTTTGTGTTGAGGTCAATGACCTGACTTGACTAACTGGGGTGATGTCCAAAAAATGTAATTGCATTTTAAACATGCATTTGCATCAGCAATATATTACTACTTTGAACCCTTTGTTGGGTATAAATGGGTTAAATGCTAGGTGTTTAATTACAAAGCAGAAAACAGGCCATCTCTGCATCACACTTCAGCCCTTTCAGGGTCGTAACTTCTCTCCAGCTAAGTTATGTTTTGAAGGTTCATACTTTGAGTTGAGGTCAGTGACCTGACTTAAGTACCTGGGGTGATGTCAAAACATTTTCATTGCAAATTAAACATGCTTTGGCATCAGCAATACATTACTACTTTGACCCCTTTGTTGGGTATAAACAAGTTAAATGCTAGGGGTTTAATTTCCATTTGACTTTCATAAGCTACATTTGCGAGTGTTTGTCAATGTATGCTAGTAGCTTCCTACTTGTTTCAGCATCAAATGATAACTTGTAATGGGTCCTAGTCCATGTTAACCTGATGTAGTTTGTTTACTGGGTTGTAGAACTGAGGGATGTGGTTTGGGGTTGGTACATCAATTGTCTGTAAATTAGGATGTTGCCAAAATCAGGGGTAATGGTGTCAGTGCTAACTAATGTCACAGTTGTCAACTTGCATTAAAATTACTCTGCTGGGTGTATACTAGGCTTGAGTGTCCTATCCGACAATTAGTTTCCTATTAGTGAATGCTTACATGTAAAACCAGCTCTCGTATCATTAACCCATCGTTTTGGGGTTTGATCTTTATATGCCAGTAAAAAATATGTCAACTTGTCTAAGCTGGCAGGATACTATCTGGTCCTACCTCTCTGAGTTGCTTGGCCCTCACCTGTCGCGCCTCTAACATAGTTTAACGGCTGGAACCGGTTTACCAGGATTTCCCGCCCACTCCGTTTTTACGGGATAACACATTTCTATGAACAGCGTGACGTGAAATGGAACCTAAATTATACACAATGTCTGTCATGCAGGCCTTCTCTATCTGCATGACCAATAATCAACACTCTGGGTATGCCTTGTAGCGTACCGTGTTTACAGTCGGCAAGAATTCAAAAAGCGTGACCTTGAAATGCAGTTAATAACGTAACAAATTGGCTCCAACTTTTGACCTACCGGTAGGCTTACCTGCTTCTGTTCATACAAAAATGTCTGGCAAAGCCTGAATTCAGCCTGTTTTGAAGCAACATGTCAAAACAAGCGTTTAAAGTTAAACAGGTATGGCATATAGCCTATGCAAATATTTTTTTTTGCTACAGGGTAGGCCTACCAGGTTATTTTACATAGCCTATAGCCTATTTTATTTATTAACTGTGTTGAATGACCTCTGTTCTGACTTTTTGGTCAGAAGGTCTGATCACCCTTGCAAGAAAGATCAATGACATTGGTTGAAATGTAAATATAATATATAAATGCCGAAGAAGTATGAAGAAGTGTATTGTTGTTGACACAAATCTAACCAGATTTGTATTTACTGTATAACTATAAAACTTTTTTTTCTCTTGACCACTTATAATTTTTCAACAGTTCTGATTGTGAGTTGTTCAGGTGAGAAGGATAGAGAGAGCACTGCCCCTGAACTGTGAAGAAAGCACAAAGAGAGGGTGAGCTACTCACATACAAGTGCATACAAGTGCATGAGTGGTGTGAGGGAAACCTGTCTCTAGTCTATTTGAATATTCCTTGAATTCCCTTATGGTCTAAAATAATTTCCTTATGGAGTTGTCAAGGGTTCTAATTCAAATTTGATTTGTTATTCTGATTTTGTTTATTTTCTGGACGCATTAATTGTTGTGTGAGTCTTGTGTCCAAAGGGGGAATGACTGTAAGTGCTTGTAGAAAAGAGTGGTACAATCTGTGACCAATGTTTAATTTGTCAAGAACACAATGCAGGAAAGCAAGTACCGACCTCATTGTCAAGCCTACCAGTCCCCTGGGGCCCTTTGGTAGATAAGCAAATAGATTTTGTTCACATGCCTACCTGTAAAATAAAAAAATATATGTTGGTAATGGTTGAAAGCTACTCGAAAATGGATTGAAGCCTTCCCCACATCTAATGAGGAACCAAAGACTGTGGCTAAATGTTTTTGTTCCACGATTCGGTGTACCACGAAGTTATGATAAAGATAGGGGGACACATTTCAACTTGAAGATACTGAAATAACTGTGTGACATGATGCAAGTTAAGAGAATTGTGCATGTACCGTTTCACCCGGAAAGTTCTGGACTTGTAGAACGCTACTGTCACGACTTCCGCCGAAGTTGGCTCCTCTCCTTGTTCAGGCGGCGTTCGGCGATCGACGTCACCGGCTTTCTAGCCATCGCCGCTCCATTTCTCATATTCCATTGGTTTTGTCTTGTTCCATTACACACCTGGTTTTCATTCCATAATTACTGCATGTATATAGTCCTCTGTTTCCCCTCCATGTCTTTGTGTGTAATTGTTTGTTTGTTATGTGGATTATTGTCGGGCGTTTTACTTTTGCCATGTTCCGTGTTTTTGGCACGTTATTGTTTTTATGTGCTGTACTTTGTGGAACGGATTTAAAGTACGCCTGTTCACTACACTCTGCTCTCCTGCACCTGACTTCGGCTCCCGTACACACCCTTGACAGCTACAATGGCATTCTGAAAAATAAACTGCCAGAAATATGTGCTCAAACAAGTGTTAACTGTGTGAATGTGCTACCCATAGCCTTGTTTTCAATGTGTTCCACCCCAGTCCGGAAAACTGGTCTCAGTCCACATGAGGTACTGATGGCCCGTCCCATGAGGACCCCCGCATCACCACCAGCTGCAGTTCCAGATCTGCATCTGTTGGATTGACACTGATTAACTGTATTCGAGCTGTTCACTCACAGGTCTCTGCTGCCCAAACTCCCCCAGATGACCGTCCCCATCACGATCTCCAGCCCTGAGATTGGGTAATGGTCAGGAGGCACGACAGAAGTAAAAAAAACTTTAACGCCCAGGTGGAAGGGACCACATCAGATGACCCTCACCACCCCAACGGATGTAAAGTGCCTAGGGAAAGACACCTGGATCCACGCCTCCCACTGTAAGTAAATAGCAGAGCCAGAAGAAGATGTCACTCCTGTTAAGCCTACAACCAAGTAGGGGCACTCTGCTTTAACCTGGGCATCTTCTGGGTGATAGCAGACTTGGAGCCAAAGGTGGGTGAATGTTCTAGAAAACCTCTCCCCGACCTCTCCGCTCCAACGAGGCCTGGCTTCCACAGGGGGAAGCCCAGAAGTAGATGACCCCGCTGACCTGAACCTGATCTCTGATGACCCCGCTGACTTGAAGAGAAGCAGACTGAGAGCTTGATTGGGTGGAGGATGAAGTGTTTTACAGTATATAAGAAGATTTGATTTTAATAATCACACCTCTCTGCCCAAGCAACCCTTCACCCTGGCCTACACTCTCACAGGTTATTTTTGTAACAAAAATATAAACGCAACATGGAACAATTTCAAAGATTTTACCGAGTTACAGTTCATAGAAGGATATCAGTCAATTAAAATAAATGTATTAGTCCCTAATCTATGGATTTCACATGACAGGGCAGGGGCTCAGCCATGCTTGAGCCTGGGAGGGCATAGGCCCATCCACTTGGGAGCCAGGCCCACCCACTGGGGAGACAGGCCCAGCCAATCACAAAAGAGCTTTATTACAGACATAAATACTCCTCAGCATCCCCTCAGACAATCCCGCAGGTGAAGAAGCTGGATATGGAGGTCCTGGGCCTGCGTGGTTACATGTGGTCTGCGTTTGTGAGTCCGGTTGGACGTACTGCAAAAGTCTCTAAAATGACATTGGAGTGTGTATGCTAGTATGTATGCTAACCCTACTTCCTCAGTAAGTGGAACTATGTTTGTTGGGGAAAATCCTACTATTATCTGTCTATGTTGCCTATGTTGTTCCTGCTGTGCGTGCTACCCCAGTACCTGTGAATCAACCTTTCTCCCACTTGTATAGGAGGACCAAAAAAATTCTCTGCATTAATTACCAGTTACGGCACGACAACTTTTCTTGATTCCATTAGCGAACGAGCAAATTAAGTAGAAAGAATGGGTAATGCTACTGCTATTGAAGAAGTAACTGCTTAACTTGTGGCTATGCGTACTATGGTCTTACAGAATAGAATGGCTTTGGAAATTCTCCTAGCATCTAATGGAGGCACCTGTGCGGTGGTGGGTCAAGAATAATCTCTCTGTTCTCATGCCTGATGACATTTGTGAGGAGAAACTGCAGTATCTCCTCCCCGCCAGATTTTGATGACAACAGAAGTGCTCGCCACTGTCTCCCCCTTCATTCGGGGATCCAGATTGCCTTATTGGAAATTACCCCGATCCCTATGAACCTCAATAATTGTTAAGTTACTTTTCAGGAGTTCCATTCGGATCCCCCCTTTCTGTGTAAAATGCCAATTTCCCAGAAACCAGAAGGTTTTAAGTTCTGTCTGACAACAGCTCAGATATGTCATGTATGGTGATGCTTATGGCATCAAAGGGGGAATTGTGGCAGAATTGGGTTGGACTGTGATGTTATGCATTTCATAGACTCATGTTATGTCTGCAACCTAACACAAGGCCATTGTTCTCTGGAACTGTTGTTTTGTAAAATAACTCTTGTGTGAACATGATGATTGTTTTATCACTTCCCACGATATAAGGGACATGTAACCAGTTACTCTTGGAGCTCCTTCCCTGACTGAGCTCAGAGATGAATCTAACTTGCAGCTGCTCGTATGTATTAAAGAATCACTTATATCATGAAACATTTTTCTCTGCCTAATCTTTGGATCAAGTTTTCCACAACAGCCCTAATTGATATAGTAAGTATGTCAACGGTGTTAGTTTTAGTCAGAGAAATCAAGATGAAGCTGAGATTCAGGAGAGACATGCTACCCTCCCGTTAATGGCAATGGTGATATGAGTCTCCAGCTCAAGTGATTTTTGCAGTTCGTTCCAGTCATTGGCAGCAGAGAAGTGGACGGAAAGGCGGCCGAAGGAGGAATTGACTTTGGGGGTGACCAGAGAGATAAACCTGCTGGAGCGCGTGCTACGAGTGGGTGCTGCTATGGTGACCAGTGAACTGAGATAAGGCAGGGCTTTACCTAGCAGAGACTTATAGATGACCTGGAGCCAGTGGGTTTGGTGACGAGTATGATGCGAGGGCCAGCCAACGAGAGCGTACAGGTCGCAGTGGTGGTAGTATATGGGGCTTTGGTGACAAAACGGATGGCACTGTGATAGAATGCATCCAATTTGTTGAGTTGGGTGATGGAGGCTATTTTATAAATGACATCGTTGAAGTCGAGGATCGGTAGGATGGTCAGTTTTACGAGGGTATGTTTGACAGCATGAGTGAAGGATGCTTTGTTGTGAAATAGGAAGCCAATTCTAGATGTAATTTTGGATTGGAGATGCTTAATATGAGTCTGGAAGGAGAGTTTACAGTCTAACCAGACACCCAGGTATTTGTAGTTGTCTACATATTCTAAGTCAGAACCATCCAGAGTAGTGATGCTGGACGGGCGGACAGGTGCGGGTAGTGATCGGTTGAAGAGCATGCATTTAGTTTTACTTGTATTTAAGAGCAGTTGGAGGTCACGGAAGGAGAGTTGTATGGCATTGAATCTCGTCTGGAGGTTAGTTAATACAGTGTCCAAAGAAGGGCCAGAAGTATACAGAATGGTGTCGTCTGCGTAGAGGTGGATCAGAGAATCCCCAGCAGCAAGAGCGACATCATTGATGTATACAGAGAAGAGAGTCGGCCCAAGAATTGAACCTTGTGGCACCCCCATAGAGACTGCCAGAGGTCCGGACAACAGGCCCTCAGGTTAGCATGTGTTGGGAATATGATCTTTGACCCTTTCTCACTCATCATTATTCACGACTCATTCAGGATAATCTGTAATCATGGTAGCATCCACATTAATGTAGAAGTGATTAGAAACATTCTATTCTTATTTACAACAAAAGTGACTCCAAAATTACTTAATACATTATTTACCATTCATTTGAAACTGAAAAGCAGCTTCTATTTCGAGGCCATCAGACATTAAAAACTGTAATATCTTATTGATATGAGAATTTTGTTATCAATGTTCATAAATTTCAATTAATCTAATTTGTCTGCAAACCAGAGTTTGTAAAGTTCTGGTTTAAATGAAACAGATGGAATTCCCAGTTTACAAAAGTCAAATCAATGTTTATTCACGAGAGCTCTCCAGTTCATGTACAAAGACATTCATTTCATACCATTCTCCTTACTTACGCACACACATGCACACTAACATTAGGAGAGCTAACTTCTTCTCCAGAATTCTCACCACGATTTATCACTACCCAGCCGACAGTTCCATTCCCCCGAGATTAGGGAAACCTGGAGGGGAACTCCCTGTCCTATCGTACATTTTTCAGAGTTCTAGCAGGGTCGGTTCAAACACAGTTTAATTGTTCTCTGTGTTGTCTTTAGGCACACACACATTCCTCTCTTCCCCAGTCCAACCTAGTTGGACTTATGTTTAATATTTTTAATTACTCCTTTTCCATGCTACATAACCTATAATCCCTAATGGTTAAGTTTCTGGGTAGAATTATTTAATCATATCTTTAACCTTATAAATTCTTTTATCACTTATGTGATAAGTCGTGGCTGAACGAAGATACGGATAATATACAGTTGCCTGGGTTTTCCATGCATCGGCAGGACAGAACAGCTATGTCTGGTGAGACGAGGGGCGGGGGTGTGTGTTTATTTGTCAATAACAGCTGGTGTGCAATGTCTAATATTAAGGAAGTCTTGAGGTATTGCTCACCTGAGGTGGAGAACCTCATGATAGGCTGTAGACCACACTATCAAGAGAGTTATCTATATTTTTAGTAGCCGTCTATTTACCACCACAAACAGATGCTGGCACTAAGACCGCACTTTATAAGGCCATAAGCAAACAAGAAAATGCTCATCCAGAAGCGGCGCTCCTAGTAGCCGGGGACTTTAATGCATTCAAACTTAAATCAGTCATACCTCATTTCTACCAGCATGTCACATGTGCAACTGTAACAGGGTTGCTTATGTTTCCACTTGCCTCTAAAGAAAGGTGTATTTAATGTACAACCATTCTTATTGGTTGATTCAACTCTGATGACAATAAGGCGTGTTGTGATTGGCCCCGCTTGCAGATAGGCGGAGATCGCGAACGTCAGGTCTTCCCAGTATGAAAATGTGATGCAAGGGGTAGGTCACGCTCTGAATAGTATTTTCTCTTTTCTATTTTACAATGTGTACAAGTTTGCTGTACGTTACTGATTTATACATGTCTGGGTATATGGTACCTGTTAGCGATTGAGGGGCTTTCTGGGATGTGCTTTGGCATATGACTGCTTTAAATAAGTGTGTTAGCTAGCATACACCGATGTAATGGTCACATAAGCCCACTGCTGACACAGTTGTCTTCATGCTACAGATTTTGCCATCGACGGCCATCAATATCATTAAGCTCTGCACAACTAACGTGCTGTTTCCTATTTAACAACATAAATAAATGATGCTCAACTGGGACCACTGGCTGATGTGATTTATTTGGACAAATCACAACGCAAGGAGAGTACGATTTACATCTGTTACACAACCAGAGGAAGAAAAACTCTAGACCACCTTTACTCCACGCACAGAGACCCATACAAAGCTCTCCCTCGCCCTCCATTTGGCAAATCTGACCATAATTATATCCTCCTGATTCCTGCTTACAAGCAAAACCAGAGCAGGAAGTGGTCACATAAGACGGATGCTCCGCTACAGGATTGTTTTGCTAGCACAAACTGGAATATGTTTTGTGAATCATCCAAAGGCTTGAGGAGTGTATCACCTCAGCCAACAGTTTCATCAATAACTGCATCCACAATGTTGTCCCCACAGTGACTCTATGTACATATCCCAAACAGAACTGCCGCTTTAAAGGAGTGGGATACTAATCCAGACACTTATAAGAAATTTCGCTATGCCAATGGATGAACCATTAAACAGGCATAGCATCAATACAGGACTAAAATCAAGCACCTTTGTTGTACATTATAAAAGTTTATTTTGATCACTATAAGAGAATGTCATGATAATGTAATCACAGTTACAATGTGCATTCACTGAGATTACAGAATACATTTTAAATAAAGAAAAAGCTGAGATTCAGGAGATGCCACCTAGGGAACTGGACAATCATTTATTTTGTTTTTATGTTATCATGTAGAACCACAACCTATATAATATATTGGACAGTTAACATTGATTCTTTCTAAACTAGGATTATTTTCAAATCCACTTTCTAGAGGTAGCAACATTTAAATATCATGTAATAGTTTCAAATCACATCCGATTTGGTTCTCAAAAGTCTAGGATTACATAGATTATACTGAAGTTAAATGGTAAAATCTGATTTATATTTTTGGAGTATATACTGTATTTTCAGAGTAATTTACTACGAGTAAAAAGATCCCAATATGAATTTCCCATCTACTGCAGTAAGATTATATCATGCTAGCCTATATTAAAACTATTGTGACCTTACTATCCCATTGATCAATTACATTTGATTTGTACATTTACTGGCTGACCATCAGTCTACTCAGTGACAGGCGTCTCAAGTGCTACTCCCACCAATCTATCTGCGTCTTGGCTCAGGCTGTTAAGTGTGGAAGTCAGTAGGTAGCAGAATGCAGCAAAGACAACCCCACGCCATTATATCATGCTTGCCTATATTAAAACTATTGTGAACTTAATGTCCCATTGATCAATTACATTTGATTTGTACATTTATTTTCAAGCTGCATAATTTAGTTATCTACTTTTAACTGTATTTCCTTGATTGCATTTCCTTGTTTGAAGACAGTGTTCAAGAAAGAATGCAAACACAGATCTAGATTGCAATTCAATCTTGAACATTATCTCACTCATTGGCCATCAGTGCCTTCATCAGAACATTGTCTGCATCATCAGCCAGCTCGTTCAGACACATGCTCAACATGTAGTGGGTTGTACTTAAGGAAATCCCTGCTGCAGCATTGCTGCCGACAGCAGGAATGTTACTGAACAGGTACGCAGGCATCATCATCGCTGTTAGAGCTACACTTTGAAGCAACTTGACAATCACATCTTTGTTTATTTTGATTTGGTTCAGAGGTGACTTGAGGACTGCTTTCAGCTCCTCCACCGACACATTCATTCTGTTTGCAAGGCTCTGCAGGGACTCATCATCAAGACCGAAAGCGTAATAGTACCTCCGGACCTCATATACCAATATGCTTAAATCTACAGCAAAGGAAAGGCCTGGGATAGGTAGTACTGCCACGGTGCCAGATACTAAAGCTAGTCTCCATATGTTGGCTTTGAAAGCCTCCTTCTTCCTCTGGTTGATTTTCAGGGTTAAATTAGGGATGGACAACAGTAGTACATGCCTCTTGTGTTCAGGAAGCTCTTTCTCCATTGTCTCCTCCAGGTCAGGGAAATCATAGTGACCAAGGTCAAAACTGGAGATGAGAAAGACCTTAGGAGAGCCCAGACCCTGATCCTCAAGCCCTGAGGAGCAAAACAAAGTAAAGTCAAATACAACCCCACTAACTACAATATGAAAAAACAAATTCTGTTTGTATTTGTTTAGCAGTAGAATACATTAATGTACCAGTCAAAAGATTGGACACACCTACTCATTCAAGGCTTTTTCTTTATTTTTACTATTTTCTACATTGTAGAATAAGAGTGAATACATCAAAACTATGAAATAAGACATCTGGAATCATATAGTAACCAAAAAAGTGTTAAACAAATCAAAATATATTTTCTATTTGAGATTCTTCAAAGTAGCCACCCTTTGCCTTGATGACAGCGTTGCACACTCTTGGCATTCTCTCAACCAGCTTCAACTGGAATCCTTTTCTTGAAGGAATTCCCACATATGCTGAGCACCTGTTGGATGCTTTTCCTTCACTCTGCAGTCCGACTCATCCCAAACCATCTCAATTTGGTTGAGTTCGGGTGATTGTGGAGGCCAGGTCATCTAATGCAGCACTCCATCAAATGAAATCACATTTTATTAGACACATTTTTTTAGCAAGGCTCTGCAGGTGACACATTTTCACTGTCTTTTTACTGGTGTACATCTTTTGTTTTCGGTGCATGTCAAATCAAATCAGAGTTTATTTGTCACGTGCGCCGAAAACAAAAGGTGTACACCAGTAAAAAGACAGTGAAAATGAAGGAGTATTATTTTTGGTATCAACAGAAGGAGTATTATTTTTGGTACCATTCGAAATGAGGTTTGTGCAAATGTGAATTGAATGTCGGAGAATATAACAAAATAGATCTGGTAGAAGAAAATAGAAAAAAACAATTGTTTAAAAAAAAATATTACCACCATCTTTGAAATGCAACAGAAAGGTCCCACATCTAGCCATCACTCTGTTTGTAATTCTGATGGTGTCCACAAGATGGCAGCAGTGTATGTGCAAAGTTTCAGATGGATAACTTGAAGTATGAGCCAACTACATGACATTTAGTGTGAAGTCACCTAGGTACATTTGGGCAAATCTGCAAGAATATCGTCAAATCTGTATACTTGGATTTTGACTTAGCTTTTCCAGTACTAATAGCCATATTATAAGTTCAACATTTGCAATACACACAGTTTTCATAACTTCATAACTCTCCCTATTCATATCATTTTTGTCCAAAAGGAAAAGGTTTTCTGTCGCACAAGGTTAGCAGCTACATTTTGTGACAGATACGGGGTTACCCGACACTGTCATAAAGCCCGATTGGTGCTTGTTTGACAAAGTTACAGTCAATCAAGTGAAGACCGCCCGCGTCATTGGCATGCAATGAAGGCATCGCTCTCTGACCAAATTTGGTGTCCTATAGGATATATTACACCCCTAATGATGTAGCGAAGTCTGGTTACGTTCTAGGATCTCTGAGGAATACATACAAACATGATTTGACTGGTTGAAACAACATTTAGGGTTAGATTTTCACAGATTACTTTCTTTGAAAATTGAACGAGTGGAAATACAAAATGGATCGTGCATGCAACATGGACCTTTTTAGGATATGAAAAGGATTTTATCTAACAAAATGACACTTCATGTTATCTCTGGGACCCATTGGATGATAAACCAGAGCAATATTTCAGAATGTAAGTACACATTTCACCTTCAGAGGCGAATTTATCAAACCCATCACGGAGAAAAAAGTGTTTTGTTGTTAGGAGCTCTCTTCAAGCAATAGCATGGCATTTTTTCACAGTAATAGCTACTGTAAATTGGACAGTGCAGTTATATTACCAAGAAATTAAGCTTTCAGCCGATATAAGACACTTATATGTACCGACATTTGTTGTTTCTCTAATATCTGCGATCGTGACACAAGGCGCTGATGATTTACAACTGTCCCATTAACAGGATGTCTAACCCTAAGAAGTTACGAGCCCCTAACCGACAGTGCAGTAAAAAAAACACGGATAAGAATAAGAAAGTACATGTACAGTTGAAGTTGGAAGTTTACATACACTTAGGTTGGAGTCATTACAACTTTTATTTTGTAATGGATCGGATCCCAGCAGGCGACCCAAAACAACGGCACCGCAGAAGGGGCAGACGAAGCGGTCTTCTGGTCAGGCTCCATAAACGGCACATCGCGCACCGCTCCCAAGCATACTACTCGCCAATGTCCAGTCTCTTGACAACAAGGTAGACAAAATCCGAGCAAGGGTAGCATTCCAGAGAGACATCCGAGACTGTAACGTTCTTTGTTTCATGGAAACATGGCTCACTCGAGACACGAATCTGAGTCGGTACAGCCACCTGGTTTCTTCACGCATCGAGCCGACAGAAACAAGCCTCTCTCTGGTAAGAAGAAGGGCGGGGGTGTATGCCTTATGATTAACGAGACGTGGTGTGATCATAACAACATACAGGAACTCAAGTCCTTTTGTTCACCTGACTTAGAATTCCTCACAATGAAATGCCGATCGCAATATCTACCAAGAGAATTCTCTTCGATCCTAATCACAGTCGTGTATATTCCCCCCAAGCAGACACATCGACGGCCCTGAAAGAACTTCACTGGACTCTATGTAAACTGGAAACCACATATCCTGAGGCTGCATTTATTGTAGCCGGGATAATCTGAAAACAATGCTCCCCAAATTCTATCAGCATATCGATTGTGCTACCAGGGCTGGCAAAACCCTAGACCACTGTTATTTTAACTTCCGTGACTCATATAAGGCCCGCCCCTCCCTCCCTTCGGAAAAGCTGACCACGACTCCATTTTGTTGCTCGCAGCCTATAGACAGAAACTATAACAGGAAGCACCCGTGCTCAGGTCTGTTCAACGCTGGTCCGACCAATCGGATTCCACGTGTCAAGATTGCTTCGATCACGTGTACTGGGATATGTTCCGCATTGCGGCGAACAACAACATTGACGAATACGCTGATTCGGTGTGCGAGTTTATTAACAAGTGCATCGGTGATGTTGTACCCACAGCATCTATTAAAACATTCCCCAACCAGAAACCGTGGATTGATGGCAGCATTCGCGCAAAACTGAACGCGCGAAACACGGCTTTTAATCAGGGTAAGGTAACTGGAAACATGACCAAATACAAACAGTGTAGCTATTCCCTCCGCAAGGCAATCAAACAAGCTAAGCGTCAGTACAGAGACAAAGTGGAGTCGCAATTCAACGGCTCAGACACGAGAGGTATGTGGCAGGGTCTACAGTCAATCACGGACTACAAAAGAAAAACCAGCCCCATCGCGGATCACGATGCCTTGCCT
Source organism: Salvelinus namaycush (assembly GCF_016432855.1). NCBI lineage: Eukaryota > Metazoa > Chordata > Actinopteri > Salmoniformes > Salmonidae > Salvelinus > Salvelinus namaycush. The sequence goes on along the minus strand of NC_052324.1, from coordinate 7,367,161 downwards.
CCAGACAGACTAAACAACTTTTTTGCTCGCTTTGAGGACAATACAGTGCCACTGACACGGTCCGCTACCAAAACCTGCGGGCTCTTCTTCACTGTAGCCAACGTCAGTAAAACATTTGAACATGTTCACCCTCGCAAGGCTGCAGGCCCAGACGGCATCCCTGGCCGCGTCCTCAGAGCATGCGCAGACCAGCTGGCTGGTGTGTTTACAGACATATTCAATCAATCCTTTTCCCAGTCTGCTGTCCCCACATGCTTCAAGAGGGCCACCATTGTTCCTGTTCCCAAGAAAGCTAAGGTAACTGAGCTAAATGACTACCTCCCTGTAGCACTCACTTCCGTCATCATGAAGTGCTTTGAGAGACTAGTCAAGGACCATATCACCTCCACCCTACCTGACACCCTAGACCCACTCCAATTTGCTCACCGCCCCAATAGGTCCACAGACGACGCAATCGCCATCACACTGCACACTGCCCTAACCCATCTGGACAAGAGGAGTACCTATGTAAGAATGCTGTTCATCAATTACAGCTCAGCATTTAACACCATAGTACCCTCCATACTCGTCATTAAGCTCGAGACCCTGGGTCTCGACCCCGCCCTGTGCAACTGGGTCCTGGACTTCCTGACGGGCCGCCCCCAGGTGGTGAGGGTAGGTAACAACATCTCCACCTCGCTGATCCTCAACACTGTGTCCCCACAAGGGTGCATTCTCAGCCCTCTCCTGTGTACTCCCTGTTCACCCACAACTGCGTGGCCGTGCACGCCTCCAACTTAATCATCAAGTTTGCAGACGACACTACAGTGGTAGGCTTGATTACCAACAACGACGAGACGGCCTACAGGGAGGAGGTGAGGGCCCTCGGAGTGTGGTGTCAGGAAAATAACCTCACACTCAATGTCAACAATACAAAAGAGATGATTGTGGACTACAGGAAACAGCAGACGGAGCAGCCCCCTATCTACCTTGACGGGACAGTAGTGGAGAGGGTGTAGAGTTTTAAGTTTCTCGGCTTACACATCACAGACAAACTGAAATGGTCCACCCACACAGACAGAGTGGTGAAGAAGGCGCAGCAGCGCCTCTTCAACCTCAGGAGGCTGAAGAAATTTGGCTTGTCACCAAAAACACTCACAAACTTTTACAGATGCACAATCGAGAGCATCCTGTCGGGCTGTATCAACGCCTGGTACGGCAGCTGCTCCGCCCATAACCGGAAGGCTCTCCAGAGGGTAGTGAGGTCTGCACAACGCATCACCGGGTGCAAACTACCTGCCCTCCAGGACACCTACATCACCCGATGTCACAGGAAGGCCAAAGAGATCATCAAGGACAACAACCACCTGAGCCACTGCCTGTTCACCACGCTATCATCCAGAAGGCGAGGTCAGTACAGGTGCATCAAAGCGGGGACTGAGAGACTGAAAAACAGTTTCTATCTCAAGGCCATCAGACTGTTAAACAGCCATCACTAACATTGAGTGTCTGCTGCCAACATACTGATTCAATTCCAGCCACTTTAATAATGGAAAAATGTATGTAATCAATTTATCACTATCCACTTTATATAATGTTTACATACCCTACATTACTCATCTCATATGTATATACTGTACGCTATGCCATCTACTGCATCTTGCCATCTTGATGTAATTAAATGTATCACTAGCCACTTTAAACAATGCCGCTTTATATAATGTTCTCATACCCTACATTACTCATCTCATATGTATATACTGTACATATTCGTATTCATTCCTTTACACTTGTGTGTATAAGGTAGTTGTTGTGAAATTGTTAGGTTAGATTACTTGTTAGATATTACTGCATGGTCGGAACTAGAAGCACAAGCATTTCGCTACACTTGCATTAAATCTGCTAACCATGTGTATGTGACAAACACATTTGATTTGATTTGATTTGACATTTCTTGTTAACAAACTATAGTTTTGGCAAGTCGGTTAGGACATCTACTTTGTGCATAACATATGTAATTTTTCCAACAATTGTTTACAGACTATTTCACTTATAATTCACTGTATCACAATTCCAGTGGGTCAGAAGTTTACATACACTAAGTTGACTGTGCCTTTAAACAGCTTGGAAAATTCCATGAAATTATGTCATGGCTTTAGAGGCTTCTGATAGGCCAATTGACATAATTTGAGTCAATTGGAGGTGTACCTGTGGATGTATTTCAAGGCCTACCTTCAAACTCTGTGCCTCTTTGCTTGACATCATGGGAAAATCAAAAACAATCAACCAAGACCTCCACAAGTCTGGCTCATCCTTGGGAGCAATTTCCAAATGCCTGAAAGTACCACGTTCATCTGTACAAACAATAGTACGCAATTATATAGACAATGGGACCACACAGCTGTCATACCGCTCAGGAAGGAGATGCATTCTGTCTCCTACAGATGAACGTACTTTGGCGCAAATCAATCCCAGAACAACAGCAAAGGACCTTGTGAAGATGCTGGAGGAGACAGGTACAAAACTATCTATATCCACAGTAAAACGAGTCCTATATCGACATAACCTGAAAGGCCGCTCATCAAGGAAGAAGCCACTGCTCCAAAACCGCCAAAGAAAGGCAGACTACGGTTTGCAACTGCACATGGGGACAAAGATCATACTTTTTGGAGAAATGTCCTTTGGTCTGAAGAAACAACAATAGAACTGTTTGGCCATAATGACCAATGTTATGTTTGGAGGAAAAAGGGGGAGGTTTGCAAGCCGAAGAACACCATCCCAACCAAGCACGGGGGAGGCAGCATCATGTTGTGGGGGTGATTTGCTGCTGAAGGGACTGGTACACTTCACAAAATAGATGGCTTCATGAGGGAGGACAATTATGTGGATATATTGAAGTAACATCTCAAGACATCAGTCAGGAAGTTAAAGCTTGGTCGCAAAAGGGTCTTCGAAATGGAACTGAAAAAGTGTTTGCGAGCAAGGAGGCCTACAAACCTGATTCAGTCAGGACTGTCAGGAAGAATGGGCCAAAATACCCCCCTGATTGTGGGAAGCTTGTGGTAAGCTACCTGTAACATTTGACCCAAGTTAAACAATTTAAAGGCAATGCTACCAAATACTAATTGAGTGCATGTAAACTTCTGGGAATGTGATGAAAGAAATAAAAGCTGAAATAAATCATTTTCTCTATTTTTCTGACATTTCATATTCTTAAAATAAAGTTGTGATCCTACCTGACCTAAGACAGGAAATGTTTACTAGGTTTATATGTCAGGAATTGTGAAAAACTGAGTTTAAATGTATTTGGCTAAGGTGTGTGTAAACTTCCGACTTCAACTGTATGTAGATTCAATTAAATTCACTATTTATGGATGACAACAGAGAGTGGGTGTGGTGTGGAGAGGGTAGGGGGTCAATGGGAATAGTCTGGGTAGCATTTTGACTAGATGTTCAGGGGTCTTATGGTTTGGGGGTAGATGCTGTTTAGAAGCCTCTTTGACCTAGACTTGGTGCTCCGGTACCGCTTGACGTGTGGTAGCAGAGAGTACAGTCTATGACTAGAGAGGCTGGAGTCTGACAATTTTCAGGGCCTTCCCCTGACACCACCTGGTATAGAGGTCTTGAATGGCAGGATCCTTGGCCCCAGTGATGTACTGGGCCGTTCGCACTACCCTCTGTCGTGCCTTGTGTTTGGAGGCCGAGCAGTTGCCATACCAGGCAGTGATGCAACCAGTCAGGATGCTCTCAATGGTGCAGCTGTAGAAACTTTTGAGGATCTGAGGACCCATGCCAAACCGTTTCAGTCTCCTGAGGGGGAATAGGTTTTGTTGTGCCCTCTTCACGACTGTAATGGTGTGCTTGGACCATTTTAGTTTGTTGGTGATGTGGACACCAAGGAACTTGAAGCTCTCAACTTGCTCTACTGCAGCCCCGTCGATGAGAATGGAGGCGTGCTCAGTCCTCCACAATCATCTCCTTTGTCTTGATCACTTTGAGGGAGAGGTTGTTGTCCTGGCACAACACGGCCAGGTCTCTGACCTCCTCCCTATAGGCTGTCTCGTTGATGTCGGTGATCAGGCTTACCACTGTTGTGTCATCGGCAAATGTAATGATGGTGTTGGAGTCGTACCTGGCCGTGCAGTCTTGAGTGAACAGGGAGTACAGGAGGGGGCTGATCACGCACCCCTGAGGGTCTCCAGTGTTGAGGATCAGCATGGCGGATGTGTTATTACCTACCCTTACCACCTGTGGGCGGCCCGTCAGGAAGTCCAAGATCCAGTTGCAGAGGGAGATGTTTAGTCACAGGGTCCTTAGCTTATTGATGAGCTTTGAGGGCACTGTGGTGTTGAATGCTGATCTGTAGTCAATGAATAGCATTCTAACATAGTTGTTCCTTCTGTCCAGGTGGGAAAGGGCAGTGTGGAGTGCAATAGAGACTGCATCATCTGTGGATCTGTTGGGGCTGTTGTGCTTCCCTTTGAAGTCTGTAATGGTTTGCAGGCCCTGCCACATCCGACGAGCGTCAGAGCCGGTGTGGTAAGACTCGATCTAGTCCTGTATTGATGCTTTGCCTGTTTGATGGTTCATTGGATGGAATAGCGGGAGTTCTTATAAGCTTCCGGGTTAGAGTCCCGCTCCTTGAAAGCGGCAGTTTTAGCCTTTAGCTCAGTGAGGATGCGGCTTGTAATCCATGATTTCTGGTTGGGTTATGTACGTACGGTCACAGTGGGGACGATGTCATCGATGCACTTATTTGATGAAGCCAATGACAGATGTGGTGTACTCCTCAATGCCATTGGAGGAATCCCTGAACAAATTCCAATCTATGCTAGCAAAACAGTACTGTAGCTTAGCATCTGCTTCATCTAACCACTTCTTTATTGATCTAGTCACTGGTGCTTCCTGCTTTAATTTTTGCTTGTAAGCAGGAATCAGGAGGATGGAATTATGGTCAGATTTGCCAAATAGATGGCCAGTGAGGGCTTTATATGCATCTCTTTGTGTGGAGTATAGGTGGTGCAGAGTTATTTTGCCCCAGGTTGCACATTTAACATGTTGATAGAAATGAGGTAAAACTGATATATCTATGATATATCTGATATATCTATAATTCTGTGCATAATAGTTGTATCTTTCATCAAAGTTTATGATGAGTATTTATGTTATTTGACGTGGCTCTCTGCAATTTCTCTGGATATTTTGGAGGCATTTCTGAACATGGCGCCAATGTAAACTGAGGTTTTTGGATATAAATATGAACTTTATCGAACAAAACATATATGTATTGTGTAACATGAAGTCCTATGAGTGTCATCTGATGAAGATCATCAAAGGTTAGTGATTCATTTATCTCTATTTCTGCTTTTTGTGACTCCTGTCTTTGGCTGGAAAAATTGCTGTGGTTTTCTGTGATTTGGCGGTGATCTAACATAATCGATTGTGGTGCTTTCGCTGTAAAGCCGTTTTGAAATCGGAGACTGTGGTGGGATTATCAATAAGTGTATCTTTAAAATGGTGTGAAATACTTGTATGCTTGAGGAATTTTAATTATGAGATTTCTGTTGTTTGAATTTGGCGCCCTGCACTTTCACTGGCTGTTGTCATATCTATCCCGTTAACGGGATTGCAGCCATAAGAAGTTTTAAGTTTAACTGCATTAAGGTCCCCAGCTACTAGGAGCACCACCTCTGGGTGAGCGTTTTCGAGTTTGCTAATGGCGGAATACAGCTCATTCAATGATATCTTGGTGCCAGTCTCTGACTGTGGTTGTATGTAAACAGCTACAAAGAATATAGATGAGAACTCTCTCGGTCGGTAATGTGGTCTGCAGCTTATAATGAGAAACTCTACCTCAGGCGAGCAATGGCTCAAGACTTCCTTAGATATCGTGCACCAGCTGTTGTTTACAAAAATACATAGACCACCGCCCCTTGTCTTACCAGACGCCGCTGTTCTATCCTGCCGGTACATCGTATAACCAGCCAGCTGTATGTTGATATTGTCGTCGTTCAACCACGACTCCGTGAAGCATAAGATGTTACAGTTTTAATGTCCCGTTGGTAGGTTAATCTTCCCAATAACTCGTCCATTTATTGTCCAAAGGTTGCATGTTTGCGAGCAGAATTAGGGGGAGTGAGGGTTTATTAGATCATTGCCTACTCCTCAGAAGGCAGCCCGCCCTCCGACCTCTCTTTCTCTGCCTCCTCTTCCTGCAGATCACTGGGGTCGGGGCCTGTTCCCGAGGGAGCCGTGCATCCTCGGGCTCGTCAGAGTCGTGAAAGAAGAAAAAGGATTCTGCTAGTCCGTGGTGAGTAATCGCAGTCCTGATGTCTAGAAGTTATTTTTGGTCATAAGAAATGGTAACGGAAACATTATGTACAAAAATAGAAAAAACAACGCAGATAAACAAACAAAAAAACACAATCGGTTGGGGGCACATAAATGTCTGCCGTCTGCTCGGGCGCCATTTTAATTCACTCTCCATCTTGGCAAATAGACAGCCTGGAGGTGTGTTGGGTCATTGTCCTGTTGGAAAACAAATGATAGTCCAACTAAGTGCAAACCAGATGGGTGGCATATTGCTGCAGAATACTGTGGTAGCCATGCTGGTTAATTTTGTTAGGGCTGGGGTCATTTTTTCTCAATTTCCGCCTGGCTGACGTGCCCAAAGTAAACTGCCTGTTGCTCAGGCCCTGAAGCCAGGATATGCATATAATTAGTACCATTGGAAAGAAGACACTTTGAAGTTTGTAGAAATGTTAAAATAATGTAGGAGACTTTACCACAATAGATATGGTAGGAGAAAATCCAAAGAAAATCCAATGAAACGTATAGTGAAAAAATGTAATCTAGCTCCCAATATGCAATTCCTATGGCTTCCACTGGGTCTCAGTAGTCTTTGTCCAAGGTTTCAGACTTCTTTCTTCCAAAACAAGTAAGACATGTGAGTTTTACTACCGGGACACAGACTTGGAAATGAGTGTATGTGTGCGCGACGAAGAGGACACGCACCTGCTAATATTGTTTCCCTATTGAACATACTTCTTTCCGTATGAAATATTATAGTTTAATTACATTTTAGGGTAACTGAGGATTACATTGAAACGTTTTTTGACAGGTTGAAACAAAGTTTAGGGGTACAGTGCAGTTAATTTAACAAGAATTTAAGCTTTCAACCGATATAAGACACTTATGTGGACATAAATGTTTAATGTCCATAATTTTATGATTATTTATTTGAATTGCGCGCCCTCCAGGTTCACCGGAAGTTGTCCCGCTAGCGGGATGCCTAGCCCATCGAAGTTTTAAGTGTGCCTTGAATTCTAAATAAATCACAGACAGTGTCATCAGCACAGCACCTCCACACCATCACACATCCTCCTCCATGCTTCACGGTGGGAACCACACATGTAGAAACCATCCGTTCACCTACTCTGCGTTCCAAAAAGACACGGCAGTTTGAACCAAAAAATCTCCAATTTGGACTCCAGACGAAAGGACAGATTTCCACCTGTCTAATGTCCATTGCTCGTGTTTCTTGGCCCAAGCAAGTCACTTATTATTATTGGTGTCCTTTAGTAGTGGTTTTGTTGCAGCAATTCAACCATGAAGGCCTGATTCACGCAGTCTCCTCTGAACAGTTGATGTTGAGATGTGTCTGTTTCTTGAACTCTGTGAAGCATTTATTTGTGCGTCAATTTTTGAGGCTGGTAACTCTAAGGAACTTCTCTTCAGCAGAGGTAACTCTGGTTCTTCCTTTCCTGTGGCGGTCCTCATGAGAGCCAGTTTCATCATAGAGCTTGACGTTTTTTGCCACTGCACCTGAAGAAATTTTCAAAGTTCTTGAAATTTCCGACATTGACCGACCATGTCTTAAAGTAATGATGGACTGTCATTTCTCTTTGCTTTTTTGGCCTGTCCTTGCCATAGTTGGTCTTGGTCTTTTACCAAATAGGGCTATGTTTTGTATACCACCCCTACCTTGTCACAACACAATTGATTGCTCAAACACATTAAGGAAAGAAATTCCACAAATATACATTTAACAAGGCACACCTGTTAAGGCACACCTGCATTCCAGGTGACTACCTCATGAAGCGGTTTGAGAGAATGCCAAGAGTGTGTAAAGCTGTCATCAAGGCAAAGGGTGGCTACTTTGAAGAATCTCAAATTGAAAATATATTTTGATTTAACACTTTTTTGTTTACTACATGATTCCATAAGTGTTATTTCATAGTTTTGATGTCTTCACCATTATTCTACAATGTAGAAAATAGTCAAAATAAAGAAAACCCCTTGAATATGTAGGTCTCCAAAATGTTTACTGGTACAGTACATACTGTACATAGTCAGTGTGTAGACAAACCTTTGATGCAGTATTGTCTGATTGTTTCCAGTGTCTTATCCTGGTCAAACGTCTCTTTTCTCCCCTCAGCCCTCATGTCGTTATCAATCTTGGAGCGAACAAAGTAGAACTTCTTCTTCATCTTCTGGATCTCCTTGGCCAGAGTAACGTCACTGGCTCTGAATCGCTCTGATGAGACTATGATGAAGAAATCAAAGCGATCGAATTCAACTTTCTGAAGGTACTCTTTTGGTTTGAAGTTAGCAGTGCCGATGCCAGGGAGATCCCAAACTGTCATTTTGGGGTATTTTGGGTGGGGGTAAGCCTTTGCCTCCATGGTGGTTTCCACCACACCAGTTGGAGCAGCGCCGTCATCATTATACTTCATGCCTCTGAACGCATTGACAAAGGTAGATTTACCGGAACCTGTCTCTCCTGTGACAGCAACATTCAGCTCCACATTATTAAACTTCTTCAAATAATCTTGAATCTTGCCTGCAGCTGTGGTCAAGCTGTTGTTCTTCAATGCTTCTTCAATCTTTCTTTGAAATGCTGAAAGTTCTTTGGCATCAATATTCTCCATAATGCTATTCATGGCAATCGTATTTCCAATAAATGCAAGTAAAGGTATGTTTGACAATGGCGAGACTAGAAACAACTGGATATGCCACAGTATTTACATGATAACACAGTCTTAGAACACGCCCACATGCCAGCAAACACATGCACACACACAAGTTCAAAACATGTACACCCATAACTGGAAATGTGTATATGAACACATTTAATTTTGGCCTGCCTGGTGACATAACCAGGCGGTAAAATAGTTAATAGACCAATAAGAAAGAGAGTTCCAAACCTCTCTGCCAATAAATTACCAAGTTTATGTTTTCCCCTCCCCACTCAGACCACTGTCATGGAAATTCAAACCAGAAAGAATAAGAGACTGCAGACTCTTCAAAACAACTTTTTTATTGTAAGATTTGCAAATCAGGAACAGTTAACAATCACTCAAAATGTACAGAGTTACGAGCCCAATGAAATACAACACCCCGTTTGGGTGGTGTGACAACTGTCACGACATCCGCCGAAGTCGGTTCCTCTCCTTGTTCAGGCGGTTCATCCACTTTAAAATCATAACAATATCAGAACATCTGGACCAATAACAATCAGCTACACAGAAGGAAAGAGAAAGGACTCAGGACTAGCCCTTATGACAGTCCTGACAATATAGCGTTCCAAGATGGCGTAGCAGTTCAGACGTCTTTGTCTTCGTCTTGTCGTGTCCCGTGTATATATATATTTTTCCCCTTCGTATAAATTTTGTATATTTTTTTAAACATTTTTAACCTCAGTTTCAACATACCCTACTGCAACCCGCCTCACCCAATGTGCTATGGATCTGCTATTTTCTATACTTTAGAACCGGAACCCCCAACAGAAGCTAGCCAGCTAACTAGCTACTAGCTAATAGTCAGTTATCCACTGCTAACTGAAATAGCCTTTGTCGTGGAACATCGTCTCAGAAATATAACACTTGTAAGAACTTGTGAAATCAAATAGACTTTTTAATACAATTGTATAACCATCTGGAATGTCCCGCTGAACACACACCTTCCCAAAGCACTGGTTCGCTCTTTATACACAAATAGCATATGGGTCCACCCCATATGCAAATAAGCATACTTCCCCTAATTCTTTAGTTCAGGCTTCCTGCTTGTTCACGCCTACTAACGCCCATTATCTGCTTTCAGTTAAATTATAATAGTGGCCAGACCCGTGCTTGTCTTAAAAATAATATATGTCCATCTATCCTATAGGCCTATGACTCAACCCTGTATTTAACTCAGTGCCCCAGCATGTTCTCTGGTATGTGTCCTTATTGGAATTGGCAGACTATGTGTCTCTTCTATCATTAGTGTCCAGTTGCCTTAGGCGCCTATGTGTCTGGTCAGTATGCACTTAATGGAATCAGCAGACTATGTGTCTAATGGGTCTAAGTGCCCTAAGCACATATTTCTCTGGCAGGTGTATCTTTAGTAGAATCAGCAGACTGTGTCTCTTCTCTTCATGTAGTCTATTTTTAATGTTCAGCTAGCTTATACATCTATGTGCTGTCCTATACGTATATATGTATCTCATGTACTCCTACACCTTCAACACTCTACTCAGCAAATTGGATGCAGTCTATCATAGATACAGTCTATCATAGTCACATATTTTTTGTCACCAAAGCCCCATATACAGTTGAAGTCGGAAGTTTACATCCACCTTAGCCAGGTACTTTTAAACTCAGTTTTCACAATTCCTTACATTTAGTCATAGGGCTCACCACTTTATTTTAAGAATGTGAAATGACAGAATAATAGTAGAGATAATGATTTATTTATTTCATCACATTCCCAGTGGGTCAGAAGTTTACATACACTCAATTAGTATTTGGTAACATTGCCTTTAAATTATTTAACTTGGGTCAAACGTTTCAGGAAGCCTTCCACAATAAGTTGGGTCAATTTTGGACCATTCCTCCTGACAGAGCTGGTGTAACTGAGTCAGGTTTGCTCGCACACGCTTTTTCAGTTCTGCCCACAAATATTCTATAGGATTAAGGTCAGGGCTTTGTGGTGGCCACTCCAATACCTTGACTTTGTTGTCCTTAAGCCATTTTGCCACAACTTTGGAAGTATGCTTGGGGTCATTGTCCATTTGGAAGACCCATTTGCGACCAAGCGTTCCTGACTGATGTCTTGAGACGTTGTTTCAATATATCCACATCATTTTCCTCCCTCATGATGCCATCTATTTTGTGAAGTGCACCAGTCCCTCCTGCAGCAAAGCATTCCCACAACATCATGATGCTGCCAGCCCCGTGCTTCACGGTTGGGATGGTGTTCTTCAGCTTGCAAGCCTCCCCTTTTTCCTCCAAACATAATGATGGTCATTATAGCCAAACAGTTCTATTTTTGTTTCATCAGACCAGAGGACATTTCTCCAATAAGTACGATCTTTGTCCCCATGTGCAGTTGCAAACCGTAGTCTGGCTTTTTTATGGCGGTTTTGGAGCAGTGGCTTCTTCCTTGCTGAGCAGCCTTTCAGGTTATATTATGTCGATATAGGACTCATTTTACTGTGGATATAGATACTTTCGTACCTTTTTTCTCCAGCATCTTCACAAGGTCCTTTGCTGTTGTGCTGGGATTTATTTGCACTTTTCGCACCAAAGTACTTTCATCTCTAGGAGACAGAACACGTCTCCTTCCTGAGCGGTATGACGGCTGCGTGGTCCCATGGTGTTTAAATTTGCGTTCTATTGTTGTTACGGATGAACGTGGTACCTTCAGGCGTTTGGAAATTGCTCCCAAGGATGAACCAGACTTGTGGAGTTCTACACTTTTTTTTCTGAGGTCTTGGCTGGTTTCTTTTGATTTTCCCATGATGTCAAACAAAGAGTCACTGAGTTTGAAGGTAGGCCTTGAAATACATCCACAGGTACACCTCAAATTGACTCAAATTATGTCAATTAGCCTATCAGAAGCTTCTAGATTCATGACATAATTCTCTGGAATTTTCCAAGCTGTTTAAAGGCACAGTCAACTTAGTGTATGTAAACGTCTGACCCACTGGAATTGTGATACAGTGAATTATAAGTGAAATAATCTGTCTGTAAACAATTGTTTGAAAAAGTATTTGTGTCATGCACAAAGTAGATGTCCTAACCGACTTGCCAAAACTATAGTTTGATAACAAGAAATTGGTGGAGGGGTTGAAAAATGAGTTTTCATGACTCCAACCTAAGTGTATGTAAACTTCCGACTTCAACTGTACAAACATTTTTCAAATGTTGATTTTTGGTTGCATTGACAACCAAACACAATTCAACATCACTAAATATGATTTCATTTGAAATCAACCAGCGACGGTCCCCAGTCTGGAGCCTCCAGCGACGGTCCCCAGTCTGGAGCCTGCAACGAGGGTCCCCAGTCCGGAGCCTGCAATGAGTGTCCCCAGTCCAGAGGTGCCACCAAAGTGGGGGGAGGCAGAGGTGTAGCGGGGTCTGCGTCCCGCACCGGAGCCGCCACCGAAGTAGATGCCCACCCGGACCCTCCCCTATAGAGTCAGGTTTTGCAGCCGGAGTCCGCAACTTTGGGAGGGGGTAATGTCACGCCCTGCCATAGACAGCCTTTTATTCTCTATTTTGGTTAGGCCTGGGTGTGACTAGGGTGGGCATTCTAGTTTCTTAATTTCTATGTTTTGGCCGGGTATGGTTCTCAATCAGTTGTCTCTGATTGGGAATCATACTTAGGCAGCCTTTTTCCCACCTGTGTTTTGTGGGTAGTTGTTTCCTGTATAGTTTATGCACCTTACAGAACTGTTTCGCTTTTCCCTCTTGTTTATTTTGTTAGGGTGTTTTGTGAACAAATAAAATCATGAACACTTACCACTTACTTTGGTCTGATCCTCATTACGACGAGAGCCGTGACAATAGTGTATAAGAGTTCATACATGTTTTGTAATGATTCCTATGTTGTTGATGTAAAGAAAATGTGTTGGTCCGTGGTGTGCAAAGAGGAGCAAACAGACAATACACTAGACACATTTATTAAAATGCTTATTCCAGTTACTAATACACATGCACCCATTAAGAAAATTGCTGTAAAAACTGTTTAATTCCTGTGGATTGATGAAGAATTTAAAAAATTTATGGTTGAGAGTGATGAGGCAAAGGACTGGCAGATAAGTCTGGCTGCACAACCGATTGGCAAACATACTGAAATTTGAGAATTCATGTTACTAAACTGAATATAAAGAAGAAGAAACTACACTGAAATAAAGATAAATGACATAAAGAATGATAGTAAAAAGCTTTGTAGCACCTTAAATGAAATTTGGGGAATAAAGGAAAACTCATCTCCATCGTTCATTGAATCAGATGGCTCATTCATCACAAAACCAACTGATATTGCCAACTACTTAAATTATTTTTTCATTGGCAAGGTTAGCAAACTTAGACATACCATGTCAGCAACAAACGCTGACACTACACAACAAAGTATATCTGACCAAATTATGAAAGACAAGCATTGTAATTTTGCATTCCGTAAAGTGAGTGTGGAAGAGGTGAGAAAATGATTGGTGTCTATCAACATTGACAAGCCACCGGTGTCGGGTCTAACAACTTGGATGGAAAATTACTGAGGATAATAGCGGACGATATCGCCACTCCTATTCGCCATATTTTCAATTTAAGCTTACTAGAATGTGTGTGCCCCCAGGCTTGGAGGGTAGAAAAAGTCATTCCGCTAACCAAGAATAGTAAAACCCCCTTTACTCACTCAAAAATAGCCAACCACTCAACCTGTTACAAACCCTTAGTAAACTTTTTGAAAAAATTGTGTTTGACCAGATACCATGCTATTTTACAGTAAACAAACTGACAACAAACTTTCAGCATGCTTATAGGGAAGGACATTCAGCAAGCACAGCACTTACACAAATGGCTGATGATTGGCTAAGAGAAATGGATGATAAAAAGATTGTGGGGGCTGTTTTGTTAAACTTCAGTGCGGCTTTTGACATTATTGATAATAGTCTGCTGCTGGAAAAACATATGTGTTATGGCTTTACACCCCCTGCTATATTGTAGATAAAGAGTTACCTGTCTAACAGAACACAGACGGTGTTCTTTAATGGAAGCCTTTCCAACATAATCCAGGTAGAATCAGGAATTCCCCAGGGCTGCTGTCTAGACCAATTACTTTTTTCAATCTTTACTAATGACATGACTTTGAGTAAAGCCAGAGTTTCTATGTATGACGATGACTCAACTCTATACATGTCAGCTACTACAGCAACTGAAATGACTGCAACTTATCAAAGACTTGCAGTTAGTTTCAGAGTGGGTGGCAAAGAATAAGATAGACCTAAATATTTATAAAACTTAAAGCATTGTATTTGGGACAAATCCTTTACTAAACCCTAAACCTCAACACAATTGTGTAAGAAATAATGTGGAAATTGAGCAAATTGAACTGAACTGTCATGGTCAAAACATATTGATACAACAGTAGCTAAAATGGGGAGTATATCAATAATAAAGTGTTGCCCTTCTTAACAGCACTATCAACAAGGCAGGTCCTACAGGCCCTGGTTTTGTCATCACTTCATGTTTTTATGAGAGGTATTGACATATTGAATGCACTGAGCTGTCTGTTTAAACTGCTGGTGCACAGCTCGGACACCCATGCACACCCCACAAGACATGCCACAAGAAGTCTCTACACAGTCCCCAAGTCCAGAACAGACTATGGGAGGCACACAGTACTACATAGAGCCATTACTACATGGAACTCTATTCCACCTCAAGTAACTGATACAAGCAGTAAAATTTGATTTTAAAAACAGATAAAAATACATCTTATGGTACAGCGGGGACTGTGAAGCATCACAAACACAGGCACAGACACATGCCTACACACACACAATAACATGCGCACTATACACACACTTACACATGGATTTGTACTGTAGATATGTGGTGGAGTAGGGGCCTGAGGACAGACAGTATGTTGTGAAATCTGTGAATGTATTGTTATGTTTTTAAAATTGAATGAACTGCCTTAATTTAGCTGGACCCCAGGAAGAGTAGCTGCTGCCTTGTCAGCAGCTAATGGGGATACATAATAAATACAAATACAAATTAACAGGTGTGAGTTGTTAAAAGTTAATTTGTGGAATTTCTTTCCTTCTTAATACGTTTGAGACAATCAGTTGTGTTGTGACACGGTTGGGGTGGTATACAGAAGATAGCCCTATTTGGTAAAAGTCCAAGTCCATATTAAGGCAAGAATAGCTCAAATAAGCAAAGAGAAATGACAGCATCATTACTTTAAGACATGAAGGTCAGTCAATCCGGAACATTTCAAGAACTTTTAAATGTTATTCAAGTGCAGTCGCAAAAACCATCAAGCCCTATGATGAAACTGGCTCTCATGAGGACCGCCACAAGAAAGGAAGACCCAGAGTTACCTCTGCTGCAGAGGATAAGTTCATTAGAGTTAACTGCACCTCAGATTGCAGCCCCCAAAAATGCTTCACAGAGTTCAAGTAACAGGCACATCTCAACGTCAACTGTTCAAAGTAGACTGCGTGAATCAGGCCTTCATGGTCAAATTGCTGCAAAGAAATCACAACTAAAGGACACCAATAATAAGAAGAGACTTACTTGGGCCAAGAAACACGAGCAATGGACATTTGGTCTGATGAGTGCAAATTTGAGATTTTTGGTTCCAACCGCTGTGTTTTTGTGAGAGGCAGATTAGGTAAACGGATTATCTCTGCATGTTTATAATAACTACTTTAATGCAGATAATGACAGGATGAACCCAGAGTGACATATGATGCTCCTTGGTCTGCTTGAGGGGGGTTGAACCAACCATGACTGAGCGTTGTTAGTGTCAGCTATATGTACTATTCTGCATTTGTGTAAAGGTTAGGTTACTCAGTCCAACACTCAAGGGTGGGGGGTCGACCAGCCTCATTATTGCAATAATTAGTCGATATTAAATAAGAATATTGTTTGAAGAAATTACCAAGTATTGAATTTTCACGACACAGATCAGGGTGTGACACTATCAAAATTCTTGCTTTAGAAAGTGCTTTTTACTAAGAAGCTATTTTTGTTTATTCTTTACCATTTTTATTAAAAACAATCACAGTCAGGTAGGAAATTGTTACCCGGAAATTTTTTGATATTGAGATAAAAAATAAAAAAACGGCTTGCATTGGACCTTTAAAGTGAGAGGGGAACCTCAATCTGTCTTGTCGAAGTTTGACCAAACTGCTGAGTATCTCTCCACAGCTCCCTGTCTCCTTCCTCATCTGCTCCATATTTAAGTTAAGAGTACAGACTATATTATGATGAGATACACACATAACCACAAGACCAGTTTTAGGCTCTGAATGCAGGAGGATTTGATGCAGCTTTTTGAAAAAAGATGGCATACTGTTTTCAGGTTTAAAGTGAAGATGTCATTTTTTCCCCGCGAAATGTGATGACAGCGATTAGAGTAGTCATGTGATCTAGCACCACCATCCCTGTGTGTACCCAGGCATTTTGAAGTGATCAGATAGCAGATCAACCGGTTTTGCAGCAGCACCTATTGTGTTTATTCAAATAACTTTCAGTGCACTGCTTTGAATAAGGTTAGAGAATGAGAGCATGATTTGTGCTGTCGTGTGAAGAGAATGCATTACAATTTTCATAAAAATCACTGAGGATTTTTAGGGATATTTAGAAATGTACCATGTAAATTACACCATTATGAGATAATTATTATTATTATTACAGGCCCAGGTTCCCAGAATATATCAGAATCACACTTTTTTAAAACACTGTAACTGACACGATGACTCAGTTATGTCCTGACTCTGCGAGTTAACTTATTCCCTTATTTCCACAAATGTCCTTATGACACAATATCTGCTATATCAGTTCTAACACTGTTGACTGTGGTTTGAAGGCATTTCACCTGGTCTCCATTAAACGGGAAGGTCAGCCACAGAGAGGTTCTAAAGTGGTTCCAGAGTAACAGAACAGTGACTGTTTTAATCAGATTTCTTTTGTGTGCTCATTGGTCCTGTCAACTAAGGAAATATGCCACTTGATTTTTAAAGAATAATGATTCATTTCTAATCTCACATTTTTTTTCATCCAAGCACTGTGATTACAACAATTTGTTTTAAACAATAGGGTGTACTTGTGATTTAAAGTCTTTAATGTTGAATTTGCTTAATCTAAATCTCTCTAAATTAGTCTGATAAATGACACATATAAATGTGATGTACAATGTGATAACGGATGTGTTTGATGCTTTACTGTAGCTTACATCGGGTCTTGTAATATTTTTCCTGCAATCACTCACTCACTCCTGGAAATGCTGCAATATATGGCTTTGCAACCCTGTAATACAATTGAATTGAACAAATCCAACCACGTATATAAGGCATATCTCTCTCTCCCCTGTTCGCAGTGAAGAGACTGATTGGCATGTGGATGTGGTCTGTGGGCCTTCAGGTGACATGTCACACCCTGATCTGTTTCACCTGTCTTTGTGATTTTCTCCACCCCCCTCTAGGTGTTGCCCATCTTCCCCTGGAGTTAACCACGGCTCTTGACTCCCTCATCGCTTTCACCACCCGCATTGATGGGCGATTGTGGGAACGAAAGAAGGAGAGGAATTTGGATTTCGCTCGCACGTCCAGGGATTCCACCTCGCCTCCGAGTCATCCCGCAAGTCCCCGACGGTCCCGTTGCCGAAAGCACCCGAGGTTTCCAGACCTTCCTCGAGAGTCACTGAAGATGGCCGAGGCACTGTTTCCCGAGCTTATGCAACTAGGCAGAGCTGGGCTATCGCCAGCGGAACGGCAACACAGGATCAACACAAGGAGCTGTCTGTATTGCGAGACTTTTGGCCATTTTGGGTTCTTTTGCCCGGTAAAAGTCCAGGCTAACCGGTAGGAGCGAGTACTCTGGTGGGCCATATTGAGAACTTCTCTGATTCTCTTACTCGCACCCCTTTTTCATGTCATTCTGCTCTGGGGAAACCAGTCCAAATCTCTCCGGGTCCTCATTGACTCTGGGTCCGATGAGAGTTTTTTGGATGCCACTCTGGCTTCCGAGCTGAACATCCCCACTAAGCCCCTCTCCATCCCCATGGAGGTTAGAGCGCTGGACGGTCGGGTCATCTATA
Organism: Salvelinus namaycush; assembly: GCF_016432855.1. Lineage (NCBI taxonomy): Eukaryota > Metazoa > Chordata > Actinopteri > Salmoniformes > Salmonidae > Salvelinus > Salvelinus namaycush. The sequence goes on along the minus strand of NC_052324.1, from coordinate 7,349,086 downwards.
AGACCACTCCCATCAACCTACGTGTGTCAGGGAATCACAGCGAGACCATTCAATTCCTGCTCATTAAATCCACCCAGATTCCCGTGGTTTTGGGTTTATCCTGGCTCCAGCAAAACAATCCCCTCATCAACTGGTCTACGGGTGATATCATGGGCTAGAGTCCGTTCTGCCATGCCCATTGTCTGAAGTTGGCGCAACCTGCCCCGGGAGCTCGGGGGCTCGGAAGTTGCTCCGGACCTCTCTGCCATTCCCGCGGAGTACCAAGACCTCCGGGAGGTGTTCAGAAAGTCCCAGGCCACTTCCCTTCTGCCGCACCGCCCCTATGACTGTGGGATTGACCTTCTACCTAGCACCACACTGCCCCGGGGACATCTGTACTCTCTGTCGGGACCAGAGACCAAGGCTATGGAGACCTACATTGGGGACTCCCTATCTACAGGATTTATACTTCCTTCTTCCTCTCCCGCTGGTGCAGGTTTCTTCTTCATGGAGAAAAAGGACAAGACCCTGCGCCTGTGCATTGACTACCGGGGACTCTGACATTACTGTGAAGAACCATTATCCGCTACCACTCATTTCCTCCGCCTTCGAGCCGCTCCAGGGGGATACTGTTTTCTCCAAGCTGGATCTACGAAACGCCTACCACCTGGTGCAGATACGAGAGGGGGACAAGTGGAAGACTGCATTCAACACGGCCAATATCTGGTCATGCCCTTTGGCCTCACCAACGCCCCTGCCGTGTAACAGGCTCTGGTGAATGATGTTCTTCGCAACATGCTGAACCAGTTCGTCTTCATCTACATTGATGACATCCTCGTCTTCTCCTGCTCCCCCCAAGAATATGTGCTCCACGTCCGACAGGTTCTCCAGCGCCTTCTGGGGTTTGACAACTATTATCGTCACTTTATCCGGGGTTACAGCACCCTGGCCTCCCTCCTGTCTGCACTCACCTTCACCAAGGTTCCGTTCACGTGGTCCTCTGCTGCTGACTGGGCGTTCCGGGACCTTAAACACCGTTTTACCACTGCTCCTATCCTGGTTCATCCTGACCCTTCCCGTCAGTTCGTGGTGGAGGCCGATGCTTCGGATGTTGGAGCGGAGGCTGTTCTCTCCCAACGTTCTGCGCTGGACCTTAAGCTGCATCCCTGTGCCTTCTTCTCCCACCGCCTCAACGCCACAAAGAGGAACTAAGATGTAAGGAATCACATTGGAGGAATGGAGGCACTGGCTAGAAGGGGCAGAACATCCGTTCATTGTGTTGTTTGTCAAGTCAACCAGCGTTTTTGTGTCTCAGCTCCTTCTTTTCCCAGTCTCTCTGTTTCTCGCCCTCCTGGTTTTTACCCTTGCCTGTCATGACTCTGAGCCCGCCTGCCGACCTGTACCTTTGCCCCACCTCTGGATTATTGACCTCTGCCTGCCACTGACCCTGAGCCTGCCTGCCGTCCGGTACAGTTGCTCCACCTCTGGTTTACTGACCCCTGCCTGCCTTGACCTGTATATTGCCTGCCCCTGTTGGATTATTAAACCATTGTTAATTTGACGTTTTCTACATCTGGGTCTTACATTCATACCCGATAGACATTAATAATTCCAGATGGTTCTTTGAGAGTGAGAGGTCAATCACCAGGGGACAGCAGGACCGTTGTCTCCCCACCTGCTCTCATTGTTGGCCCTCAAGACCCCTGTGTGTGCAGGTTTTTATTTCAACCTAACATACCAGTATTTATGGTCAAAATGACCAATAATGAAGTTATCACTGTAGCATTTTAAAACTACCCCACCTCTTTCCTATGGAATATTCTGTATCTCAGGAACATACAGTACACTACATTCTACACTACACACTACATACAGTACTATATTCAATGTTCTTATGAGAGACAATAAGAATAAAGTGACTTATACTTACACTATATACTTTATACTAATTTAATTACTAAGCAGATTTGATTATTGTGTATAATCCCTGTCACATGTAATAAAGTCTACATATACTGAGCCTTTCATAATGGTTTGTGAAACCTGGTGTATGTGTACATACCTGGGGTACTTGGCCCATCCACAGGGGGTACCTCCAACATAGGCCTACTGGTAAAAATGCACATGAGTGGGTACGTCAGGGGTACTCAGGGCAGAGCAACATTTGGTTTGGGTAAACAATCGAGCACCATTGCCTATCATAAGAGTGCAGGATCACCAATATTTAGGCTAATCATAACTTTTCAGCAGTTGAGGGTCACATCTTGGTTGTGTTACTAGAGTTAAAACAGATATTTGATTAATTGTCTTAGGAGAGAGAAATGCGTTTTGGTTTTGTCACATACACCAAATAGGTGCAGTGAAATGTTGTCACGTTCCTGACCTGTTTTCTGTTGTTTTTGTATGTGTTTAGTTGGTCAGGGCGTGAGTTGGGGTGGGCATTCTATGTTACGTGTTTCTATGTTGGGTTGAATGTGTTGCCTGATATGGTTCTCAATTAGAGGCAGGTGTTTGACGTTTCCTCTGATTGAGAACCATATTAAGGTAGGCTGTTCTCACTGTTTGTTTGTGGCTGATTGTCGCTGTGTCTGTGTTAGTTGCACCACACGGTACTGTCTCGTTCGTTCTTTTCCTGTTCGTGCGTTCTTCGTTTTATGTAGTTCTCATGTTCAGGTCTGTTTAACATCGTTTGTTGTTTTATAGTTTATTCAAGTGTATTTCGTGTCAGTGTTCGTCTTGTCTATTAAATCATGGAAAATTACAACGCTGCACATTGGTCCTCAGATCCTTCTCGCCTCTCCTCGTCTGAGGAGGAGGAAGAGCTAGACTGCCGTTACAAATGTGTTGTTTTACATGGTCAACCATTGTAGTACGACATCCCTTCAGCAAATTAGGGTTAATGTAACCCGCCGTGTTAGATTTTTAAAAATAACTTTACCATAACGTACAGCTTGCGTTATTATGAGACAGAACTCACCAAAACGGCGGAGAATAGGACTCAACAATTTACACAGAAATACGAAATAACATCATAAATGTTTTCTTACTTTTGTTGAGCTTCCATCAGAATGTTGTACAATGAGTCCTTGGTCCAGAATAAATCGTTGTTTGGTTTTAGAATGTCCATTTCTTCTGTCGAATTAGCAACCTTAGCTAGCCATGTGGCGCGAACATGCCCATCTTCTCTTGGCGCAAATAACGGAAAATTCCAAAAGTCCCAATAAACGTTGAATAAACTGATAAAACTCTGTTGAAAAAACCTACTTTATGATGTTATTATCACATGTATCAAATAAAATCAGAGCCGGAGATATCCGCCGTGTATACCGAACGCTTATCAGAAGACAATGTCGAGGTACTTCGCACGCCAGAGAAGACAAAGAAATTTCCAGACCTGTCTCTCCAAAAGCTCTTGTTCGGCCTCAGATCAAGCTAGACACCCCATTCCACCTTCCACTGCCTGTTGACATCTAGTGGAAGGCGTATGAAGTGCATGAATATCGATAAATATAAGGCAATTGAATAGGCAGGAACAGAGCATCGTTTTCAGATTTTTCACTTCCTATATGGAAGTTTGCGGCAAAATTAGTTCTATTTTACTCACAGATATAATTCAAACAGTTTTAGAAACTTGAGAGTGTTTTCTATCCAATAGTAATAATAATATGCATATTGTATGATCTAGAATAGAGTACGAGGCAGTTTAATTTGGGCACGATTTTTTCCAAAGTGAAAACAGCGCCCCCGGCAGAGACTTACAGTGAAACCTCCAGATCTGGCAATTGGGACACCACGCAGGCTTCAGTGCTCCATGGGTTCTGACTCAGCAGAAAGATTCACAGTACCTCTTTCTCAAGTTCACCTCAGCTGAGGAAGGTGTGTGTGTGCGAGCAAGCGAGAGAGAGAGAGAATATTTGTGTTACAAAACCGGGACATTTACATGTTTTCTAATAATGTCTAATCTTCAAGGCTAATCTTGTGTTTTTAGTTTGTAAGACAGCAGGGGGTGAAATGAAAAAACACTCAACAATGGTATTGTTCAAATTAAGCTCAAACTTTGTAGTGGTTTGACAGTTACGTTTTACAGTCTACAGCGTCCTACAGTATAATATTACTTAGGCCACAGATCATATTGAAATCTTAACCGTAAATCAATAATTTTTGCTTGTATTGTATATGCCACCAAACAGTATGTAAATTGAACTAGTAGGGGTAGGATGAGAACCAAGTGGGAAGAAACACCATATTAAATCACACAGCACTGAAAAAACTTGGATGTCGGTTCATCCACTTTAACCTCTACTTCATCACCATCCCTGATCCGGGAGCATCCTCATCAGTAAAAAAGCTGACTAGCATAGCCTAGCATAGCGCCACAAGTAAATACTAGCATATAAATATCATGAAATCACAAGTCCAATAGAGCAAATGAAAGATACACATCTTGTGAATCCAGCCATCATTTCCGATTTTTAAAATGTTTTACAGCGAAAACACAATATGTATTTCTATTAGCTAACCACATTAGCAAAAGACTCAACCTCATATTTTCACAATTTTTTTACCGCATAGGTAGCTATCACAAAACCGACCAAATAGAGATATAATTAGTCAATAACCAAGAAACAACTTCATCAGATGACAGTCTTATAACATGTTATACAATAAATCTATGTTTTGTTCGAAAATGTGCATATTTGAGGTATAAATCATAGTTTTACATTGCAGCTACAATCACAAATAGCACCGAAGCAGCAAGAATAATTACAGAGAGCAACGTGAAATACCTAAATACTCATCATAAAACATTTATGAAAAATACATGGTGTACAGCAAATGAAAGATAAACATCTTGTGAATCCAGCCAATATTTCAGATTTTTTAAGTGTTTTACAGCGAAAACACAATATAGCATTATATTAGCTTACCACAATAGCCAAACACACAACCGCATTCATTCACCGCAAAGGTAGCGATCGCAAAAAAACAGCAAAAGATATCAAATTAATCACTAACCTTGACCAACTTCATCAGATGACAGTTCTATAACATCAGGTTATACAATACACCTATGTTTTGTTCGAAAATGTGCATATTTTGAGCTGAAAACCGTGGTTATTCATTGTGAAAATGTAGCAACTTTTTCCCAGAATCTCCGGATATATTTCTGACACTCACCTAATCTGACCAAATAACTCATCATAAACTTTACTAAAAAATACATGTTGGACAGCAAATGAAAGATACACTAGTTCTTAATGCAATCGCCGTGTTAGATTTTTAAAAAATAACTTTACCATAACAAACAGCTTACGTTATAGCGAGACAGCGCACGCAAAAAGGAAGGAAAATACGACTAAACATTTTCCACAGAAATACGAAATAACATCATAAATGGTTCTTACTTTTGCTGAGCTTCCATCAGAATCTTGTACAAGGAGTCCTTTGTCCAGAATAAATCGTTGTTTGGTTCTAGAATGTCCTCTTCTCCTGTCGAATTAGCAACCTTAGCTAGCCAAGTGGCGCGAAGATGTCCATCTTCACCTAACGCAGAGAACGGAAAACTCCCGATAAACGTTGAATAATCTGATAAAACTATATTGAAAAAACATACTTTACGATGATATTATCACATGTATCAAATAAAATCAAAACTGGAGATATTAGACGTGTATACCGAACGCTTTTCAGAAGCCAATGCTGATGTCCTTCCCGCGCCTTGGTAGACAAAGGAAATAGTGGTCACGTCATTCCAAGAGCTCTTGTTCGACCTCAGATCAAGCTAGACACCCCATTCCACCTCCCACTGCCTGTTGACATCTAGTGGAAGGCGTATGAAGCGCATGTATATCCATAGATTTCAAGCAAATGAACAGAGCCTCGATTTCAGATTTTTCACTTCCTGTCAGGAAGTTTGCTGCAAAATGAGTTCTGTTTTACTCACAGATATAATTCAAACGGTTTTAGAAACTTGAGTGTTTTCTATCCAATAGTAATAATAATATGCATATTGTACGATCTAAAATAGAGTACGAGGCAGTTTAATTTGGGCACGATTTTTTCCAAAGTGAAAACAGCGCCCCCATATTGACAAGAAGTTTTAAAGTCATAACGTTATCAGAACATCTGGACCAATAACAATCAGCTATAAAGAAGGAAAGAGAAAGGACTCGGGACTAGCCCTTTTTTGACCTTGCAGCTGGACCATCTAGCAGAAATCGCTCAGCTCTGCCTAAAGGACAAGACTCATCCAAATGAACGTCAACCTGTGTATTATAAGGTACAGTATGGTCCAGGTGGGAATGTAATGCTGAAAGTGGGGCGTTTGCTGTTCCTCAGAACATGACATCCTGCAATCAGCAGTAGAAACAATAACAAATCGTACTCCAAGCCCCTGCTTCTGTAAAAAAGGGATGGGGTTGGAGAAATGTAACCACTCAAATTCCTAGACAGAGCTATGGATGCAAGGACTGACCATCTCGGATATCAGCATTATACTGTAGTTTTAACCATGTTTTGAGGCTGTATAGTGTTTGTTTACATTTATTTTGTTTACAGATATTGGAGTAAAACATATTTATAATTTGGGTTACGATGCTGTACCACAGTTGAACTAAGGTCATGAGGCATTTATAAGTTCTAGTCTTTAAGAGTAATGGGTACTTTATTATTCATTTATAAGTCCAATAATGTATGTAGCAACTGCTGATTGCCCCTTTAAAGGATGAATGTACAGACACTCTACCCAGGATTATTGTGTGTATTTTTTTGCCTACAAAGGTGCGTTTGGATAAAGCAGCACCACCTAAAAGAGTTGGCGATTTAGCTTCTCCTTTCAGCATCATCTCTCAAAAGGCTGGACCAGAAACAGACATAAAACCTGGATGATATGGTAGGAGCTGGCTACATCAGAAACAGACAGTCAGCCATGTGCAGTGTGTAGGCCTACAGTGTGTGCTTCAGCCCGCCCTGCCTGGGTTTGGAAAGGGGTTGAGGAGGTGTGGCCTCTGGCGCCTGCCAACCCCATAGCCAGTGTAACGCTCTGAGTGTCGGGAGGTGCGAAGTCAGACGCAGGAACAGCAGAGCTTCAATATGTTGAGTCTTTTAATACTCAACTTGCAAACACAATGTCCAACACGGACGTACTGGGTGTCACACACAACGGTCCAACGACACGATAAACAAACCCAGTCCACAATAATAACATCCACTCCCGAAATCCTAAAGCCACAATGAAACAATCCCGCACAAAGAAGCGTACGGGCTGGCTGACCAATAAAGCCATACTAATTAACAATTAACTGAACACAGGTGATACAAATAAACACATAAGGAGGGGGAGGAAAAAGAGTCAGTGGCAGCTAGTAGGCCGGTGACGACGACCGCCGAGCGCCACCCGAACGGGAAGGAGAGCCTGCCTCGGTTGAAGTCGTGACAGTACCCCCCCTCTGACGCGCGGCTCCCGCAGCGCGCCGACACCGGCCTCGAGGTCGACCCGGAGGACGAGGCGCGGGGCGATCCGGATGGAGGCGATGGAAATCCCTTAACATAGATGGATCCAAAATGTCCTCCACCGGTACCCAGCACCTCTCCTCCGGACCGTACTCCTCCCAGTCCACGAGGTACTGCAGGCCCCTCACCCGGCGTCTCGAGTCCAGAATGGCCCGTATCGTGTACGCCGGGGACCCCTCGATGTCCAGAGGGGGGGGAGGGACCTCCGGCACCTCACCGTCCTGCAGGGGACCAGCTACCACCGGCCTGAGGAGAGACACATGAAACGAGGGGTTAATACAATAATAGGAAGGGAGTTTTAATCGATAACACACCTCGTTTATTCTCCTCAGGACTTTGAAGGGCCCTACACACTGCGGCCTCAGCTTCCGGCAGGGCAAGCGGAGGGGTAGGTTTCGGGTCGAGAGCCAGACCCTCTCCCCCGGTACAAACACGGGAGCCTCACTACGGTGGCGGTCAGCGCTCCTCTTCTGCCTCCTAGTGGCTTGTTGAAGGGACTCCTGGACGGCCCTCCAGGTCTCTTTGGAGCGCTGTACCCACTCCTCCTCCGCAGGAGCCTCGGTCTGGCTCGGATGCCATGGTGCCAGGACCGGCTGGTACCCCAACACACACTGAAAGGGGAACACATTAGTAGAGGAGTGGCGTAGTGAGTTCTGGGCCATCTCGGCCCAGGGAATGTATCTCGCCCACTCCCCTGGCCGGTCCTGGCAATAGGACCGCAGAAACCTACCCACCTCCTGGTTCACTCTCTCCACCTGCCCATTACTCTCGGGGTGAAAACCGGAAGTCAAGCTGACCGTGACCCCCAGACGCTCCATGAACGCCCTCCATACTCGGGACGTGAACTGGGGGCCCCGATCAGAAACGATGTCCTCCGGCACCCCGTAGTGCCGGAAGACGTGAGTGAATAAGGCCTCCGCAGTCTGTAGGGCAGTAGGGATACCGGGCAACGGGAGGAGACGGCAGGACTTAGAAAACCGATCCACAATTACCAGAACCGTAGTGTTTCCCTGAGAGGGGGGAAGATCGGTCAGGAAGTCCACGGACAGATGAGACCATGGCCGTTGTGGAACGGGGAGGGGTTGCAACTTCCCTCTAGGAAGGTGCCTAGGAGCCTTACTCTGAGCGCATACCGAACAGGAGGAGACATAAACCCTAACGTCCCGAGCTAAGGTAGGCCACCAATACCTTCCCCGAAGGCTCCCCACGGTCCTCGTCACCCCAGGGTGACCCGAGGAGGGTAGGACATGAGCCCACCGAATCAGTCGGTCCCGAACACCAAGCGGTACGTACTTACGGCCCGCCGGGCACTGAGGAGGCGCGGGTTCCGCCCGTAACGCCCGCTCGATGTCCGAGTCCACCTCCCATACCACTGGCGCTATCAGCCTCGAGGCGGGGATGATGGGAGTGGGCTCGGTGGTCCTATCCTCCGTGTCGTAAAGGCGAGACAGTGCGTCAGCCTTTACGTTTTGGGAACCGGGTCTGTAGGACAACGTGAACCTAAACCGGGTGAAAAACATGGCCCACCTTGCCTGACGCGGGTTCAGTCTCCGAGCTGCCCGAATATACTCCAGATTCTGGTGGTCGGTCCAGATGAGAAAAGGGTGCTTAGCCCCCTCAAGCCAGTGTCTCCACACCTTCAGAGCCCTGACCACCGCTAACAACTCCCGATCCCCCACATCATAGTTACGCTCCGCTGCACTGAGCTTACTAGAGAAGAAAGCGCAGGGGCGGAGTTTTGGTGGCGTACCCGAGCGCTGTGATAGCACGGCACCCACCCCAGCCTCGGACGCGTCCACCTCCACTATGAATGCTAAAGAGGGATCCGGATGCGCCAACACGGGAGCATCCGTGAACAGAGCCTTCAACCTGTTGAAAGCTCCGTCCGCCGCCGCTGACCACCGCAACCGCACCGGGCCCCCCTTTAGCAGTGAGGTAATGGGAGCCGCTACCTGACCAAAACCCCGGATAAATCTCCGGTAGTAGTTGGCAAAACCCAAAAACCGCTGCACCTCTTTCACCGTGGTTGGAGTCGGCCAATTACGCACGGCCTTTATGCGGTCACTCTCCACCACCACCCCCGAGGTGGAAATGCGATAACCCAGGAAGGAGACGGCTTGTTTGGAGAACACACACTTCTCAGCCTTGACGTATAGGTCATGCTCCAGCAGTCTGCCAAGCACTTTGCGCACCAGAGATACATGCGCGGCTTGAGTAGTTGAGTAGATCAGAATGTAATCGATATACACAACTACCCCCTGCACGTGCAGGTCCCTTAGAATGTCGTCTACAAAGGATTGGAAAACAGCTGGAGCATTCTTTAACCCATACGGCATGACGCAGTACTCATAGTGGCCCGATGTGGTACTAAATGCGGTTTTCCACTCGTCTCCTTTCCGAATACGCACCAGACTGTACGCGCTCCTGAGGTCCAGTTTTGTAAAGAACTGCGCTCCGTGAAATGATTCCACCGCCGAAGCGATGAGAGGTAGTGGGTAACTAAACCCCACTGTGATGGCATTTAGACCTCTATAATCAATACACGGACGCAAACCTCCCCCCTTCTTCTTCACAAAAAAGAAACTCGAGGAGACGGGTGAGATGGAGGGCCGAATGTACCCCTGTCCCAGAGACTCCGCGACATATGTCTCCATAGCCAACGTCTCCTCTTGGGACAAAGGGTACACGTGACTCTTGGGAAGCGCAGCGTTAACCTGGAGATCTATCGCACAATCCCTACCCGGTCGATGTGGTGGTAATTTCGTCGCTTTCTTTTTACAGAAAGCGATTGCCAAATCGGCATACTCGGGGGGAATGCGCACCGTGGAACCCTGGTCTGGACTCTCCACCGACGTGGCACCAATGGAAACTCCCAGACACCTTCCAGAACACTCCTCTGACCACCCCTGGAGAACCCCCTGTCTCCACGAAATACTGGGATTGTGCCGGGCCAACCAGGGAAAACCCAGCACCACTGGAAACGCAGGCGAATCAATAATAAAGAGACTGATACGTTCCCTATGATTCCCCTGCGTCACCATGTCCAGGGGAACTGTGGCCTCCCTGACCACCCCTGACCCTAATGGCCGGCTATCTAGGGAGTGCACGGGAAAGGGAGAATCTATCGGCACAAGCGGAACGCCCAACTCTCGGGCGAGTCCGCGATCCATAAAGTTCCCAGCTGCACCTGAATCGACTAGTGCCCTATGCTGGGAAGAGGGGAAAAAAATCAAGGAAAAAAATTGAGACAAACATGTGACCGACAGGGGGTTCTGAGTGAGTTTGGTGCTGACTCACCTGGGGTGATCGAGAAGCGTTCCGCCTGACATCTCGACTCCCAGACAGACCCCCCCAGCACCGATCGGCCGTGTGTCCTCTCCGACCACAGCTGGTGCAGGGGAGGCCTCCTCCTCCGATACCCCTAGGCGCGGCCCCTCCCAACTCCATCGGGATGGGAGCCGGGGCGCTGGGTGGTGGAACGCACAGGACCCTCTCCGAACGCCCGCGGGCAGCCAGCAGATTGTCCAGTCGGATGGATATGTCGATAAGCTCATCCAAAGACAGAGCGATGTCCCGACACGCTAGCTCCCTGCGGACGTCCTCCCGGAGACTACACCGGTAGTGGTCAATAAGGGCCCTGTCGTTCCACCCTGATCCCGCGGCCAAGGTCCGGAACTCCAGCGCGAAATCCTGTGCGCTCCTCTTCTCCTGCCTGAGATGAAATAGTCTCTCACCCGCCGCTCGGCCCTCTGGGGGGTGGTCAAACACGGCACGAAAACGACGGGTAAACTCCGGGTAGTGCTCCTTCGCTGAGTCCGGGCCATTCCAGACTGCGTTGGCCCACTCCAGAGCACGACCCATTAGGCAGGAGACGAGGACACTCACCCTCTCCGCTCCCGAGGGAGTGGGGCGAACAGTGGCCAGGTATAGCTCCAGCTGGAGTAAGAACCCCTGGCACCCTGCCGCCGCTCCATCATAATCCCTCGGGAGCGTAAGACGGAGCGCGCTGGAGCCGGGGGATGGAGAGTCCTGAGGAAGGGGAGCCGAAGGTGGAGAGAGGAGCCCACTCCTCTCCCATCGCTCCATTCTCTCCATCATCTGGTCCATGGCTGATCCGATCCGATGGAGGACGGTGGTGTGGTGGAGAACCCGTTCCTCCATCGATGGGAGAGGGTTGGCTGCTGCTCCTGCTGACTCCATTTTTTGGTGCGGGATTCTGTAACGCTCTGAGTGTCGGGAGGTGCGAAGTCAGACGCAGGAACAGCAGAGCTTCAATATGTTGAGTCTTTTAATACTCAACTTGCAAACACAATGTCCAACACGGACGTACTGGGTGTCACACACAACGGTCCAACGACACGATAAACAAACCCAGTCCACAATAATAACATCCACTCCCGAAATCCAAAAGCCACAATGAAACAATCCCGCACAAAGAAGCGTACGGGCTGGCTGACTAATAAAGCCATACTAATTAACAATTAACTGAACACAGGTGATACAAATAAACACATAAGGAGGGGGAGGGAAAAGAGTCAGTGGCAGCTAGTAGGCCGGTGACGACGACCGCCGAGCGCCACCCGAACGGGAAGGAGAGCCTGCCTCGGTTGAAGTCGTGACAGCCAGAGAGAGTACCCATGACAACCACATGGACCTGCTGGCGACTCTCTGTCTTCGCCAATCGGGGTTGCCGTGGTGACTTCCCACTAGACTACCGTGGATTAGCGGGAGGGGCTTCCAGTTGACTAACCCTCTCCCAGCTGGGGAGCAGCAGAGAGAGAGAGGGAGGGAGCGGGGAGAGCCAGAGACCAAACCCCAGGAGTTTGTTCTCCCCTGCAACCAGCAGGGGTCTGGTGTTCTGAACTATGAAAACAGGCTCCATCACTGATTACACACAGGCTTCAACTTATTGTACTGGAGCTTTAGTCAATTTTAGCTTTAGTCAAAGCAATTTCAAAGATAAGTAGTGTGTGGCTTTGGCAAAAATAAATACAACCTTGATTTGATAAAAATGGTCTAACCTAATTCTAAACTTATTCTTGCAGTAATATTGGAGGCTTAATATTTGACCAACACTGTGCTTGACCCAACCTCTGAAATGGATACTGTTTGTACTTTACCCTGCCTCCCCACTCAAACCTGTTTCACTAAAAAGCACGGGCTGACTGACCCTGGACCCAGGGTACTCTGCTCCCAGATGGTTGTGAGGTACTGTAGTCATGTAGTGGGAGAACCTGTGAAATGGCAACAGTGTGTCCGCTGGCTGGGAAATACACAGGATTTTTCTGCCCTGTAATTGCTGCAAGCTGTGTCACCTTGAAGGTCTGAAAACCACTTTTCGTGTATCTGTTGGGTTTTGGGAATTTCTAGCGAACAAGTATGAATCTATGATAAATGTTAATTCTATAAGGCAGGGATTCATTCCGATCGCGAGTTACAGGCATTACGGCTTTTAAAGACAATGTTCCCGTGTTTGCGCAGATCCCATTTACAGTAAACGGCCTTTTAAAGCCATAATGTCTATATTCCGCGATTGGATTCAATCCCGACCTTTAATTCATTCCCTTTAACCTTATTTTTATTTACCAACAAGAGGTTTTAGTCTTGAGGAACTAACTGTGTGAAACAGTAAAGGGAACCTCTTAAGGAATCATTTATTTTGGGAAAGCAGAAATAAACTTCCCAAAATAAAAAAAAATGGATGTAAGTGCAGAAAAATGTCTTCACTGTTTTTATAAAATCATCGTATTTTCATTGTTTAAAAACTGACGCAAGGAATATTTTGGAAAAGGCAATGAGACAAAAACATACTACACTAAAGGAAATTAACTATTATAGTCCCCCCCCCCCCCCCCCCCCAAAAAAATAACAATCCAGGATTATTTGTGGAACTCCCATGCACAGGTGAACGTTGCATATCTTGCAGCCAAACACGCTCTCATGTCGTAGCCCCTTGTCCGTGCAGTTCCTGCAGCGGCGGGAGTGCTCAGCCCATGCCCGTACTCAATGGGTAAGTCTGCAAGGCGTTTGCGTGCTGCCTGCTCCACGCCCCCTGGAAGTCCCCGATGAGCTGCTGTGCCAGGCAGACACGGAAGTGGCGCTGGGTGAATTGCTGCCCGTTGCAGCCGGCCAGAGGGGTGCCCTCGCTGCTCTCCCGTAGGATGACGTAGGCGTTGATGATGCAGAGGTTGACGTAGAACCACAGGAAGTAGCGCCACCACTTCTTGCAGGGGCGACCCACTTGAAAAAACTCCCTTAGCCGGTGACACAGTTCCACCCCCCGAGTTGGAAGACAGACAGCTGACCACCTTGGTGTCCTGGCACTGGTAAAACTCACCAGGGAATAGCTTGCTGACGTTGTGCGGGCGGAAGACATCGGGGTAACCACGCCGACTGGGCTGGGTGGGCCCACTGGCATAGAGACCGTCCCGGAGTAGCCTCTGCAAGAGGGGCACAGAGGAGAAGAAACTGTACATGAAGAGGTGGTGACGCTTCCCCTCCAGACCCCTCACCAGTGACATCACCACTCTGTAACCCAGGGCAGCCACTGCCACCTCCTCACTGGCCTTACCCACATTAATCCTGGCACGGTGGCAGTAGCCAGAACCGCAATCACACAGCATCCACACTTTGAGTCCATTCTTTTAGGGGCTTAGAGGGCATGTACTGGGAAGGGGAGAAACATCCCTTCATGGCCACGGATCCCTGGTCGATTGTCAGGCAGCATTTGGGCGTGTACGAATCCCACACGGTGTTCTCGACAACGTTCCGCAGTTCAAGTACTTTGAAGAGGCCATCATACCACCGCTCGCCACGCACAGGCTCTGACTCACGATCGTATGGATGTAGGATTTGGGTGAGTTTTTCAAAGCGTAGAGCTGTCATAGTCTTTTTAAAGCATGTATTGCCTATGAAAATGTCACTGGCCTAGTACATGTCAGCATCAGGAAGTTGGTTGATGCCCATGAGAATGTTCAGTCCTATGTAAGCTTTTATCTCTCTTAGGTCAGTGGATGCCAGTGGGGGTCTGACTTTCCACTCCTCCTTTGCCGATAGAGGGCGTAACTGTTTGTTTGTTCTACCATGTGTTCAAAAAGAGAATCTGGGAAGAGTAACCGGAAATAGTCACAAGTGTCAGCATCGTCTCCCAGCGAGTGCTGTGGGCCACTGACAGCTGAACATGTCTCAATAGAAATTACCTGATCAGGTTTGCCCCAGAAGTCAGGAGAAGTGCAGTCCTCAGCAAGCTGAAAAAATGTTGTTTGCTCCTCCTCCAAATCGGAGAAATCAATATCCGAGTTGTTTGAGGTGGTGTCAGAGCAGTTGCTGGAGGTAGAATAATACCACTCCTCGAGCTTGATTCCATTGCCAGTGACCAAAATAGTATTGCAGCCTCTTCCCGCGATGTAAGTAGCTGTGTCTGTAATCTCCTCCGTTGCTGCTGTGCTTTTGAATCGATTCTCCCCCTCCTCGCTGTCCGAGTCCGAGTCTGGCTTTCTAAATGGAATTTCAAACCACTTTATTTTGACTGAAAGATTAAGCGGAGAATCTTCGCTGTCGGAGACCATGGTGGTTTCTGTGTCCGTGCTAGTTTCCAGAATAGTAAAGAAAAAGAGCTCACGATATAGTTTATGCAAAGGGTTCCTATTTGTAAATAAACTGTTTGTTTGTATTATGATACATAAAGAATGTTGAATTTGTGGCCTACATAATAAACAGTACATGTACTGTCACTGAGTGGCAACATTGCTTATTTGTAAGTTGTTTTTACGCAAAGTTGATTAGTTCTGATTTGATATTTTTTAGGTAGGCAATGTCTGATGAAGGTGCATAGCGTTTATTGTATCAGAATAGTTCCCTCAGGAAACAGCAGTCTCTTAGAATAGTGTGGGAATTTAGTCTGTCCCTCTTATATTGTTTGAATGTGGCCAGTCCCTATTCTTCACTCATAGAGGGGAGTATTTTTTTACTATTTTTTAACTATTTCCATTGCACTGTAGGCCTAACTATTAGCTGATGTGTGGTTTAGCCTACATTCATATCATTCAACATATGGCCCTCATATAATCATTCTTTCTAGTGGTATTTAATTTAACAAGAATGTTCCTCTGGCCACACCTACATATTACAGGTATGCATTGTTTTCAGCATTGGCCAGACCATGTCTTGTGAGTAGCCTAGATATTAGTTGAGCAACTACATATACTGGACTATTTGAATATGACTTAGGGTTTAGAGAATGTGGGTTTCACATGTAATTCTATGCAATGCAGCCTTGGTGTGCTGTCTTTCTGTAGTGTTTTCCTACTGTGGTCAGTGTACAGCTAGACCTAAAGCACTATACAACAACTAACTAATATATATATATATATATATATATATATATATATATATTGACTGAAGGTGTAGTCTTTCCGTAGGATATCTTACTGTAAATTATTTTTGTAATCAGTCCTAATGTGGGGGAAGGGACCAGTCCTAATGTGGGGGAATGGACCTAATAGGGAAATCAAGTCACTTGAACGTGGATAATAGCTAATATTTGGTTGACAGGTTGATCAATGAGATTACAACCTATTAACTCACTATAAAAGACAACCAAAAGTTAATTTCAAATGTGTTATCACTTTAATCTCAACCATCTAAAAACAACAAAATTCCAATGGAAAAACTGTGAGATTTTTGGTTTAGTTGTCACCCAAATGTCTATCACTGTGCATTCAACCATTTAAAATAAAACAACGTCAGATATTTTATTTATTTATAAAACATATATCTTATCACTGTACTTCATCTCATAACCAAATGACCTGGATTGCAGATGAGATTACATTAAAAGTACATTGTGTAATTGATCAATGTTGGAATAATACAGAGCAACAGGAGCAACAAAATTCTTCAAATTTGATGTTTGCAATTTGTTCCAGTCATTGGCAGCAGAGTACTGGAAGGAAAGGCGGCCAAAGGAGGTGTTGGCTTTGGGGATGACCAGTGAAATATACCTGCTGGAGCACGTGCTAGAGGTGGGTGTTTCTATGTTGACCAGTGAGCTGAGATAAGGCGGAGCTTTACCTAGTAAAGACTTATAGATGACCTGGAGCCAGTGGGTTTGGCGACAAATATGTAGCGAGGACCAGCCAACGAGAGCATACAGATCGCAATGGTGGGGAGTATATGGGGCTTTGGTGACAAAACGGATGGCACTGTGATAGGCTGCATCCAATTTGCTTTGTAGACTGTTGGAGGCTAACTTGAAAATGACATCACCAAAGTCAAGGATCGGCAGGATAGTAAGTTTTACGAGGGTATGTTTGGCAGCATGAGTGAAGGAGGCATTGTTGTGAAATAAGAAGCCGATTCTAGATTTAATTTGAAGATTTGGATTGGAGATGCTTAATATGAGTCTGGAACGAGAGTTTACAGTCTAGCCAGACATCTAGGTATGTATAGTTGTCCACATATTCTAAGTCAGAACCGTCCAGAGTGGAGATGCTAGGTGGGCGGGCGGGTGCGGCAGCGATCTGTTGAAGAGGATGCATTTAGATTTACTTGCGTTTAAGAGCAGTTGGAGGCCACGGAAGGAGTGTTGTAGTGCATTGAAGCTTGTTTGGAGGTTAATTAACACAGTGTCCAAAGAAGGTCCAGATGTATAAAGAATGGTGTCGTCTGCGTAGAGGTGGATCAAAGAATCACCCGCAGCAAGAGCAACATCATTGATATATACAGAGAAAAGAGTCGGCCTGAGAATTGAACCCTGTGGCACCCCCCATAGAGACTGCCAGAGGTCCGGACAACAGGCCCGCCAATTTGACGCACTGAACTCTATCTGAGGAGTAGTTGGTGAACCAGCCTAGGCAGTCATTAGAGAAACCAAGGCTGTTGAGTCTGCCGATAAGACTGATAGAGTCGAAAGCCTTGGCAAGGTCAATGAAGACGGCTGCACAGTACTGTCATTTATCAATGGAGGTTATGATATCGTTTAGGACCTTGAGTGTGGCTGAGGTGCAACCGTGACCAGCTCGGAAAACGGATTGCATAGCGGAGAAGGTATGGTGAGATTCGAAATGGTCGGTAATCTGTTTGTTCACTCAGCTTTAGAAAAATTTAGAAAGGCAGGGCAGGATGGATATAGGTCTGTAACAGTTTGGGTCTAGAGTGTCTCCCGCTTTGAAGAGGGGGTTGACCGCGGCCGCTTTCCAATCTTTAAGAATCTCAGACGATACGAAAGAGAGGTTGAACAGACTAGTAATAGGGGTTGCGACAATGGCGGCGGATAATTTTAGGAAGAGAGGGTCCAGATTGTCTAGCCCAGCTGATTTGTAGGGATCCAGATTTTGCAGCTCTTTCAGGACATCAGCTGTCTGGATTTGGGTGAAGGAGAAGCAGGGGGTGGGCTCTTGGGCCTGTTGCTGTGGGGGGTGCAGAGCTTTTGGCCGGGGTTGGGGTAGCCAGGTGGAAAGCGTGACAAGATGTGGACAAAGGCTTACTGAAATTCTCAATTATCATGGATTTATCAGTAGTGACAGTGTTTCCAAGCCTCAGTGCAGTGGGCAGCTGAGAGGAGGTACTCTTATTCTCCATGGACTTTACAGTGTCCCAAGACTTTTTGGAATTAGTGCTGCAGGATGCAACTTTCTGTTTGAAAAAGCTTGCCTTTGCTTTCCTAACTGACGGTGTATATTGGTTCCTGACTTCCCTGAAAAGTTACATATCGTGGGGACTATTCGAAGCTAGTGCAGTGCACCACAGGATGTTTTTGCGCTGGTCAAGGGCATTCAAGTCTGGAGTGAACCAGGGGCTATATCTGTTCTTAGTTCTCAAATTTTTGATAGGGGCATGCTTATTTAAGATGGTGAGGACGGCACTTTTGAAGAATAACCAGGCATCCTCTACTGACGGGATGAGGTCAATATCCTTCCAGGATACCCGGGCCAGGTCGATTAGAAAGGCCTGCTCGCTGAAGTGTTTTAGGGAGCGTTTGACAGTGATGAGGGGTGTTCGTTTGACCGCGGACCCATAACGGATGCAGGCAATGAGGCAGTGATTGCTGAGATCCTGGTTGAAAACAGCAGTGGTGTATTTAGAGGGCAAGTTGGTCCGGATGATATCTATGAGGGTGCCCATGTTTACGTATTTGGGGTTGTACCTGGTAGGTTCATTGATAATTTGTGTGAGGGTATCTAGCTTAGATTGCAGGATGGCCTTTGTGTTAAGCATAGCCCAGTTTAGGTTACCTAACAGTACAAACTCTGATGATAGATGGCGGGCAATTAATTCACATATGGTGTCCAGGGCACAGCTGGGAGCTGAAGGGGGTCTATAACAAGTGGCAACAGTGAGATATTTATTTCTGGAGAGAGAGATTTTTAAAAGTAGTAGCTCGAGCTGTTTGGGCACAGACCTGGATAGTAGCACAGAACTCTGCAGGCTATCTCTACAGTAGATTGCAACTCCGCCACCTTTAGCAGTTCTATCTTGAAGGGAAATGTTGTAATTAGGGATGGAACTTTCTGAATTTTTGGTGGCCTTCCTAAGACAGGATTCTGACATGGCTAGGACATCAGGGTTGGCAGAGTGTGCTAAAGCAGTGAATAAAGCAAACTTAGGGAGGAGGATTCTGATGTTAACATGCATGAACCCAAGGCTTTTCCGGTTACAGAAGTCAACAAATGAGAGCGCCTGGGGACACACAGGGCCTGGATTAACCTCTACATCACCAGAGGAACAGACGATGAATAGGATAAGGGTACGGCTAAAGGCTATAAGTACTGGTCGTCTATTGCATTCGGAACAGAGAGTAAAAGGAGCAGACTTCTGGGCGTGGTAGGATAGATTCAGGGCATAATGCACAGACAAGGGCATGGTAGGGTGCGAGTACAGTGGAGGTAAACCTGGGCATTGAGTGACGATGAGAGAAGCTGCATCTTTGGAGGCGCCAGTTTAGCTAGGTGCGGTCTATGCATGTGTGGGGGGTGGGGCAAGGGAGCTAACCGAGGCATGTAGAGCGGGACTAGGGGCTCTGCAGAAAAACAAACCATTGAGAGCTACCCTAAACAACAGTATTCAAGGCATATTGACATTAGAGAGAGGCATAAAGCAATCACAGGTGTTGATTGGGAGGGCTAAGACAACAATGGGTAAACAGCTAAGACAACAACAACGGGTAAATGGTAATGAATGGGTAGAGAGTGTCAGTTAGCTACACACAGGGCCTGAGTTCGAGGCTGGGGCTGACAGATAAACAAAATGAAGTACCGTGTTATTGAACAGTCCAGAAGGCATCAGCTGTGTAGCCGAGTGATCATAGGGTCCAATGAGCAGCAATGGATGAAACAGGGAGCCGCTCGGTAGTCGCTACTACGCTAGGCGAGCGGGAAACACGGCGTTCAGAGAGAGTTAGCGGGCCGGGGCTGGTAGCTGGGTCTTCACCGACATCAACGACGCAGAGGCCGGTTGAGAGCACATCGGCCGAAATACGTCAGCAGACCAGTCGTGATGGATCGGCGGGGCTCCGTGTCGACAAAGAGTCCAGGCCAATTGGCAAGAAAGGTGTTGTAGTTGGTGTACTTCGTTTGCTAGCCGGGGGAATGGGCCTAGCTCGAGGCTAACTGGTGCTTACAAGGGCGTTATCCATGATAGCCACTGGGTAGCAGCTAGCTAGTTGCGATGATCCGGTGTAATGGTCCAGAGCTTGCGGCAGAAATCCGGTAATGTAGTGAACAAAAAGGCAGTCCGATATGCTCAGGGCTGATATCGTGCTGTGCAGACCGGCAGATATTATCCTGGTAAAAGCGATTGGTGTCTGTGCTAAAGGTAAAGACCACTAGCTGTGGCTAACAATGACTAAATAGCTAGTAGCTAATTAGCTGGCTAGCTTCTGATGAAGGTCTAAAAAAACAGCTGATCCGTACCACGTTGGGTGAGAAGGATTGCAGGAAGGTATATTTAATTTGAAAATGGGAAAGAGTTTGAAATGTATACAGAAAATCTAAAAAAGCTGAATATTTACACAGGACAAAGACAAACCACCTTACTGCTACACCATCTTGGAATCCAGAAGTGGATTCCAAAAGAAAAAAATAAGCAAACACGTTTGGTGTTCGCTAAAAGGCATATGGGAGACTCCCCAAACAAATGGAAGAAGGTTCTCTGGTCAGATGAGACAAAAATTTAGCTTTTTGGCCATCAAGGAAAACGCTATGTCTGGCTCAAACCCAACACCTCTCATCGTCCCGAGACACCATCCCTACAGTGAAGCATGGTGTTGGCAGCATCATGCTGTGGGCATGTTTTTCATCAGCATGGACTGGGAAACTGGTCAGAATAGAAGGAATGATGGATACCGCTAAATACAGGGAAATTCTTGAGGGAAACCAGAAATCGGTCTTCTAGAGATTTGAGACTGGGACGGAGGTTCACCTTCCAGCAGGACACTGACCCTAAGCATACTGCTAAAGCAACATTCGAGTGGTTTCAGAAGTTAAGGGGAAACATTTAAATGTCTTGGAATGGCCTAGTCAAAGCCCAGACCTCAATCCAATCGAGAATCTGTGGTATGACTTAAAGATTGCTGAACCCATCCAACTTGAAGGAGCTGGAGCAGTTTTGCCTTGAAGAATGAGCAAAAATCCCAGTGGCTGGATGTGCCAAGCTTATAGAGACATACCCCAAGAGACTTGCAGCTGTAATTGCTGCAAAAGGTGGCTCTACAAAGTATTGACTTTGGGGGGGTGAATAGTTATGCATGCTCAAGTTTTCAGTTTTATTGTCTTATTTCTTGTTTGTTTCACAATATAAATATTTAGCATCTTCAAAGTGGTAGGCATGTTGTGTAAATCAAATGATACAAAATGGTTTTAATTCTAGGTTGTAAGGCAACAAAATAGGAAAAATGCCAAGGGGAGTGAATCGTTTCGCAAGCCTGTAATCGAACCCACAAATGCTGATGCTCCAGATACTCAACTAGTCTAAAGAAGGTCAGTTTTATTGCTTCTTTAATTAGTACAACAGTTTTCAGCTCTGCTAACATAATTGCAAAAGGGTTTTCTAATGATCAATTAGCCTTTCAAAACTTGGATTTACAACGTGCCATTAGAACACAGGAGTGATGGTTGCTGATAATGGGCCTCTGTACGCCTATGTAGATATTCCATAATATCAGTCGTTTCCAGCTACAATAGTCATTTACAACATTAACAATGTCTACACTATATTTCTGATCAATTTTGTTTTATGTTATTTTAATGGACAAAAAAAGTGATTTTCTTTGAAAAACAAGGACATTTCTAAGTGACCCCAAACCTTTGAACGGTAGTGTATATATTTTCATCTAATAATTGTTTAAGACTCCCGAGTGGTGCAAGGCACTGCATCACAGTGCTAGATGCGTCACGACAGACCCGGGTTTGAACCCAGGCTGTGTTGCAGCCGGCGCACAATTTGCCCAGCGTTGTCCGGGTTAGGGGAGGGTTTGGACAGTCGGGATGTCATTGTCCCATCACGCTCTAGCGACTCCTTGTGGTGGGCGGGGCACATGCACGCTTGTCGCCAATTGTACAGTGTTTCCTCCGACACATTGGTGCGACTGGCTTCTGGGTTAAGCGAGCAGTGTGTCAAGAGGCAGTGCGGCTTGGCAGGGTTGTGTTTCGGGGGACGCATGGCTCTCAACCTTCGCCTCCCCTGAGTCCGTTCGGGAGTTGCAGTGATGGGACAAGACTGTAACTACAGATAACATGATTTTTTTTTTTTTTTAAATGATAAAAATAATATAATAATAATTGGGCTGCCATCCTGTTAGAAGGTAACATATTTTATTACAGTGGTTAAGATGGATTTTCATTGTGATCCATGGTGTTTATCGCCCCCTAGTGGAGCTTTTTGGTACAAAGAAAGACTGTACGAAAACAGGAAGTAGAGAATTCGTTCTGCACGCATAGAAGCAGCTAAAAAGGTCTTTCAGTGTAGTTATTTCTTGTCACGCTTCAGCCTTGGAAAATATTTGTTTGTCAGTTCGATTCAAGCATATTGCTAGTGATGATAATCTTGTTATTGATAGAATTGCTTCCTTTTTAATGTTAGTTGGTTGCATTTACTCACAAATTGCCTTGCCTTTCATGTATGCCGTCAGTTGTATTACTTTGCTCGTGCGTCATGTAAACGAATTGTAAAACATACAATACTGAAGTTTTGTTACTGTTTCTAGTGTAATATGCTTTGTTACTGTACAGAGGTGGTTGCACGTTATTAGAGTAATTAAAGGAGTTAGCCAATTACCAAATGAGTAACAATTAGCTATATGGTTTGGCATCATGCCAGATACATGGTACCTTGGCACGTGCTTTGTATTTATGCAATTTCAACTCGAAATGTATCATGTACAGCTACAGTATGTCGATGTGAATTGAATATTAAAGTATATTATTTTCTGTATTTTGCAGTTTCACAACATAAACGTTTTCAAAAGTCACGCCTTGGGAGTTTTATTGAAGACTTAGTTGATAGCTATCTGTCTAGTTTTGCATGGGAACGCAATTCAAGGGCATAATAATAATTGTTAAATATATTCTTGTAATACTTAAAGGTGTCTTAAAATGTAAAATCAAATATCAAAATGATGCTTGGTATGACGTCCTAAAAACATATCTACGTTCCTACATATCTTCTTACTAAACCATCTTTGATATAGCAGTGTCTACAGCTGCATTGACATGGAGATGGGAACAGACTGAGGTTCCCATAAAAACCACTGGATGGCGATAAAGCATTGGCTTTCATGAGGTAAACTATGGTCAAAATGACTTAATTGTACAGTAGCTGGTGAGAAATGTAGGATTACTGACAGAGAATGTCAGTGTATGGGTGAGACTTAGTCCTGAAATATAAAATATCTATGTAAAGGGTTCTGATTTCCTCTGTCAGATGTGACATTTGTTGACTTTGGTGAATTTTATATCAGTCCAGACCAGGGTTGTGCACAGACCTTTCAGGGTGCAGCTCCTCAAAACGATTGTGATTTTCAATACTCTTAAATCCTTAAATATTATTAATCATCCTTTAACTCATATATGGGTCCTGGCTATTGTGGATATTTTAGTATTCGGTGGTTAGCTAAGGTTAAGACTACCTGTGTTGCTGCTGCCCAGACACACATGTGCAACTCCCGACTGAAGAAAGCATGAAGTTGAGTCGGAGTATCGTTGATGCAGCCGCTCTCTGCCAACCAGACCGAATATTGATGATGATGTATATCAAGTGCTACTCAAATTATATGCTGCTGTGGCAGTACTGTTGATATTTAAATGTGTTTCACATTATGGCCATTCTGCTGATGGACTGGGTCAGAGTGGCTTTCGTCAGGATCTGACCAGTGACTAATCCTATTTGCCTGTGCAATTTCTCCCTATTAGCCTTTTGAATCTGCCTCTTCATGTTTTTGTACTGTGTTCATTATTCATTTCTGTCACTGTTTCACAGGTATGGAACTGAAGCACATAGGGGCGCCTTTGTTCAGGAAATGGAATGAAATTCAATGCAAAGAAATTGCCGCACACAGCGCATTATACACTGAGTGTACAAAATACTAATATTGAGTTGCACCCTCTTTTGCCCTCTGAACAGCCTCAATTAATTTGGGCATGGACTCTACAAGGTGTCGAAAGCGATCCGCAGGAATGCTGGCCCATGTTGACTCCAATGCTTCCCACAGTTGTGTCAAGTTGGCTGGATGTCCTTTGGGTGGTGAACCATTCTTGAAACACATCGGAAACTGTTGAGTGTGAAAAACCCAGCAGCGTTGCAGTTCTTGACACACTCAAACCAGTGTGCCTGGCACCTACTGCCATACCCCATTCAAAGGCACTTTAATATATTGTCTTGCCCATTCACCATAGGAATGGCACACATACATAATCCATGTCTCTTTTGTCACAAGGCTTAAAAATAAGGTAAGAGAAAGGATCCTAGTTTCTTCTGGTGTTTTGTGCAAACTCTTCCTGGACACAGCCTTAGCAGGCTGACCTGAATTCCTCTCTGACTGCCATTACCCATGTTAACATGCACTACTGGTCAAAAGTTTTAGAACACGTACTCATTCAAGGGTTTTTCTATATTTTTACTATTTATCCTACATTGTAGAATAACTGTGAATACATCAAAACCATGTAATAAAACATATGGAATCATGTAGTAACCCAAAAAGTGTTAAACAAATTTGAGATTATGGCATTCTCTCAATCAGCTTCACCTGGAATGATTTTCCAGCAGTCTTGAAGGGGCTAAGGAGATGTACAAACACACCCCCATAAAGAAAATGAGAATTAAAAACAGGTTCAGCCCCTGGTTCGACCGTGATCTTACAGAGTTACTCCAGCTCAAGAATTCCATTTGAGGCTCGGCACACGCATACTCAGGCTGACTGGCTCTCGTTCAGGCAAATGATAAATAAGTGCACTCAGGCTATCCGGAAAGGCCAAAGTTAGTTACTTTAAGGAGCAGTTCTTTAAGGAGCAGTGTGTCAACCCCAAGAAGTTCTGGGAAACGGTTAAAGACCTGGAGAATAAACCCTCCTCGTCACAGCTGCCCATGTCCCTTAAGATGAGGACAGAGGGCGCTGTTGTCACTTTGGGGGAAAAACGTGCCCAATTCAAACGGCCTCGTACTCAATTCTTGCTCGTACAATATGCATATTATTATTACTATTGGATAGAAAACACTCTCTCGTTTCTAAAACCGTTTGAATTATATCTGTGAGTTAAACAGAACTCATTTGGCACAAACTTCCTGACCAGGAAGTGGAAAATCTGAAATCGATGCTCTCTTCTGGGTCCTGCCTATAAATGGGCATGATACCTATTAGTATACATGCACGTCATACACCTTCCCCTGGATGTCAAGATGCAGTGAGAGAAGAAATGGAGTGTTTATCTTGGTCTGAGATGGAATACGTCCTCTTGGAATGACGTTTCACCCATTTCCTGTTTTCAGGATGGCGCGAAGTTGGACCTGGATTTGCCTTCTGAATAGCTGTCGTTATAGGCGACTACTAGCTCCGGCTTTGATTTTATTTGATACATGTGACAATATCATCGTAAATATGTTTTTTCAATATAGTTTTATTCGATTTTTGAAATTTATTCGGGACGTTAGGCGTGTTGCGTTGTGTGCCTTTGTTCAGAAAGGAGAGCTTCGCGCCACTTGGCCAGTGTGCATGCTAATTCAAGAGGGAAAACGATGTTCTAAATCCAACAACGACTGTTCTGGACAAAGGACCCCTTGTCCAACATTCTGATGGAAGATCACCAAAAGTAGGACCCATTTTGTGATGCAATTTCATATATCTGTCGAACTGTGTACTAGTAGTTTTGCACCCAGGTTTTGGCCACTCTCTCGCTATAACATAAGCCTTATGTCGTAATGAAGATATTTTTAGAATTCTAACACTGCGATTGCATTAAGAACTAGTGTATCTATCATTTCCTATACAACATGTATTTTTTTGTAATGTTTATGAATAACTATTTGGTCAGAATAGGTGAGAGTCTAATAGAAATATCCGCACATTCTGGGAAAAAGAAGCTACGTTAGCATAATGGATAACCACTGATTTCAGCTCTAAATATGCACATTTCCGAACAAAACATAAGTGTATGTATAACCTGATGTTATAGGACTGTCATCTGAGGAAGGTTTATGAAGGTTAGTGAAAATTAATATATTTTGCTGGTTTATTCGCTAACGCTAACGTGCCTATTGCTATCGCTAACGTGCCTTGATGAATGAATGCGGTAGTGTGGTAGGCTATTGTAGTAAGCTAATATAATGCTATATTGTGTTTTCGCTGTAAAACACTTAAAAAATCTGAAATATTGGCTGGATTCACAAGATGCTTGTCTTTCATTTGCTGTACACGATGCATTTTTCAGAAATGTTTTATGATGAGTATTTAGGTATTCCACGTTGGTCTCTATAATTACTCTGGCTGCTTCGGTGCTATTTTTGAAGGTAGCTGTGATGGTAGCTGCAATGTCAAACTGATTTATAGCTCAAATATGCAAATTTTTCGAACAAAACATAGATTTATTGTGTAACATGTTATAAGACTGTCATCTGATGAAGTTGTTTCTTGGTTAGTTTGGTTGGTTCTTGGTTAGTTAGGTTGGCTTTGTGCATGCTACCTGTGCTGTGAAAAATGTCTGTACTTTTTTGTATTTGGTGGTGAGCTAACATAAATATACGTGCTGTTTTCGCTGTAAAACATTTAAAAAATCGGACATGTTGGCTGGATTCACAAGATGTGTACCTTTAATTTGCTGTATTGGACTTGTTAATGTGTGAAAGTTAAATATTTCTAAAAAATATATTTTGAATTTCGCGCTCTGCCTTTTCAGTGGAATGTGGGAGGAGTTCCGCTGGCGGAACGCTGGAGCAGTAAAGGTTAATGTTGATGGTGTGGTTGTTACTGACAATGAGCACATGGCTGAGCTCTTTAATCACCACTTCATGAAGTCAGGATTCCTATTTGACTCAGCCATGCCTCCATGCCCGTCCATCATTTCCTCATCTCCCAGCCCTTCTAATGTCACTAGCCCCATTGCTCCTCACTCTTTTTCCCCTGCCCCGCAGCAAAGTGTCTCCCCGTAGGCGGTCACTGAATCCGAGCTGATAAAGGTGCTCCCTAAACTTGACCCCCCAAAAACATCTGGGTCAGATGGTTTAGACCCTTTCTTCTTTAAGGTTGCTGCCCCTATCATCGGTTCCCATTGCTTGGAATGCAGTCAAAGTGCGTCCTATATTTAAAAGGGGAGATCAAGCTGATCCTAATTGTTATAGGCCAATTTCTATTTTCCCCTGTTTATCAAAATTGTTGGAAAAACTTGTCAATAATAACTACCTGGCTTTCTTGATGTCTATAGCATTCTCTATGGTATGCAATCTAGCTTCTGCTCAGGTTATGGATGTGTCACTGCAACCTTAAAAACTTCTTATGGCTGCAGGGGCAGTATTGAGTAGCCGGATAAAAGGTGCCCATTTCAAACGGCCTCGTACTCAATTCTTGCTCGTACAATATGCATATTATTATTACTATTTGATAGAAAACACTCTCTAGTTTCTAAAACCGTTTGAATTATATCTGTGAGTAAAACAGAACTCCTTTTACAGCAAACTTCCTGTCAGAAAGTGAAAAATCTGAAATCGATGCTCTGTTCTAGGACCTGCCTATAAATGTGCTTGATATGTATGAGTATACATGCACTTCATACGCCTTCCACTAGATGTCCCATAGGCTGTGAGAGGTGAAATGGGGTTTCTAGGTGTTTCTATGGTGAAAAGAGAGCTCTTGGAATGACATGACCCCAGAATTCCTCTGTCCAGGAAGCGCATAGAGGTCACCGGTAATGGCTTCTGAAAAGCAATCGTTATAGACGTGTTATATCTCCGGCTTTGATTTTATTTGATAAATGTGATCATATCATCGTAAAGTATGTTTTTTCAATATAGTTTCATCAGATTATTGAAATATTTTCGGGAGTTTAGGCGTCTTGCGTTCTCTGGGTATGGTGAAGATGGAGAGCTTCGCGCCACTTGGCTAGTTAGCTTGCTAATTCGAGAGGGAAGAAGGTCGTTCTAAAACCAAACAACGATTGTTCTGGACAAAGGACACCCTTGTACAACATTCTGATGGAAGATCATCAAAAGTAGGACCCATTTTATGATGATATTTCATATATCTGTTGGAATATGTTGACAATTATTTTGCGCCCAGATATTGGGCTCTCTCTCGTTATAACGTAAGCTGGATGTGGTAATGAAGTTATTTTTAGAATTCTAACACGGCGATTTCATTAAGAACTAATGTATCTATCATTTCCTATACAACATGTATTTTTTAGTAAAGTATATGAATAGTTATTTGGTCAGAATAGGTGAGTGTCATAAAAATATCCGGACATTCTAGGAAAAAGATGCTACGTTAGCACAATGTATAACCACGTATTTCAGCTCTAAATATGCACATTTTCGAACAAAAAAGAAGTGTATTGTATAACCTGATGATATAGGACTGTCATCTGATGAAGCTTATCAAGGTTAGTCAAAAATTATATATCTTTTGCTGGTTTGTTACGATCGCTAATTTTTGCTGCGGGTAAATGGCTTGTGTTTCTGGCTATTGTGGTAAGCTAATATAACGCTATATTCTGTTTTCGCTGTGAAACACTTAAGAAATTGGAAATATTGGCTGGATTCACAAGATGCTTGTCTTTCATTTGCTGTACACTATGTATTTTTCAGAAATGTTTTATGATGAGTATTTAGGTATTTCACGTTGGTCTCTATAATTATTCTGGCTGCTTTCGGTGCAATTTATGATTGTAGCTGCAATGTAAACTATGATTTATACCTGAAATATGCACATTTTTCGAACAAAACATAGATTTATTGAATAACATGTTATAAGACTGTCATCTGATGAAGTTGTTTGTTGGTTATTTTGGTTGGTTCTTGGTTAGTTTGGTTGGTTTTGTGCATGCTACCTGTGCTGTGAAAAATGTTAGTGCTTTTTTGTATTTGGTGGTGAGCTAACATAAATATACGTGCTGTTTTCGCTGTAAAACATTTTAAAAATCGGACATGTTGGCTGGATTCACAAGATGTGTACCTTTCATTTGCTGTATTGGACTTGTTAATGTGTGAAAGTTAAATATTTCTAAAAAATATCTTTTGAATTTCGCGCCCTGCACTTGAGCTGGCTGTTGTCATAAGTGTACCGACACCGGGCTGCAGCCATAAAAGGTTAAAGGTCATCAAGATGTCAGCATTGCCCTTGATTCTAAGCAATGTTGTGCTGCTATTTTTATTGACTTGGCCAAAGCTTTTGATAATGTACCCCAAGGCTCGATCCTAGTCCCCACTCTCTTCTCAATTTAAATCAACAACATATCTCAGCCTTAAATATTTGACTCCCCGTACCTGCTCCTGTACTCCAGCGTCAGTCCTTTCAGAATGCAGAAGCCACCAAACGAAGCATTGGGGAGTGCTGGCTTTCCTGTTGGTGGTTACGTCGGGTCCGGGGGCCGCCCCCGATGGAACTGGGGGTGCCAAAGTCAGCTCGTCAGGGTTTCCTGCCCTGGTTGGCTCAGAAGGCGCCTATCCCACGACAGGCCTCAGCCGAATCATCAGGTTTTTACACCCAGCCGGCTTGTCAGGCTGCTACGCCTCCGCTGGATCATCGGGCTCCCACGCCTCAGCGGGATCAACAGGCCTTCATGCCTCAACTGGATCGCCAGGCTCCTATGCCTCAGCCGGCTCACCAGGCTCTCACACCTCTGCCGGTTCTTCAGGATTTCACGCTCAGACGGCTTGTCCAGCGCCAGTGCCTCGGCCGGTCCTTCAGGCTCGCCCAGGTGGGACGGCGGGTGGCGCCTAGAGGGGGGGGGGTAATGTCTCACGCATGCTCCCCAGCATTACGCACACCTGCCTTCCCCCATCACGCGCATCAGCGATTATTGGAATAACCTGGACTCAATCACCTCTGACAGTACCCCCCTCCAGGGGCTCCACTCGGCGTCCCACCTGGGCGAGCCTGACGGACCGGCCGAGGCACGGGTGCTGGACAAGCCGGTACTGTCACGCCTGCTCCCGCTCTTCCCCGGCTCCCCAGCATTACGCACTCCTGCCACCATCATTACGCAAACCTGACTTCCCCCGTCATGAGCATCAGTGATTATTGGACTCACCTGGACTCAATCACCTTTGTCATTACCTCCGCTATATCTGTCTGTTCCCCCGCTTCAGCATTGATTGCCATATGTCCTTGTATACCCGTGTGCTGATGCTGCTCCTGTCTTGTTTCCATGTCTGTTCCAATTAAATGTTTTACTCTCTGTACCTGCTTCTCTACTCCAGCGTCGGTCCTTACAGTAAACGCTGTTCATATTGTTTATACATTAACTATTCAAGAGAAAATACTTTATTTTTGTGAAATATATTGGTATTTTAACATAATACAAACCTGTGTGGCAGCCATTCTATCATGTCGGAGAGCAAAAAGCCTCTCCTCATGCTCATTTCTGTCTCTCTGCTGCCTGCCCCTGCCTGTCCGTCCTCTGCCCCTGGCTCTCCCTCTAGCCCTGCCCCTTGCCCTGCTAGTTGGACTGCCATCATCAACATTGTCTAACGCAAACTGCGCATACAATGAATGGCGTTAGATAGATGTCCTGCTATGTGAAGTACTTTCTTAAATACATTGGCTATTACAAAACAATTTCACAAGGTTGAAACTATTGCAGCTAGCTGTAGCTGCAATTGTGGAAAACTAACTTTGGTTTAGCAAACGTTAACAAGGCTAGCAAGGGAACTGACAGAACACATCACGGAAACTTGCCATATGGTTTTACAATACAAATACTTTTTGGAGTTAAACGTTATATTTCACCTCATCACTCGACATTCTGTGTGTCCAGTGGTTAGCTAGTGGACTGCTGCTGTAGCTGAATGAAATGGCTGGCTAGCTAGTTAGCTATGCCTATATAAACAAATCCACACGTTTTAGAATGAAAGGGAGAGCGCATGCAAAGTAGGAATGACTCTAGGCCTGTTGAGAAAGGGGGCGGTGGTGGGGAGGGGGGAGAGTTGTTCTAATACGCCAAGCTTCCACCACGTGGGAGAAAAATAGGGATATATCATTTAAGTGCCTATGAACGATGTATGTTATTAGGTGGTGTCACGATCGTCGTAACGTGGAAGAGAAGAAGACCAAGGCGCAGCGTGATAACTATACATCTTCTTTTTATTAGAAGACGAAACGAACAACACTTTACACACTAAACAAAAACAACAATCCGACGAACGTGAAGCTATACAAAACAATAAGTGCAGACACTGGCAAGTTACACATAGACAATCACCCACAAACTACCTAATGACTATGGCTGCCTAAATATGGCTCCCAATCAGAGACAACGATAGACAGCTGTCTCTAATTGAGAACCAATCTAGGCAACCATAGACATACATACACCTAGACTAAACACTGCTCCATAAACATACAAAAAAACCTAGACAATACAAAACACATACATCCCCCATGTCACACCCTGCCCTAACTAAAATAATAAAGAAAATAAAGATAACTAAGGCCAGGGCGTGACAGTACCCCCCCCCCCCCCCCCCCCCAAAGGTGCGGACTCCGGCCGCAAAACCTGACATAGAAGGGGAGGGTCCGGGTGGGCCTTCTTACGGCGGCGGCTCGGGTGCGGGACGTGGACCCCACTCCACCATAGTCAATACCCGCTTTGGTGGCGCCTCTGGAGCGAGGACCCTTACAGCGAGTCCCGGACTGAAGACCATCCTAGAGGGCGCCACTGGACTGAGCGGCAGCTCCGGACTGAGGGGCAGCTCCGGACTGAGGGGCGCCCCCCCCTTGGTTTGTGCTGTGGTGGAGATCTTTGTGGGCTATACTCGGCCTTGTCTCAGGATTGTGAGTTGGTGGTTGAAGATATCCCTCTAGTGGTGCGGGGGCTGTGCTTTGGCAAAGTGGGTGGGGTTATATCCTTCCTGTTTGGCCCTGTCCGGGGGTATCATCGGATGGGGCCACAGTGTCTCCTGACCCCTCCTGTCTCAGCCTCCAGTATTTATGCTGCAGTAGTTTGTGTCGGGGGGCTAGGGCCAGTTGATTATATCTGGAGTACTTCTCCTGTCTTATCCAGTGTCCTGTGTGAATTTAAGTATGCTCTCTCTAATTCTCTTTCTTTCTCTCTCTCGGAGGACCTGAGCCCTAGGACCATACGTAAGGACTACTGGGCATGATGACTCCTTGCTGTCCCCAGTCCACCTGGCCTTGCTGCTGTTCCAGTTTCAACTGTTCTGCCTGCAGTTATGGAACCCCTACCTGTCCCAGACCTGCTGTTTTCAACTCTTAATGATCGGCTATGAAAAGCCAACTGACATTTATTCCTGATTATTATTTGACCATGCTTGTCACTTATGAACATTTTGAACATCTTTGCTCTCTCTAATTCTCTCCTTCTTTCTTTCTTTCTCTCTCTCGGAGGACCTGAGCCCTAGGACCATACGTCAGGACAACCGGGCATGATGACTTCTTGTTGTCCCCAGTCCACCTGGCCTTGCTGCTGTCCCAGTTTCAACTGTTCTGCCTGCGGTTATGGAACCCCTACCTATCCCAGAGCTGCTGTTTTCAACTCTTAATTATCGGCTATGAAAAGCCAACTGACATTTATTCCTGATTATTATTTGACCATGCTTGTCATTTATGAACATTTTGAACATCTTGGCCATGTCCTGTTATAATCTCCACCCGGCACAGCCAGAAGAGGACTGGCCACCCCTCATAGCCTGGTTCCTCTCTAGGTTTCTTCCTAGGTTTTGGCCTTTCTAGGGAGTTTTTCCTAGCCACCGTGCTTCTACACCTGCATTGCTTGCTGTTTGGGGTTTTAGGCTGGGTTTCTGTACAGCACTTCGAGATATTAGCTGATGTACGAAGGGCTATATAAAATAAACTTGATTGATTGATTGATTGATTGAAGGGCAGCTCCGGACTGAGGGGCAGCTCCGGACTGACTGACGGCTCTGGCAGGTCCTGGCTGACTGACGACTCTGGCAGGTCCTGGCTGACTGACGACTCTGGCAGGTCCTGGCTGACTGACGACTCTGGCAGGTCCTGGCTGACTGACGACTCTGGCAGGTCCTGGCTGACTGACGACTCTGGCAGGTCCTGGCTGACTGACGACTCTGGAAGGTCCTGGCTGACTGACGACTCTGGCAGGTCCTGGCTGACTGACGACTCTGGCAGGTCCTGGCTGACTGACGACTCTGGCAGGTCCTGGCTGACTGACGACTCTGGCAGGTCCTGGCTGACTGACGACTCTGGAAGGTCCTGGCTGACTGACGACTCTGGCAGGTCCTGGCTGACTGACGACTCTAGCAGGTCCTGGCTGACTGACGACTCTGGCAGGTCCTGGCTGACTGGCGGCTCTGGCAGCTCCTGGCTGACTGGCGGCTCTGGCAGCCCCTGGCTGACTGGCGGCTCTGGCAGGACCTGACTGGCGGGCGGCACTGGCGGCTCCTGACTGGCGGGCGGCTCCTGAATGACGGACGGCTCTAGCGGCTCCTGACTGACGTGCGGCTCTAGCGGCTCAGGACAGACAGGCGGCTCAGACGGCGCTGGGAAGACGGGCGGCGCAGGCGGCGCTGGGCAGACGGGCGGCGCTGGGCAGACGGACGGCTCAGATGGCGCTTGGCAGACGGCAGACTCTGGCCGGCTGAGGCGCGTGGTGCCAGAACTGGTGGTACCGGGCTAAGGACACACACCTCAAGGCTAGTGCGGGGAGCAGCAACAGGGCGCACAGGGCTCTGGAGACGCACAGGAGGCTTGGTGCATGGTGCCGGAACTGGTGGTACCGGGATGGAGACACGCACCACAGGGCGAGTGAGTGGAGGAGGAACAGGGCTCTGGAGACGCACTGGAAGCCTGGTGCGTGGTGTAGGCACTGGTGGTACTGGGCTGGGGCGAGGAGGTGGCGCCGGATATACAGGACCGTGAAGGCGTACTGGCTCCCTTGAGCACCGAGCCTGCCCAACCTTACCTGGTTGAATGCTCCCCGTAGCCCGACCAGTGCGGGGAGGTGGAATAACCCGCACTGGGCTGTGCTGGCGAACCGGGGACACCATGCGTAAGACTGGTGCCATGTACACCGGCCCGAGGAGACGCACTGGAGACCAGATGCGTTGAGCCGGCTTCATGGCACCTGGCTCAATGCCCACTCTAGCCCGGCCGATACGAGGAGCTGGGATGTACTGCACCGGGCTATGCACACGTACAGGAGACACCGTGCGCTCTTCCGAATAACACGGTGTCTGCCCGTACTCTCGCTCTCCACGGTAAGCCCGGGAAGTTGGTGCAGGTCTCCTACCTGACTTCGCCACACTTCCCTTTAGCCCCCTCCCAAGACATTTTTGGGTCTGACTCTCAGGCTTCCAGCCTCGCTTCCGTGCTGCCTCCTCATACCACCGCCTCTCGGCTTTAGCTGCCTTCAGCTCTTCACGAGGGCGGCGATATTCTCCAGGTTGTGCCCAGGGTCCTCCGCTGTCCAGAATTTCCTCCCAATTCCATGAGTCCTGCGATCGCTGCTGCTGCTTTTTCCCACGCTGCTTGGTCCTAGGTTGGTGGGTGATTCTGTCATGATCGTCGTAACGTGGAAGAGAAGAGGACATCCCCCATGTCACACCCTGACCTAACTAAAATAATAAAGAAAACAAAGATAACTAAGGCCAGGGTGTGACAGGTGACCGGCGCACCGGTTTGTGCCAAGAACTGCAACGCTGCTGGGGTTTTCATGCTCAACAGTTTCCCCTGTGTATCAAGAATGGACCACCACCCAAAGGACATCCATCCAACTTGACACAGCTGTAGAAAGCATTGGAGACAACATGGGCCAGTATCCCTGAAGAGTCCATGCCCTGACGAATTTAGGCTTTTCTGAGGGCAAAAGGGGAGATGAGATGGGACTTCCTATGGGTTAAAGAAAGAACACAGAATCCAATACAGATCACAGGTGGTATCAGCCAATGAAAATATTCGAGCGTTCTCCTTGAGGAGACAATGGAGAAAGAGCTTCCTGACCACAAGAGGCATGTACTACTGTTGTCCATCCCTAATTTAACTTTGGAAATCAACCAGAGGAAGAAGGAGGCTTTCTAAACCAACATATGGAGACTAGCTTTAGTATCTGGCTTTGTGGCAGCAATACCTATCCCAGGCCTTTCCTTTGCTGTAGATGTAAGCATCTTGGTAATTGAGATCAAGAAGTACTATAACTCTTTTGGTCTTGATGATGAGTCCCTGCAGAGCCTTGCTAACAGAATGAATGTGCCGGTGGAGGAGCTGAAAGCAGTGCTCAAGTCACCTCTGAACAAAGAAATAACCAAAGATGTGGTTGTCAAGTTGTTTCAAAATGCAGTTCTAGCAGGAGTAATGTTGGTTGAGTACCTGTTCAGTAACATTCCTATTTTCGGCAGCTTTGCTGCAACAGGGATTTCCTATGCTACAATCAACTACCTATTGACGAAGTGTCTGAATGAGCTGGCTGATGATGCACACAATGTTCTGATGAAGGCACTTGATGGCCAATGAGTGAGAATGTTCCAGATTGAATTGCAATCTATATCTGTGTTTGCATTCTTTCTTGAACACTGTCTTCAAACAAGGAAATGCTGAAAAGTAGATAATTAAATTATGCAGTTTGAAAATAAATGTTCAAATGTAATTGATCAATGGAAAAGTAAGGTCACAATATAGTTTCAATATAGGTTAGCACAGTATAACCTTACTGGATTAGATGGGAAATTCATATTGGGATCTACAGCTTTTTACTCATAGTAAATTACTCTGAAAATATATATTCCCCGAAAATACACCTGCTTTTACAATTTAACTTCAGTATAATCTATTCCTAGCCTTTATAGAACCAAATTGGATGTGCTTTGAAACAATTGCATGATATTTGAACATTACTCCCTCTAGAAAGTGGATTTGAAAATAATCCTAGTTTAGAATGAACCAGTGTTAATTGTCTATATATAAATTGTGGTTTTACCCAATATTAGTCATTCAGTACATATGTTCTACATGAGAATAAATTATTGACCAGTTTCCTATGTGTTCTGTTCTGAATCGCATGAATCTTTATCTAAAACCGTCACTCTTTACTTTCCCATACTAACTAGTGCAATATTGCAGTTCATGAGCAGACCACCAGATGGTACTATTTAGCTGGTCAACAGTTTTAGTGTTGGTCATTCAAGGCAGTAGATGGTAATGAAAGGAATACCTAGTCAGTTGTACAACTGAAATGTGTCTTCCGCATTTAGCCCAACCCCTCTGAATCAGTAGAAGTGAACTCTAAATAAAACACGAGGTTCAGTAATGCACATGACATATTATAGATCTGTAGACTCTAAAGAAGAGGGTTTTACAACATGAGCCTTATAAAAATAAATTGCTCATGTGCCTGACTGAATGCAGTTTCTGATAAAACCATTTAACTGACCACAGATTCACATTGTGTTGTAAACCAGCTCCTATAATAGATGGTGCTCAAAGAGTAGATAAGAGGTTGTTGGTACGGGTTTTATAGGACGTTTCTCTGCAATCTATGGTTGAGCCATGTGTATAATGTTGTTGATGGATACTCTGACATCATACCAGCGGCGCTTTGGCCTGGATGCAGATTCCTTGCAAGCAGTTAGCTACACTGACAGAACCTTTTCAAGTACAAAAACAGCTCTCGATCTATAACATCCCACTCAATGAACAATAGTTACACTTACTGGATGATGTCACTCCACGGTTAATTATTTCCCTTCAGTCCTTTTCGGGTTGGTTTTATTATCTATTTAGTTTTCTAAGTAAACCACACTAACTTAAACCCTACATATGAATGACTAACATTGAAGGCGTTTGTCTCTCCAACGGTAGATTTGACTAGATGATCATATTCACTTCTCCTACTGTAAACCTTTCTCCCACACCCTTTAGGTGCTTTATGAGAGGGTACACTTCACCACTGGAAAGAAGCTGTCGGAGCTCAAAGTGCACGGTATGCTGAGTGAGACAACGTGTCCCAATGCTTGGCACTGTGGGAATGTCTTCACTACTACCTACTGACCTCCGCACTTAACGACCTGAGTCAGGACGTAGAAAGAGTGATGGGCGTAGCACTTGAGATACCTGTCACTGAGTAGACCGATGGTCTGACAGTTATTCAAATAGTTTACCACTCACTAAAAATACATGAAAAAGGGTTGATCTGACATCTGTTTTTTATATTTTGCATAATGAAACAAATGCAGTGACATTTACTGCTTTTGGGGTTACTTATTTACGCCAGTCAATTAAATATAAATTATTATGATGTATTCTGTACTTTTAGTGAAGGCAATTTGTAAGTGTTGATTTCATTGTTATGACATTCTCTTTACATTGATCAAAAATAAAAGTTCAATGTTCAACACCACTGCTCACACACCCGTCGTTACTATGACAACCAGTGTAGCCAAGTCAACAAACGACTGCTGTCTGAACACACACACACACGATTTGCTGTTTGGACAGTCAGTTTTCCAAACATATTTGAAAAACAAAACTGATTTGAGCATTAAGGCCTGCACTGTGAACAAGGCTTCAAGGAAAGATTCACCTATTTTGAATGTAATATTGTTTTTGTGCATCTCTGAGTGATGTTCTATCAATTCCCTGGGTCACTTCATATTTTCATGTGTATCTGAGTTACTGGCATTCAAGCACACAGAAATCCGGCCGGTATGACATAGCACAGAATAAAGTAGTTCTCACTACTATGGAATTGAAAAGGAATACGACATTTAGATTGCGAAAACCTCTATCACACGTTAGATTTCAATACTTGCCTATGTCATAACTTGGGATGATGTCTTTTCTCGAATGAGCCATTGAATATATTTTTGCGATATTCCTACTTTAAAAATATATTATTTTTTTTACGAATCCATGAATGAAAGAATGTATCACGCCCCACCCAGCAGACTGTGGACCAATCGTATTCACGTTGTCATATTGCGTCACGCGGTTGCTAAGCTAATCATCATGCAATCCCTAATCAAAGGCAATGTATATCTACGTGCCTATTTTCCTCAAAAGAACATAATGTCTCAAATCCAAAGCTGTACGATATTATAGATAGTACATTTTCTCACATCTCGGAAAAGATTTGTAATATTGTACTTCTTGTTGAAAAAATGTGTGCTAATGTTGGGCTTTTGAGCTAGCGCCCAATAGACTGTACAGAAGGTTGGTGGCACCTTAATTGGAGAGGACAGGCTTGTGGTAATGCTTGGAGTGTAATTGTATTAAACACAAACACATGGGTTCCATTTGTTTGATGCCATTCCATTAGCTCCTTTCCAGACATTATTATGAGCCGTCCTCCCCTCAGCAGCCTCCACTTATAGACTCCAATTCCCTCCTTGAAGGAGGGTACTCCTTGTCCCAGAATCGCCCAAAATGCACCGTACGGCCCATTGACGGAGTATGGGCAACGTTTCCCATCTCCTCAAAAGTATGTCCGCCGTTGTGAATTTCAGATTCCACTCTGTGAATCACATCGATCTGCAGGTTGAACATGGTGAGATTGTAGACTCCTAATTTACATGCTGATATTGTCTTTGGTATTATTGTGTCTAGCTACATTTGCTTGCTAGCTAGCTGCCAAGCTAGCCAGCCAGCCCACAGAGAGAGCATTGCATTGTGGATTTTGTCGTCGACTTGAGATGCAATAGATTTCCACAACAATTTTTCATGTTGCTAGCAACCTTATTATAATGTCAAAATGAAACATGTGTTCAACACTGTAAATGAAAGGAATTCGTGGTTTCTGGTGGATTTGTGTAGCTCGTCGTCATTATTTGGGATTAATTGGGTGTTCTATTTGAAAGGATGCTTCGACTTTGATTTTTTTTCCCCATTCAAGGCCTCTCAAAGATAAATGCATGTCTGTGCCACAAGAGGGTGCAAGGTCCTTACAGTAACAGTCCTTTCATATGTACAGTATATACTTTAGACTTTCCTGACACACATCATTTGCATCAAAGTCTGGCTATTTTATGACTTTTCTGACATGACTGATAGACAAATCCTAAACCTGACACATTATTTTTCAACTATTGTCATAAGATGATCAGGAGAGAGAAATGCAAACCTTCACCATATGCTACTGACAAACTGGGACATCAAGTTTAATCATGGTGGTCCACACACTTTAGCAATGCATCCTTCCTTCATGGCGATCACTATTCTTATGTATTTGAAAATGTGTAAGCTATAAAGAGTGATCTTGACACTCACTCACCCAGATCAGTGATACATTGTCAATAAGGGCCTCACACATTAGCTGGCATTATACCCACCAGCTAGAGCCTTCTATTTACAGCATTGCGTCAACTGAATTCATTACATTTAGGTTTTTTAAGATGTAAATGAAATCACAATTTAAAATACTAATTATCATTGTTTGATCTATAATGTTCAGTTGAATAGACAATTCATACATTTTATCGATACTTCACACACTTATTTTTTTTATCAGGGTCTTGAAGTAAGGCCAGGATAAAACCACATTTTTGGCATCCACGGCGCGAAGGGTCCATGCGGCGCCAGAGATTATGAGGCAGTTGCAGTGAACGTTGGCTGTACAGAAGATCCGTGCCTAACTCCATGCACCTCCCGAAATTGTACAACCCTGGAGGTGACTCCCACTTGAATAACAGTGCAACAGTGCATATGATACACAGGGAACTGAGTAGAAACACCACATTGTGTAAACAATTAGACTTAGATGAAACATGTCTTAGCTCTTCTGTACCTGATCTTTCTCCTTTTTGTGGGTAAGTACATTTTGTGGGTTAGCTTATTCTCTTGTTGGAATTCCACTTTTGATTTATTTTAGTGCACTACTGATAATATGTCTGATCCAAAAGTTCTCTGGGAGAAGAAACAGTCAAGAATGACTTGAATTCAGTATTTGAGTTCATTTAGTTGTTGTATATTACTTCCTGTATTTACTAGGTGCCTGGGGAAACACTGGCAGAGAGATAGACCAGGATTCAATCCGATCACACTTTGTCACTTATGCACCTTTTAAAGATAATTTCCGACATATGTCGTGTTTACTGTGATTGAGGACTTCACGAATGCAGGAACGTTGCCTTTCAAATGTGCAAAGCAGACAAAGTTCAATCAGATTGAATCCCGTCCATAATCCTGAATACTGGCCATGGAATATATATATCTGTTATGTATTGGCCTTGTTCATGATGATGTTACTTTCTTTATTCATCGGACATTCTGTACAGTGTCAGGAACTGCAGAGCTGTGCCAGGAATTCACCTTGACAAAAACTGACACCCAAAACGTCTCTCATCGAATGGCTTGTGACAGTCCTCTGCAGCAGTTACCTCCACTGGTACCTTTACAAAGAGGGAGAGACTTTGAGGAGGATGCTGTACATGGCGACTGCTGATGAGAGAACACAGGAGATGAGACACAAAAATATCAATGGATGAGTGACCCTGGCTTTGAGGAAGTTGCAGCAGAGAAAGTGGGCTCCAAGTATGTACACTCTGAAAATTCCTGAAATAAAAACCAATCACTCAACCACC
Organism: Salvelinus namaycush; assembly: GCF_016432855.1. Taxonomy (NCBI): domain Eukaryota; kingdom Metazoa; phylum Chordata; class Actinopteri; order Salmoniformes; family Salmonidae; genus Salvelinus; species Salvelinus namaycush. Next base: position 7,308,388 of record NC_052324.1, on the reverse strand, counting down.
TACTATTGTGCCTAATGGGAAAAAGTGTTTAACTACAAGACACATCCTGTATCAAAACTGATGTTACAGTAGTTTGTTTTATTCTGAATTAGAGACCATGTAGCACTCTCTGCCCAACTTTCTGCTTCAAATTATATAACATCTGCAAGATAAAAAATATGCTGGATTTTCTCTCACAATTAAAGCTGGTGTTTCTTAAAACATTTAGTTTAATAAAAGCATAACATTGCATAATTGTCAGCTCCCGATAATAGAGTTCACAAGAGCTCTAACTGGTGACATTGTGTGGACTCACGCAGCATCTTGCGTCACCAATTTGATATAGAAAAGTATATTTTTCCAAATTGATAAAGCTTTTTAGTGCAAAGTGACAAGATGCGCATCTTGCATGTGAGCCCCATATCTCCAAACGAGTGACAATTGGTAGCGGTTATATTCCGCAACATTTTGAGAGATTAAAGACAACTTTTACAGTATTACAAACACTTATAACATCTGGTTTCTAGTAGGCAGAATTAGAGAAGGACCTATCAATTCTCTGAATCTCAGGCAGTTGGCTCAAGCCTGTTTCTGTACTGGAGTCAGCCTACCTGTCTCATAGACTCTGACCAGCAGCTTCTTATTATTATGGTTAGAAATCACATTTGATGGCCGCAACTGAATAATCACCCTTACAATACTTCGAACCACCTTTATTTTTTATTACAATTTCTGAAAATCTACAATAGAAATTGACTAACCCTAGTCATCATTGAAAGGAATGTGACATGGTAGCAGTAAGCTGGTTTAATTCTCCTTTATACATATTTTCTTCTTGATTTCAATATGGAAGGAAAACCAGGTACTGGTGTTTTGTATGAACTGTTTCTTGTTGAGTAAAATACAAATTTACGTACTAAATTTGAATCATTGTGTTATTCTGATAGCATAGTTTTGTGTTCCCCCATTATGAAAGGGGGGCATGAGTGAAACCTTTTGGGAAGCGCTGCATTAGTAGAATATCAAAAGGTAGGATTGGCTTCTCTTTGGTTTAGGGGTTGATGATAGTCAGAATAAAAACAACGAGGAAGATCAGAAAACAAGGAATGGCTTGTTCAGTAGAATAGATTCGGAAAAACTCAGCCTATTTCCAACATCAAAGCATTTGTTATGGAGTCCAAAGGTATTTCAATATTATGAAGAGTGTGGGCTGCCCCCTTGTTTATGTCTGATCATACAATTTCAGTTTCAAGTTTCTGTTTAATGGAAATCACACAAACCAAGCCTGGGCCCTCACACAATTTGCCTGTATGTCATACTAAATGTGAACGTCCATAATTTATGAAGTGATCTTACCGGTATGCAGGAATAAAGTTTTGTAAATCACCCATTTGAAAGAACAATTAACAATTCATTTGAACTATACGCAATAACAGCGTCATATTATTGTAATCATCATTCCCTAAACAAATGACCTGAATATCAAGATACAAGACATATTTTCAATGACTTCTGAATAAACTGAAGCTACTTATTTTAAACATTTTTTAATTTCAGAATTTTAAAGTTAGACTCAGCAAAATGGCACTGCCACATGGAGTACCGTAGATATTGAGATGAGTGAGATGCAAGACTTCTCCTACACAGTCACACAGTATCTGTGCACGTGCACAAGTTCACTTCATGCTGTTACAGCATGGTAGCCCGAGCATCAAAATAGTGGAGAAGTTGAGCCTCGCGCTTCAAAGCTCTTAGTTGTGGATATCCACCCATTATGCTGTTTACTTTCTGCATCTTAGACATAATGCCGAGTGTTGATGATCATTTACATGAGAATGAGACCAAGTCAAGACGCTGGACAGGGTGGAATTCAGTTGTAACAAAAAGGCAGTTTATTGGCACAAAGATATCTTGTCCTGCAGTTAAGCGTGCACGGACCTAATCATATGGCTCGGAAGGAGTCAGCTGAAAAGGATCCTAAACAGAGGTTACAGCAGATTTTATACATGGAACAATGTGTGTAGAGTCTCGTCGTGTTGGTCTTCTGACTGGTCCTGATGAGTTGGAGGCGGGCCTGCTCTAGCCAGAACAGTAGCCCCATTGGTGCACAGCAGAGTCCTCTGCTCTTGGCACCCGACCAGTAGAGAGGGGAGAGAAGTGTGTGTGTTCATGCGATGTAATGTTTGTGTGTCCAGGAGTCATGTGATAAGGGGAACTGTAACTGGCAGTTACTGTCTGGGGCTAGGGGTTTCCTGAGTTAGAGGGATGTGAGCAATTACTTAAGTCAGGCGGTTTAGTTTGGCGCTTCTATAACTGTTTTGTGCGGTCAGCATCCTTGTCACAATGGGGTACCATTGTGTCAATGAGGAACCTTGTTCTGTGCAATAGTAGTCTTGTGTTTTAGTCATGGGGTGTGTTGTGCAAGCTTTTAATCCTATGGTTACAAGCAGGCTCTACAAGCAGCCGGAGGGCCCTAGGCCAGTATATGAATATATGTATATTCACGAGTCAACCTTTAACGTCAAATCACTTTCTAAATTGACTGCCTTCAATTCGAATTGACCCTGACCCAACCTTGGATATCCATTGCTTTAAACATTTTGTTTGAAGATGACCAGGACACACTTTCTTGTGGACAGATGAACTTGTGGATACCGTTTTTATATCTCTACGTGTAGTGTGAAGGAAGTTTGAGGTAGTTTCACGAGCCAATGCTAATTAGCGTTAGCGCAGTTACTGGGAGTCTACAGGTAAGGTAGCATACGCTAGCATACCTGTAGACTTCCAGTCATTGTGCTAACTTAGTTAGCATTTGCTCACAAATCTACCTCTAACTTCCTTCATACTGCACAGAGAGACATAAAAATAATCTTGCAGTATCCCTTTAATCGTTGGTACAAAGGTAGGACTGCAATCCTATTTTGTTGGTGCAACGTTAGCTAGCTAGGTAGGTTAGTTTTAGCTCACAAAGAGCAAGTGAACAGAGAAACAGCTTCGCCCTATCCAATTGTAGCAGCATGATCAACCTACAGCCCATCCATTTCTTTACAGACAGCAGAACTAGCCAGTGGATTTATTCAGAGCGCACAGCACTTCGCACTGTTTGAGTGACATTAGAAAGAGAAATGCTTTAAAAAAATTATTCACAGAATTCTCCATATCCGTTACTATACTCATTTTGTGAAGAAAATAACGTGCTCCCTGTTTTTATTAATGAGGCATAATAACCCAACGATGCTGAATAATTTAATTATAGGTGTACAGCAAGTACCATTTCATGTAAGTTGACCAAATTCAAAGTCATGTTCAGGTACCATTGCATGTACATTTTATTTTTCATTCAACTCTTGCCGATGGTTAGCAAGTAAAGTTGACACAAAGTTAGATAGTGTACATTAATCAAATTGGGCCTGGATCACAAACTTGGACACAGTTGTTGCCTGGTGTGCATACTTTATTCCACGCCCACTGTGATGTGTACCACTGCCCACCGGGCGAAATGCAGTGTTTTTTAGGAGTCCCTTCTTGAGTATGGTTCACTGCTCTTAGAGGCACTTCCTTATAAAGCTTTACTAGTCAAGCAAAGCATCTCACACTTGCCACATAACAGGCCAGCATATCTCAGCACAACCATGCCTCCATTGTGTCTTACCTTTATCCTTTTAGTCGGTAAGTGTATACTTTGTATTTAAAGTGTCTGGTGCCGTAGATGTTAAATACTCAGTTGAAAGATTCAGTATATCCACTTTACTCACACCATCTATCTTCTCTTTTCTATAGCAGCAGCAGAAGCTGTGAATCTGCATCAGGAGCAGTTAACAGTGACCAAACCCTTGGGCAAATCCGGTGTTATTGAATGCAAAGCTACAGACTTCAACACTGGTAACATTCACTGGTATCAGCAAAAAGACAGAGAAGCTCTGAGGTGGATCCTGTTCATGCATAAAGGTGGTGGAAAATCAACCAAGGATCCTGCTTTTGAGGATTACCAAGCAGAAAAGGTAGAGAATTCTGACACATTCACACTGACAATCCCTACCCTGAAGACAGATCATGTAGCCACTTACTACTGTGCTAGCTTTGATAACCACAGTGACAACTGCAGTTCATTCCCTGTGCAGAAAACTACCGTACAGTTATCCTGTCCTTCTCAATGAGAAACCGTAGCTCCACCACAGGATGTGACATAAGCAGAGGGTTGAGAAGCTGTTAGAAACCACACCAAACCCAGGTGTTGATGTTTTAACTCCCATCTTTACTTCTCCCCTATCTAACCACATTCTCTGATGCTTCGTGGGAGGACCAATGAAATCAGTGGGGAATCACACTGAGGAATATATTTTTGACTCACAAATAGTTTCTTGGAATACCTTTTGAATATAACGATAGTATTATATATTATCTAAATATTGTATATAATGTATATCTACTGTATGGTTTATATTGACTATAACCATGTAAAATACAGATGAACTGAAAGCAGAAAAATTGCAATTGTGTCAATAGTGGAAAAAACTATCATAGCATGACATGCTATTTGTGGTTTTGAGAAGGGATTTAACTTTTAGTTCTCTAGATCTAAATGAACAAAAAGATGATACGTTTTTGTCTAGGATTTACTTGGAGTGTGATTCTGGATCTGGGACACAGGAGATTTTGCGGTTTGGATCCGGCTCAAAACTCATCATCTCTGGTAAGGACCTCGACTTGATACAGTATATTATATTTGTTTATTTGACTATATTTAACGAATGAAATGAAACCATTTTAGATGTCTGTTACACGCAAATGCAATGGCTTAGAATAGGACAAAATAACTTTATTTTCCTAGAAAGAAATACATTCTATGTTATGCAAACACTTTATGTTAGAGAAGTTTAAAAGGAATTGCGTGGGCCGGAGACTGGTCAAGTGGTAGAGCTGATTACTCTGGATCAGGCGTACCTCCTGGCAATGGGGGTTAAGAACATTTCTGAGCTGATAGATATATAATACACTATTCTTTTTTATACCATGGCATTGTTGAATACTCGTTTCTGATGGCTAGAAAGGCTTTTTTGTACCCATGTTATTTTTCCTTGTGTGTGTGTGTTGATATTTTAGTACTATAATAGATTGGAAAGTGCAAAGTGTTAAAAAATGGTATTCTTATAACGTGAGTTTCGATTGTTTCACATAAAAATCAGATGAGAACCAGCTCAAGAAACCCAAAGTGACCATGTACCTGGCGTTCAAACCTGAGCTGAATGGGAAGACCACCCTGCTATGTCTGGCTAGAGACATGTTTCCAGACTTAGTCAAGATCTCATGGAAGATGGAGGATGAAAACGGCCGAAACGTGGAAGTGTCCAAAGCAGAGAGGGAACAGCTGGAGCAGCGGGACGAAGGACAGACGACCAGTATGATCATCATTTATCAAGGAAAGGCAGATGCCAAATACATCTGTTCGGTGGAGCATGAAACGGGCCCTGAAGAAGCTGACACATCAAAAGGTAGCCAAAGTTTGAAATATTCCACAATTTGAGTGGTATTTTCCTTCTTATTTGTTTTTGAATTACTAGTTAACATGGCAATGTGTTAGTAATTTTCCAGATAATTTAAAAACAGTGTAATTGAAACATTGAATTGAGACGTTAGAGAACTACCTGTGATAATGAAATTATCCTCCAGAAATAATTAAAGATGTTGTGATTGGATATACAATAATCTTTGGTTTAATTACACCATCTAACCAGGGTGGGGTGCTTTGAAAAAAATCTAGAAAAACTTTCAGTTTACATCCTCAATCGTATTCGAATTGACCCCAACTCTGCATGTAACCCTCACATTGTCAATCAATGACTTATTTCTCACAAATACATGTTCTTTGTTACTTGTAGGTTTTTCATCCGAGCAAAATGTTTGCTCTCCATCTACCAATGCGATGGCACCACCCTATGGTGAGATTAATTTTATCATTTTATGAACTTGAGGTCTGCGGGCGACTAATTTCTTTATCCTGCTCCTGAAGCTTTTCATATTGCTCCCTCTGACTTCTTGTCTGACTCCCACCCGTTCCCACAATAACTGGTCCTGCACCCGACCACAGTCCTGAAATGTTGTTTTAGGTGTATGTGACGCAGCTCAGTTGACAGTCCTGGTCACAGCAATTGCGCTACTCAAGGCAAGATCAAAATGTGCCAAAATAGCAACCCCCTAGAGTCAATGTCCGCTCCCCGTGGAAATCGCCATCAAAATACATCTGTTTAAACTAAAGATATTCATTTTTCTGGCATGGGCTGCGTCTCAATCTGCCACATCTGCCAATGGACGAGCTACAGCTGTGTTTGTCAGACCATGAGACATCCTGAAAATCGGTCTTCTCACGAAAACGTCTGTAGCTTCTGAACAGTTTGGGCTACACACTAATATGACCCCTCTATGGAAAGGTGAGTTTCCATAGAGTTTTGCTCCAGGATGTTCACAAACCTCACAAGACTTGTCTTTAGGTAGCCCGGTACTAGTTTTAAAAAAATATGGAAGTATATATGGAAGAGGTTTAGTGACCAACATTTTTTTTTATATATATTTGTAAAAAAATATATATATATTTTCCTGATCTTTCTTATATCTCTCAGATATAGGACATACACTTTAAAACAAACTTCCTTACATTTTTTGACTATCGATTTTCCATGTATCTTTAACATGTGGAAAGGGGGGAAAATATTATTAGTTTTTCACAAGCGTAGCAGGATGGGCTTTTAGCTGAACAATAGACTATTAAACCTTCACTAAAGAATTGTCTAATAGCCGAGCTAGGTCTAAAGTGTTACATTTCTAACTCAAAACAGCAGTATAGTATTTCTTCATCAACATCTTTATGCTTTCGTTAATAAAATAAAATAACGAGAAAAAAGACATTCAAATGCGGATGTTTATATTAACTACATTTTAGTCGCACTTGATGAATGTATTTGTTGCATTGTTGTACCATCCATTTCTCTAGCCAAAACCGAAGGTGTTGTAGGTCTTTTATTTATTAGATTTATTTTTAATTGCCTTTATTTTACTACATAAAGGTCTAGTTACTCTGCTGGCGTCTTGACCCGGTTTATGCCCTCATTTGCAATGCAAGCCCGGGCGGCAGTGTGTTTTGAGTAATTGTCTGCATTTGGAAAAATATATATTTAGCCTAACAGCCAACATTAGGTACAAAAATAGAAATATACATGTACATAGGCCTAAATGTAACACAATATTACTATAATCCTACCTTGAAAGAAACTATGTGTACCCAGAAACAGCATATCAGCATATTGATGACTTCTTCCTCAACGAAATCTCGAGCCATGATACCTGAAAAAGGAGGCAAGAGTGAATTATTGTGGAACACATAACAGTCCGTGAGGTGTAGTCTATAATATTTGATGTACCTTTTGCTTTGTAAATAGCCAAACTTACCATCAAAAATCGAATATGGGCCTGGTCCCTGGCGAGAAATTGCCCCCCACACATGGAGTTTGAGCGGATACTTGGGACTCGGCTTGCTTGATCTTCTTCCTTTTTTACTTCCTTTTTTTCTTCTTCCCTTTTGAGCAAATTGCTCAAGGGCCACGGTTGATTCGTCTGTGAAGATGACATTATCGAATATCTCGCCAGCTTTGATCTGGGCCTGCAGGACACGAAGGTCTTTGTTAGTCAGACAAATCATTGGGTCGAAACTACAGAACAGTACAAAACAAGAGAACACACATAGTTAATGTTCTGATAATTATTTTTTATATATATATATAAAACATTGCTTACCGAGCATTTCCATAAGTCCACGAAAGTTTCTTCAACTGTCTTCTGACTGTAATTAGAGCAATGTTGATGTCGTGCCGTAATGCCAGCAGATTACAGATGGCCTTTGTCGATCGTTCATCATCTTTATGAATATAAGCAAGTGATGTCTGCTAAATAATCAAGTTAGGTTTCTCCAGAAATAAATAATTCTAAATAACAAACTGGCTTTATTTACAAATTAGTGAGAATGTCTCACCCCATGTCCAAGAATTGCCTTTTTCTCGCTCACTCTAGGTTAAATGAAAACGAAATCTCCAAAATATTGTTACTTTTTAAACCATGCGATTATTATTATTAATTAATTTAGAAGTATATAAAAGCCCCTTAGATATTCTCACAGATCCTAACGGAAAATGCCCCTTAGATATTAATTTAGAATCCTCCAATCCTCTAAATGTAGTTATTGGCGGAGAGTCACGTCATTGAAAAAAATATTTGTATTTATACTGTAGGCCTACCATAGGCAATACGAGGCTCACTAGTGTTGAGTAATGTGCTGTTAAAAATGGTGTAGGTCGTATTTATTTAAAGAGCATATTGAAGTTAGAAGCAAAAGCCTACAACTATTTTAGCACCGTTTCACGCTGCTCTGAGGCAAACATGGGGACTGGTCTTGATAAATGAATGAGATTTTTATTTTCACTTAATTTCCATTTTGATATTGGTTAGACAAGAATTATAAAATGAGGGTGCAGAAATGTTATGCTCTCAGTGTACTGTCACCTTTATTTAACTAGGCAAGTCAAATTCTTATTTGCAAGGACAGCATACTCCTTCCATATTTTCCATTCCATCCTAATGGAAACCCTGAGGGTTTAGTTTTTAGTTTTTCTCTGAATATAAACACCATAATATTAATCTAATTAATTAAGCCACATTTCTTAAAATCAATCCCATATCCTATGTCATTACAAAAAAGGTTTTAAATTCTCTGTTAATGACAATACGGAAGACTATCAAATGCTTCTCAAAGATGCCCTCTTGAGGTCAAAATAGCAATAACTTGCATTAACAGAAAAAATGGCTGACAAATAGATAACGTGCCACCGAATGCTGCAGCAGCCAGCAAGGTGTGCCGCAGTATGACACAGTGGTTCCTCCTCTAAAAGGAGCATCTCAAGGCCATCAGACTGTTAAACAGCCATCACTAATACAGAGAGGCTGCTGCCTACATACAGACTTGAAATCATTGGCAACTTTAACAAATGGATCGCTAGTTACTTTATTAATGCCACTTTAACAGTAAGTACTAAATAGTCATTCTTGAGTAAAAGTAAAGATCCCTTAATAGAAAATGACTCAAGTTGAAGTGAAAGTCACCCAGTAAAATACTACTTGAGTAAAAGTCTAAAAGTATTTGGTTTTAAATATACTTAAATATCAAAAGTAAATGGAATTTCTAAAATGTACTTAGGTATTGAAAGAAATAGTATAGGTATTCATATTTTAAAATTCCTTATTAAGCAAACAAGGCGGCACACTGTTTAAAAATGTACGGATAGCCAGGGGCACTCTCCAAAACTCAGACATCATTTACAAAACAAAGCATGTGTTTAGTGAGTCCGCCAGATCAGAGGCAGTAGGGATGAGCAGGAATGTTCTCTTGATAAGTGTGTCAATTGGACCAGAGCTCAGAGCATGCGCTGACCAGCTGGCAAATGTCTTCACTGACATTTTTAATCTCTCCCTGACACAGTCTGTAATACCTACATGTTTCAAGCAGACCCTGCTCCCAAGAATTCCAAGTTAACCTGTTTGAATGACTATCGCCCCGTAGCACTCACATCTGTAGCCATGAAATGCTTTGAAAGGCTGTTAATAGCTCACATCAAAACCATCATCCTAGACACCCTGGACCCACTCCAATTTGCACACTGCCCTTTCCCACCTGGACAAAAGGAACACCTAGATGAGAGTTCTGTTCATTAACTACAGCTCAGCGTTCAACACCTTTGTGCTCTCCAAGCGAATCACTAAACTAAGGACCCTGGGATTAAACACCCCCCTCTGCAACTGGATCCTGGACTTCCTGATTTGCCGCCCCCAGGTGGTGAGGTAGTCTACAACACATCCGCCACGCTGACTCTCAACACGGGGGCTCCTCAAGGGTGCATGCTTAGTCCCTTCCTGTACTCCCTGTTCACCCACGACTGTGTGGCTGGGCACGACTCCCACACTATCATTAAGTTTGCTGATGACATCACGGTGGTAGGCCTGATCACCGACAACAATGAGACAGCCTACAGGGTGGAGGTCAGAGACACTGCCAGGATAATAACCTCTCCCTCAATGTCAGTAAGACAAAGGAGCTCATCGTGGACTACAGGAAATGGAAGGCCGAGCATGCCCCTGTCCACATTGACAGGGCACTAGTGGAGCAGGTCAAGAGATTCAAGTTCCTCTGCGTCCACATCACTAAGGAATTTTCATGGTCCTCACACACCAACACAGTCGTGAAGAGGGCACAACAACGTGTCTTCCCCCTCAGGAGGCTGAAAAGATTCGGCATGGACTCTCAGATCCTCAAGAAGATCTACAGCTGCACCATTCAGAGCATCTTGACTGGCTTCATCACCACTTGGTATGGCAATTGCTTGGCATCCGACCGCAAGGTGCAAGAGGGGGTGTCCAGGGCCTCTATACCAGGCAGTGTCAGAGGAAGGACCTAAAAATTGTTAAAGACTCCAGCCACCTAAGTCATAGACTGTTCTCTCTGCTACCACACGGCAAGCGATCGACGCACCAAGTCTGGAACCAACAAGACCCCTGAACAGATTCTACCCACAAGCCATAAGACTGCTAAATAGTTAATTAAATAGATAACAAATAGCTACACGGACTATCTGCATTGGCCCTTTTTGCACTAAATATTTTGACTCATCACATAAGCTGCTGTTACTGTTTATTATCTATCCTGTTGCCTAGTCACTTTATCCCTACCTATATGTACAGTGCATTCAGAAGGTATTTAGACCCCTTGACTTTTGTTAAGTTACAGCCTTATTTTAAAATTGATGAAATTATTTCTTTATGCATCAATCTACAAACAAAACCCTATAATGACAAAACGAAAACAGGTTTTTAGACATTTTTGCTATGAGACACGAAATTGAGCTCAGGTGCATCCTGTTTCCATTGATCATCCTTGAGATGTTTCTACAACTTGATTGGAGTCCACCTGTTTTAAATTCAATTGATTTGACATGATTTGGAAAGGCACACACCTGTATATATAAGGTCCCACAGTTGACAGTGCATGTCAGAGAAAAAATCAAGCTATGAGATCGAAGGAATTGTCCTTAGAGCTCAGAGACAGGATTGTGTTGAGGCACAGATATGGGGAAGGGTACCAACAAATGTCAGCAGCATTGAAGGTCCCCAAGAACACAGTCGCCTCCATCATTCTTAAATGGAAGGAGTTTGTAACCACCAAGACTTGCCTGGCCAAGCTGAGCAATCAGGTGAGAAAGGGACCTTGGTCAGGGAGGTGACCAAGAACCCGATGGTCACTCTGACAGAGCTCCATAGTTCCTCTGTGCAAATGGGAGAACCTTCCAGAAGGACTATCATATGTGCAGCACTCCACCATTCAGGCTTTTACTGTAGAGTGGCCAGACGGAAGCCACTCCTCAGTAAAAGGCACATGACAGCCCGCTTGGAGTTTGCCAAAAAGCACATAAAGGACTCTGGCCATGAGAAACAAGATTATATGATCTGATGAAAAAAAGAAAAAATCTTTGGCCTGAATGCCAAGTGTCATATCTGTCAAATTCATCCCTACGGTGAAGCATGGTGGTGGCAGCATCATTCTGTGGGGATGTTTTTCATTGGCAGGGACTGGGAGACATGTCTGGATTGAGGGAAAGATGAACGAAGCAAAGTACAGAGAGATCCTTGATGAAAACCTGCTCAAGACCTCAGACTGGGTCAAAGGTTCACCTTACAACAGGACAACGACTCTAAGCATACAGCCAAGACAACACAGGAATGTCCTTTAGTGGCCCAACCAGAGCCCGAACTTGAACCCGATCGAACATCTCTGGAGAGACCTGAAAATAGCTGTGCAGCGATGCTCCCCATCCAACCTGACAGAGCTTGAGAGGATCTGCAGAGAAAAATGGGAGAAACTCCCCAAATACAGGTGTGCCAAGCTTGTAGTGTCATACCCAAGAAGACTTGAGGCTGTAGTCGCTGCCAAAAGTGCTTCAACAAAGTACTGAGTAAAGGGTCCGAATACTTATGTAAATGTGATATTTCAAATTTTATTTTTAAAACATTTGCTCAAATGTATAGAAACCAGTTTTTGCTTTGTCATTATGAGGTATTGTATGTAGATTGATGAGATTTTTTTTTAAATCCATTTTAGAATAAGGCTGTAATGTAACAAAATGTAGAAAAAGTAAAGGGGTCTGAATACTTTCCGAATGCACTATACATATCTACCTCCATTACCTCGTACCCCTGCACATCGACTCAGTACTGGTCCCCCGTGGAAATAGCCAAGTTATCTTTATCTGTATATTTATTCCTTGTGTTTTAATGTTTCAATAATGTCTTTTTTTTTCTCTCTGCATTGTTGGGAAGGGCCTGTAAGTAAGCATTTCACTGTTAGTCTACACTTTGTTATGAAGCTTGTGACAAATAAAATTGTATTTATGTATTTGAGATATGTGTATTTCATTTTCAATAAATTAGCTATATTTTCTAAAATCATGCTTTCACTTTTTAAATATGGGGCATTGTGTGTAGATGGGTGAGAAAACAAATATTTTATTTGAATTCAGGCTGTAATACAACAACATGTGGAATAAGTCAAGGGGTATCAATACTATCTGAAGGCACTAGATTGAAATTAACACATCAGTCTTCTCCCTCTTCCTCAGCAACCTTCCAGTCCATGTGCAGTCTGCGTCTGGCCTCTCTGGTTTACACAGTGATGATAGTGAAGAGTATGTTGTACTGCTGCGGGCTCTCTCTCCTGCTGCACCACAGGAACATGGGAAATAGCCCTCCTACCTGAAGAAAAGCTACCTGACACACCATATGTCATCTGTTCATTGTGAAGAGTTCTGAAAGAGCTCTGGGAACAAGGAGGAAATTTCAGTTCCCATTTTCCTCTTCCAATCCCTCACAGTGAGCAAACATACTATTACCGATGTCTATGAGAAACTTTTGTATTCCAAACTCATTTGGCCACATCTATAAAAGTTACTGTTATTTTAAAGCTCTGGGAACGAGTCTAAAGAAGGCCAGATGTATTGCTTCTTTAATCAGTACAACAGTTTTCAGCTGTGCTAAAATAATTGCAAAAGGGTTTTCTAATGATCAATTAGCCTTTTAAAATGATGAACTCGGATTCGCTAACCCAACATGCCATTGGAACACAGGAGTGATGGTTGCTGATAATGGGCCTCTGTATGCCTATGTAGATATTCCACAACAAATCTGTTTCCAGCTACAATAGTCATTTACAACATTAACAATGTCTTCACTGTATTTCTGATCAATTTGATGTTATTTTAAATGGACAAAAAATTTGCTTTTCTTTCAAAAACAAGGACATTTCTAAGTGACCCAAAACTTGTTAACAGTCGTTTCTATAAACTCTGGATTGCTGATGCTACGTATTGGCCAATGAGAGGCCAATGAGAGGTGAAACGTTTTACTTTCAGGAAAATGTTTTTATGTGTATATTTTTTTATGTTTAGCTCACATAATATTATTTAAGGTGTCTGTAATATAATACACATCGCAAAAACAAATTTAGACATTAGTAAATGCATATATATATGTATATAGATATAGCTTCTCCCCCCAAAAAATACAACAGTGAAGGAGTACCAAAATGGAGGCACGTTGGCTATCTAGTGTATATATAAATCATTGTTCAAAATGAGTGTCTTGAGAAGGTTCAGAACAGTGGCGTGATGTGACCAAGTGATGGAGGAGGTGCAACCCATGATTTGTTCTCTGCTCAAAACTCCTGTCTATGCTTAAAGGGGCGATCTGCAGTTTCTACATACATTTTTTTAAATTAAAACATTAATGATATATACCCATTGATTCTTAAAGAATATGAATTAGAAATGCCTCATGAGCTTAGTTCAACTGTCATACCCCATCAGAAACCATAATATAAGCTTGTTTTACTCCAATGTAATTTCTCCAACGTTTTTACCAAAACAATGGCGGGGAATTGCTTTATTATTGTTTTAACAGCGGATTGCCCCTTTAAAATAAATGTCGTATTTTCTCCAAGTCTTAATGATTAGACTTAGAAACGTTTAATTTTTGTTCTTTCCCTATGTCTTTATGTGTGTTCATAAAAATGTTGTACAAGTTTTCATGGTATTTGTTTTTTGTGTTAAATAAATGTTTTATAATCTTTGCAGTTATTCATTTGGGGGTTTTCATTGGTTTACATTTAAAAAATAACGAATGTGATTATTCGGAAACACTCAAATAAAAAACTATATTTTGGTATTATGTCTATTAAACCACTGTTAATACAACCCCCTCCCCCCCCCCTAATGGTGCATGTTAGCAGTCAAGTTTCAAGATGAAGAACTTTCAGTAGAGCAATCACTTGCCTTGAATTAGCTTATCAGATCGAACCTCCAGATGCATAGTTCACTAAACTAGCTTGTACTGGAGGTGGATCCAATGGTCCATTCAAGGCATGGTACATTTATTTTCAACCAGCCTTAACTTGGCGATACATTTTTCACTCTCAATTTGAAAGGCACCGTTGTCTTATGAATAGAGAATTATCAACAAAAAACATTTTCGGGGGCCGATGGCCAATATTATATCATGTGAAAATGTTGATTTAAAAATCTCCCAGAGACAGCCATATACACTCTTAGAAAAAAAGGTGCCAAAAGGGATCTTCAGCTGTCCTCATTGGCGTACCATTTTGGTTCCAGATAGAACCCTTTTGGGTTCCATGGTTCTCCTTTGGGGACAGACGAAGAACCCTTTTAGGTTCTAGATAGCACCTTTTTTTCTAAGAGCCTAGGCCTATGCATTAATGAATCAATTATACTACCATACAATCAATCTGACATTGTTTTTAACAATATAAGAACATATATTTGATGAACTAGGCGAATCAAGATAGCATAGGCCTACTCGCAATACAGGTAAAAGCATATTCAATAGGAGTGTATGCATTGAGTTATTGAGCTTGTTTTGGATGGGCTACAGATGACAAACAATCTGTTTTACTTCCATTTGGGAGTTATGCCAGGCCTACTGATCAACATACATAGAAGTAGCCTTAGGTATTCTCATAAGTTGCACTGTCTCTTTAAGACCAGCCACCAGTCACTCATTCACAAATCACTTATGCAGGCAATTTGAAATAAACCCGTTTTTTTTGTGTTGATCAGCTTTGAAATCAGTCTATGTTGCTTTATGCTTTGCAAAGTTGTAGGGTGGTGAGCTTCAGCTGTAAGCTAACCCGCAATGTTAGCTTTCTGTGAATGTAAAAACATTTTAAAGGTCCCGAACAGTGAAAATCATGTTTTTCATCAAACTGGATGATATTCAGAGGAAACTAGTTCAAAGTAGGTTGACCCACGTATGAAAAATGACTGTAGCTGGTACATTGATAAAGTTTGATCATTAAGTTACTGGTCCCCTCCCAACATGTCAAACTCTTGGATTTAGTAGGCTGGCATTACTGGAACACACTCTTTTCACACCATTTGCCTGGTGGGCGCTGCCGTACATCACGATGGGCATAGATTTCAGTGTGCATAATAATAATAATTAATAACAATACGGGTGCACACAGCATCGAGAATGAGATGGGCACTCGCTCAAGTCTGGATCTTGGAATCTATTTTCAACCCACCGCCTAACTACAGTATGGATGTTATTGTTTCATCAATGAGTGACAAAGATGAAGTAAGGTCGTCACTGAATTCATGTTATGTTTGCTATTTCATGCAGCAAAACAAATGATTTTTTATTCCAATGTCTAGTATTTAAAGTTCAGATATATCATTCACGCAAAATAATGAGACTGGGTGATAAAGTTGGCCTCATGTATAGGCCCTCCAGAAAAGAATTAAGATCAAGGACATCCAAAATCCATCACATGAACTATATTTAATGAAGCCAGCAATGCTGATATCAAATTAATTTAAAATAATTAAAGTTATCACATGGGGCTAGAGAGAGAGAAAGGGAGAGAGAGATATGCTCACACACATACAGCTTATGTAGCTAGGTCTACAGTAAAACTCACACCAAATCATCCAAATCAAAGTTTATTTGATGCGCAGAACACAGCAGGTGTAGACCTTACAGTGAAATGCTTACTTACAAGCCCTAACCAACAGTGCAATTTTTAAGTAAAAAATAGATATTAGGTAAACAATAGATAAGTAAAGAAATACAATTTTTAAAAATGTTAAATGACAGTGAATATAACAGTAGCGAGGCTATATACAGGTGTCATTGTGCGGGGGCACCGGTTAGTCGGGCTAATTGAGGTAAAACATACATGTAGGTATAGTTAAAGTGACTATGTATAGAGTAGCAGCAGCGTAAAAGAGGGGGTTTGCGGGTGGCTGGACACAATGCAAATAGTCCGGGTAGCCAATGTGCGGGGACAACCGGTTAGTCGGGCTAATTGAGGTAATATGTACATGAATGTATAGTTAAAGTGACTGCATAGATGATAAACAGAGAGTAGCAGCAGCGTAAAAGAGGGGTTGGCGGGGGAGGTTGGGGGGGGGGGGGGGGGGGGGTTGACACACAATGCAAATGGTCTGGGTAGCCATTTGATTAGATGTTCAGTAGTCTTATGGCTTGTGGGTAGAAGCTGTTTAGAAGCCTCTTGGTCCTAGACTTGGTGTTCTGGTATCGCTTGCCGTGTGGTAGCAGAGAGAACAGTCTATGACTCGGGTGGCTGGAGTCTTTGGCAATTTTTAGGGCCTTCATCTGACACCGCCTGGTATAGAGGTACTGGATGGCAGGAAGCTTGGCCCCAGTAATGTACTGGGCCGTACGCACTACCCTATGTAGTGCCTTGCGGTCGGAGGCCGAGCAGTTGCCATACCAGGCAGTGATGCAACCAGTCAGGATGCTCTCGATGGTGCAGCTGTATAATCTTTTGAGGATCTGAGGACCCATGCCAAATCTTTTCAGTCGTCTGAGTGGGAATAGGTTTTGTCATGCCCTCTTCATGACTGTCTTGGTGTGCTTGGACCATGTTAGTTTGTTGGTGATGTGGACACCAAGGAACTTGAAGCTCTCAACCTGCTCCACTACAGCCCCGTCGATGAGAATGGGGGCATGCTCGGTCCTCCTTTTCTGTAGTCCACAATCATCTCCTTAGTCTTGACCACGTTGAGGGAGAGGTTGTTGTCCTGGTACCACACGGCCAGGAGTCCTCAGATTGAGGGTTCTCAATGGCCAGAAGGTTGGGGGCAGGTCCTCACAGTCACTGTCAGAATCTGATTCCTCACTTTCATTCAAATGCATACAATTTGTGGGTGGTCTCTTTTTTAAAGACATTGCTAATGCTACACCTTAGCCCACTAGCTACTTACATAAACAACAACACAGAATGACTGTGAATGAGTGTCAGAGGTTACGTGATTGACTGCCGGCAGGTGCCACTTGTATCAATAAATCATTATCAGAATATAGTTTGTGTGGTAATAATTTATTTATGTAATGTTTTATTCACGTTTCCAAGTACTGGTGACAAATCATGCATTCAGATTCTTGCTTAGATTGTAATGGACACATATGATATGTGGAAAACACTTGAGACTATACTAATTATGATGAGCTAATGCTAAACTAATTGCCAACTATGTGTGGTGCCATGTTTTGCATTCTGGGTGTCACGTAAATGTCTCTCAGACCACAGATGGAATTACAAAACAAGGTGAAGAGACACGTCTTTTGAGTAAACTTGTGATGTGATGATAGTAGATGACACACTACCTTCAACATGCATACTACAAACAGACCCAACTCATCTTGTCACCTCTTCTTATCTTTGGTTGACGTGCATAACCAAACATGGCGTGGTGAATTCTCCAGTGATGAACTGTAATGGATATTATCTCATTCATACTATAGTTTGTCAGCCGAGAGTTAGCTAAATATGACCGCTTGCGTTAGCTCACTCTTTCTTCAGTTAGCGCTAGGACTAATGTAGCCTACATG
Organism: Salvelinus namaycush; assembly: GCF_016432855.1. Classification (NCBI taxonomy): domain Eukaryota; kingdom Metazoa; phylum Chordata; class Actinopteri; order Salmoniformes; family Salmonidae; genus Salvelinus; species Salvelinus namaycush. Next base: position 7,290,391 of record NC_052324.1, on the reverse strand, counting down.
TTCTGATTTGGATGAGAATTGTGTTATGCTGTTGCTACTTCTGTGAATATCTGAACATTGCATCCAAAAAGAAATTGCTCACATTGAGGACATAACGTTATAAAGACTGTGTTTGTGCAAAATGTTTCAGTGAAAAAACAGTGTGGCCAGCTCAATGCTAACTGTTACGTCACTTGTAACTAGACGTTCTAATGAGGTCTTCTAATCACACGGGTTTGAGCATACGCTGCAGGGGGACCACTGTAGAAGGATCACACCCATGTGCTAGTATGTATCCCCCAAAGAATTATGTTATTGGTAGGCCGTCATTGTAAAGAAGAATATGTTCTTAACTGACTTGCCTAATTAAATAAAGGTTAAATAAAATAAAATAAGTACAATTCCACACATTTTGCCTTGAGGCTGAGAGAAAATGTTGAAGTTTTAAAGTTAATTTCCTGCAATTTATATGCTATCTGGGGGCCCACAATGTCTATTGTTTTGGGGGGGTGGGTTAGAGGAGACACACGGTGTTTCTTTGGAGTGCAACGTAGAAACCAAGGTCTTTTGTGGCACCATTGCCACAATCTCCGCCCCAACCTCTCTGTCCATGCTGTTGCTGGTTTACCTAAAAACTTCAGTTCAATAAAGATCTGTCTCTTTTACATAGCAACCAAGGATGAGATCTGTTCGATGATTACATAGGGGAATTTCACAATGCGCGACTCAACAAATTGCAACTATCACCTGCAGGCAGTCAGAGAAAAAAACTGAAAATGTCTGTGGTGTCACAAGTCCATACTGCTTCTCTGAGATGACATATGGTATGCACAATCTCTCATTGTGTATTCATTTCCCCCTGATGTGATGCATGACTTCCTTGAGGGATTCATACCTGCTGTACTGAGGTTGACGAAACAAATCACTGTGGCCCAGCTATTCGAGGTTCAGAACAATTACATTGTGGGTTGAAAACATTTTGTTTTGAATTTGTCTTATAAGCACTTTGAAGAGGATGTAACCCCACCCCTAACTTACCACCTGTCAGTCTCGGCAGCTGATGATGGCCAATCGAAACTACACCTAAACAACACTGCTTCCCACAGTTCTGCAAAGTTAGTTGGATGTCCTTTGGGTGGTGGACAATGCTTGATACATACGGGAAACTGTATGAAAAACCTTACTTTTCTTACTGTTTTGTCTAGTGATTGATAAACTCACAAACGCTTGGATTGCTTTCGCTGTAAAGCATATTTTCAAAATCTGATACGATAGGTGGATTAACAACAAGCTAAGCTGTGTTTTGGTATATTTCACTTGTGATTTCATGATTATAAATATTTTTTGTATTTTTTTGAATTTGGCGCTCTGCAATTCAGCGGTTGTTTACGAAAATGATCCCGCTAAAGGGATCCGTGCATCAAGAACTGTATCCTCCCCATCATCTACACTGATTAAGGTAGATTTAAAAGGTGAGATCAATAAGGGATCACAGCTTTCACCTGGATTCACCTGGTCAATATATGTCATGGAAAGAGCAGTTGTTCTCAATGTTTTGTATACTCAGTGCACATAGAAACTAATTTCATACATACACTCTGTATACAAAAGTGTATGGACCCCCCTTCAAATTAGTGGATTCGGCTATTTCAGCCACACCCATTGCTGACAGGTGTATAAAATCGAACACACATCCATCCAACCTCCATAGACAAACATTGGCAGTAGAATGGTCTTACTGAAGAGCCCAGTGACTTTCAACGTGGCACCGTCATAAGATACCACCTTTCCAAGAAGTCAATTTGTAAAATTTCTGCCCTACTAGAACTGCCTCGGTCAACTGTAAGTGCTGTCATTGTGAAGTGGAAACGTCTAAGAGAAACAATGAATCAGCCGCGAAGTGGTAGGCCACACAAGCTCATAGAACAGGACCGCTGAGTGCTGAAACATGTAGCGAGTAAAAATCGTATGTCCTCGGTTGCAACACTCACTATCGAGTTCCAAACTGCCTCTGTTCTTCTGGAGCTTAATGAAATGGGTTTCCATGACTGAGCAGCTACACACAAGCCTAAGATCACCATGCACAATGCCAAGCATCGGCTGGAGTGGTGTAAAGCTTGCCACTACTGCTACACTCAGCAGTGTAGCAGTGGAAACGCGTTCTCTGGAGTGATGAATCACGCTTCACCATCTGGCAGTCCGATGGACGAATCTGGGTTTGGCGGATGCCAGGAGAAAGCTATCTGTATAGTGCCAACTGTAAAGTTTGGTGGAGGAGAAATAATGGTCTGGGGCTGTTTTTCATGGTTTGGGCTAGGCCCCTTAGTTCCAGTGAAGGGAAATCTTAACGCTACAGCATACAATGACATTCTAGACGATTCTGTGCTTCCAACTTTGTGGAAACAGTTTGGGGAAAGCCCTTTCCTGTTTCAGCATGACAATGCCCCCGTGCACAAAGCGAGGTCCATACATACTGTAAATGGTTTGTCGAGATCGGTGTGGATGAAATTGACTGGCCTGCACAGAGCCCTGACCTCAACCCCAATGAACACCTTTGGGATGAATTGGAACACCGACTGCAAGCCAGGCCTAATCAACCAACTTCAGTGCATGACCATCCTAATGCTCTTGTGTCTGAATGGAAGCAAGTCCCTGCAGCAATGTTCCAAAATCTAGTGGAAAGCATTCCCAGGAGAGTGGAGGCTGTTATAGCAGCAAAGGGGGGACCAACTCCATATAAATGCCCATGATTTTGAAATGATTTTGGCCATGTAGTGTATAATAAGAGAATTAGCCTAAAGACAAGATTAAATTGACAATAGTCTGATGTTGTCATTCCTCGCATAGGCCTATGCCTAGTTTTTGTTCCACTCATTTCAGTTATAGCAGTTGTTTCTTCTATCGAATTAAAGAGACGGAGTCCAGACAGGCTACATTAGGAAACTTTCTGAATGGACGTAGAGATAACCAGCGAACTCACACATGCACACCTGTCAATGGTGTGCGTACTGGTAGCGGAGTCAGGTGCAGTAGAGCAGAGAGTTGTGAACAGGTGCACACTTTATTTAGGCAGGAGAAACCAACAGACGGACGCCACTGCGTCAAAACCTCCAGCCGATTAGCAAAAGTGCAAAACGCGCAAACAGTCACAATAATTATGTTCAAACAAACAAACATATCTCGTGACAAAACACGAAATATACAAAACTGACACGTAACACAAAACAATTTCACACAAAGACATGAGGGGGAACAGAGGAATAAATACATGCAGTGTGATTGGGGAATGAAAACCAGGTGTGCAGGGAACAAGACAAAACAAATGGATAAATGAAAAATGGAGCGGCGATGGCTAGAAAGCCGGTGACGTCGACCGCCGAACGCCGCCCGAACAAGGAGAGGAGCCGACTTCGGCGGAAGTTGTGACAACACCCCCCTTAAAGGATCTATCAATCACCATCGCATCTCAGACACAAAAGCAAACCCCATTTCTCCTTTCCTAAAAACATATTAAAAACCTAGGCCTACCTTCAAATCTTGTCTGTAGGCTATCAGAAAGGGCTACATTATGATAATGCTGAAACAATCTAGCCGATCAAATGAATTGACAAGGAAGGTTTGAAGGGGGGCGGGAGAAAGACAGCTGTGCAATGAAACAACACGCAACCTGTCCATTGCCTAATGATTAGCCAGCCATTGATACATTTTCATGAAGTAATGGGTGGATGCTGGCAAAACATTTTAATTAGAGTGAGTGATTGTCTCAATCTCAGTCTTTCATAGCACAAGTGGTCACCTAGATTCACTGTAGTTGGCCTAATATTCATCCGATTAACACTGAGGAGTTTACCACATCACTCATTGGCTTAATTAATAAGTGCATCGATGACTTTATCCCCACAGTGACCGTACGTGCATATCCCAACCAGAAGACTTGGATTAGTGGAAACATCCGGATTGAGCTAAAGGCTAGAGCTGCCGCTTTCAAGGAGCAGGGCTCTAATCTTGACGCTTTTAAGGAATCCTGCTACGACCTCTGACGAGCTATCAAACAGGCAAATACTCAATATAGGACTAAGATCGAATCGTACTACGTAGGCTCCGACACTCGTCGGATGTGGCAGGGCTCTCAAACTATCACAAATAAACCCAATTGCGAACTGCCCAGTGATGTGATTCTACCAGACGAGCTACATGCCTTCTATGCCTGCTTTGAGGCAAGCAACACTGAACCAGGCATGATGGCACCAGCTGTTCCAGACAACTATGTGATCTTGCTCTCCGTATGATGTTAGCCAGACAGATTACCAAGATGCGTACTCAGAGCATGCGCTGACCAGCTGCCAAGTGTCTTCACTGCCATTTTAAACTTCTCCCTGAACCAGTCTGTAATATCCATATGTTTCAAGCAGACCACCATAGTCCCTTTGCCCAAGAACACCAAGGTAACCTGTCTAAATTACTATTGCTACATAGCACTCACATCTGTATTCATGAAATGCTTTGAAAGGCTGGTCATGGCTCACATCCAAGCTATAATCCCAGACACCCTGGACCTACTCCAATTTGCATACCGCCCCAACAGATCCACAGATGATGCAATCTCTATTGCACTCCACACTGCCTGCTCCCACCTGGACAAGAGGAACACCTATGTGAGAATGCTGTTCATCGACTACAGCTCAGCGTTCAACACCATACAGTAGTACCATCCAAGCCCATCACTAAGCTCAGGACCCTGGGACTGAACACCTCCCTCTGCAACTTGATCCTGAACTTCCTGATGGGCCGCCCTCAGGTGGTGAGGGTAGGCAGTAACACATCTGCCATACTGACTCTCAACACGGAGGCCCCTCAGGGGTGCATGCTTATTTCCCTCCTGTTCACCCACAACTGCGTGACCGCACACGACTCCAACAACATCATTAAGTTTGCAGACGACACGGCAATAGGCCTGATCACCGATAATGATGAGAAGGCCTATAGGGAGGAGGGCAGTGACCTGGCAGGATAATAACCTCTCCCTCAATGTCAGCAAGACAAAGGAGTTGATCGTGGAGTACAGGAAATGGAAGGCCAATTAAGCCCCCATCGACATCGATGGGGCTGTAGTGGAGCAGGTCAAGAACTTCAAGTTCCTCGATGTTGACATCACTATCGATGTTGACATCACCATCACAGTCCTGAAGATGGCACGACAACACATCTTACCCCTCAGGAGGCTGAAAAGAGTTAGCATGTATCCTTAGATCCTCAAAAAGTTCTACTGCTGCACCATCGAGAGCATCTTGACTGGCTGCATCACCGCTTGGTATTCCAACCTCAAGTCATTACAGAGGGTAGTACGTACGGCCGAACTCCCTGCCATCCAGGGACTCTATACCAGGCGGGCCAGAGAAAGGCCCGAAAGATTGTCAAACACTACAGCCACCCAAGTAATTGACTGTTCTCTCTACTACCGGTGCACTAAGTGTGGAACTAACAAGATCCTGAACAGCTTCTACCCCCAAGCCATAAGACTGCTAAATGCTCAGACTCTCTAAATTGACCCTTTTGACAATCTGCAATTACTCTTTTGACTCATCACATATGCTGCTGCTACTGTTTATTATCAATCCTGTTGCCTAGTCACTTTACCCCTACCTACAGTATATGTACATATATATCTCAATTACCTTGTAACCCCCCGTCCCCAGTTCAAAGGCACTTACATTTTTTGTCTTGTCCATTCACCCTCTGAATGCCACACAATTAATGTCTCCTTCTTTAATCTGTCTCCTCCCATTCATCAACACTGAATAAGGATTAGCCAATTTTTTCAATTTTCGCCTAAAATGACATACCCATATCTAACTGCCTTACGCTCAGGCCCTGAAGCAAGGATATGCATATTCTTGGTACCATTTGAAAGGAAACACTTTTTAGTTTATGGAAATGTGAAAGGAATGTAGTAGAATATAACACAATAGATCTGGTAAAAGATAATGCAAAGAAAAAACTAACCGTTCTTTTGTATTTTTTTGTACAATCATCTTTGAAATGCAAGAGAAAGGCCATAATGTATTATTCCAACCCAGTTGCAATTTAGATTTTGGCCACTATATGACATTAGTGTATGTGCAAAGTTGTAGACTGATCCAATGAACCATTGTATTTCAGTTCAAAATTTGGTATAAAGACTGCCCAAATGTGCCTAATTTGTTTTTTTATAACTTTTCATGTTCAAAATTATGCACTCTCCTCAAACATTAGCATGCTATTCTTTCACTGTAATAGCTACTGTAAATTGGACAGTGCAGTTAGATTAACAAGAATTTAAGTTTTCTGCCAATATCAGATATGCTTATGTCCTGGGAAATGTTCTTGTCACTTACAACCTCATGCTAATCGCAATAGCCTACGTTAGCTTAACTGTCCCGTGGAAGGTACACCGATCGCGAAGAAGTTTTAACAAGTGACACCAATAAGGGGTCATAGCCTTCACCTAGATTCAACTGGTCAGTCGATGTCATGGAAAAAGAAGGTGTCCTTAATGTTTTGTACACAGTTTAAAGGCTAGCATCTGAATGATGTATTGATGTATGAATTAACTTATAATTGATACATCTCTCTGTCTTCACTGTTCTCTTCTAACGCAATTCACACATCTCCACTGGCATTTCATGCTCCGCTGGCCTCTCTCTCTTCCCTCCTCTCTCTATTCAACTTAGGCCTATAGCTCTTGAACGTGTAGCCTAGAACAATGTGAGTCCCAGGAATATAAATATATTTTGGTCACAACTTCTGAGTTAGAAAAAAAATAACAGGCCTATTCGAGGAGAAAAGCACCTGCTTTTGCATGCTGAATATAAAATATTCTACAGTGTTGGAAATAAACTGCCGGAGAAGTTTCAGTGATGAGAGCGTGAAGCTCTGTTGTGATGTGATCAGATTGGCTGTGGGGATGAACTGATACTGTACATTGCTGCACTGGACAGACCGACAAAAGAGAAATTATTTCAATCATTCACACAACGAACATGTCAGTGGTAGAGTGCAGACTGTCAGTGGCAGAACACGTCAAATATGGTGGATAAATTAAGATAGTTCACTCAGGTCGTTTACCATTGGGGAAAAAATGGCAGTTATGGTTTGCTTAATGGGGTGGCTCTCCCATAGTCACCATGCGATTGCAGCTGGGTCTGGTCTGCTCAGTTTATTGACGTCCATTGAACCAGAAAAAAATTGTGAGTGGGATGTCTCACTTCCTCTTCCGTCTCTGGAACACGTGTCTCAGAGAACAAAAATCAAACCTGTTCCGATCAAATAATTGACGGATTACGGAAGGGCGATATTTCGCAATTGGTGAAAGGCAGCATAAAGAAGACATGCTTGTATTTAACGGACTAGGTGAGAAAGCACCTTTAGCCTTGCTCAAAATGTTTTACCTTAAAAAAACACGGCCTCTGAGGTCCGGGCCAAACCAGAAGCGGCAGGTGGGATCCAATCATAAAAAGATAAATTGAGTAGCACTCTGTGGTGTAAAGACACAGAAAGCCATTAGCTGCCTGACACTACAGTGGGATCGTTTTTTTCCCCAATCAATCAAGCCTTCCCTTGCTCAGACACTTAATTGCGCAGTCGCAGTTGCCCATCCCTCGCATGCCTGCCTCATCTGGGACAAGTTCTACAGTCAAAAGACTACAATAGCCACAAGGCTGTGGATAACCAAAGCAACCATTACTGCAGTTGCTTAACATAGCAGTCAATCTATAGTCTCAAAATGGTAAAACGTGTTTTGTTTCATGTAATAAAGTATATTTTCGATTTCTACTTCAAATGGAGCACACTTTGTTAATAACATGGATTGAATCATATTAAATGATGTCATTAAAATAAGTTGACTCACCCACCCCACATAAGCATGTGTGAAATGGCTAGCTAGTTAGCAGCGCGTGCTAGAAGTGTTTCAATCGGTGACATCACTCAATCTGAGACCTTGAAGTAGTTGTTTCCCTTGCTCTGCAAGAACTGAGGCTTTTGTGGATCGATAGGTGACAATGCTTTGTGGGTGACTGTTCTTGATGTGTTCAGAGGGTCCTTGGTTTGAGTCCAGGTTGAGTTAAGGAGAGGGAAGGAGGCACAACTGTTACACCTGGATGCACATGTCAACTTTGAAGGATAGTTTCTTTGTTTGAGCTAATGGCTAGGCTAATGTGGCTTATACCTGAGCACATGGGAGATGGTAATTGCCTGCAGTTCACACCTTCCATGTAGATGTCGAAAATTTGCAAAACTCTCAGTGCTCGGCTCCTCATTTCCGCCGAACACTCCTTTGTTAATTGAGCAGCTTTGCTGCGTGAACAAGGCGGTGGAGACCAACTACAGCGCTGCGCAATTCGCGGCCATTTCACTGACCCAGGCGGTGACTGTACTTCCATCAGCTGCTTTTTTTTCTGTACTGCATGGACACTTTTTTACCTATGAACCCAGCGTGAACCGGCAGAGTTCGCCCATTGGTTGTTGCATTGCCTCGCCTGAACAGAGGAACGCGCCCAAATTCATCATAGTATATTATTGAAGGGGTCAAATTGACCTGTCTCTAATAATGGGGGTGTCATGCCCCCCCTGTGCCCCCTGCAAGTTATGTGCCTGCACAGAGAAGAGGACGGAGGAGTCAAAGAGAGGGCAGACTTTTGCAGTAGGGTCTGTCTGGCAGATACCTCCTCAAGGCACAAACACTGTGAGACGTGAACTGAAACAGGATTTCGAATGGTGCCAGACAGGATGGTGTGTTACCATCACCAACAGCACGGGTAGTAAAATTACATAGAAGTAGCTACTTGCCAGGTGTCACGTTCCTGACCTTATTTCCTTTGTTTAGTTGGTCAGGACATGAGCTGGGTGGGTGTAGTCTATGTTATGTGTTTCTATGTGTAGGTTTGTCAATTGGCCTGATATGGTTCTCAATCAGAGGCAGGTGTTTTGCATTGTCTCTGATTTGGAACCACATTAAGGTAGCCTGTTTGCACTGTTGGTTTGTGGGTGATTGTTCCTGTTCGTGTGTTCATGTATTTTGTGTTCCCATGATCAGGACTGTAGCTTCGTTGGTTTTCGTTTGTTTATTGTTTTGTTCGTATTGAAGAAGTATTCTAATAAATATGGATACATACCTTGCTGCGCTTTTGTCCTCCTCTCCTTCTAACAATGGAAGCCATAACACCAGGTAGCAACTAGCTATGCCCTGGACCAAATCTATTGCAGACCAGAACTAGCTAGCTACTAGCTACTACCTGGACCAGAGCTGGTTAATGCAGACCAGAGTTAGTGCCGACCAGAGCTAACTAGCTACGCACTAGACTAGAGCTAGTACAGACCAGAGCTAGTGCGGACAGGTGTGTGTGCAGCACACTAAAACCCTGGACCAGAGCTAGTGGCATTATAGCTAGGGGAGAAAGTATGCAATGTGTGTGTCACCTTGTTCTCTTGTCCTTTCTGCTCCTCAGGTCGAGGGCACAATGTGTTGAAAGCGGGGAGTGTTACCAATCACTGCTACTTGAAATGTATATCCCAAAGTAGTCACAATTATGCTACCATATATCAGCACTGCTTAATAACACTCTTTTCAACAAATTATTCCATCCAACAGTCTCAGTAAAAAAAAAAAAAACATTTAATTAAATATAAAATAGTTGATATAAATACACTGAGAATACAAAACATTAAGGACACCTCTTTCCATGACATTGACTGACTAGGTGAACCCAGGTGGAAGCTATGATCACTTATTGATGTCACGTGTTAAATCCATTAAAGAAGGATTTTTAAGCCTTGAGACAATTGAGACATGGATTGTGTATGTGTGCCATTCAGAGGGTGAATGGACAAGACAAAAGATTTAAGTGCCTTTGAACGGGGTATGGTAGTAGGTGCTAGACGCACCGGTTGCAACTCAATATTAGGAAGGTGTTCCTAATGTTTGGTGTACTCAGTGTAGTATGAAGGAAGTTAAATGAATAGTCTGTTTGGTAGAACAATAATACAACTGCATGTTAGGTATTGCCAGGCCACCTTGGTTTTTAGGCCTTTGAAGGTGAACTACGTAGTCGCAGGGTTTTCTGATTCTGAATAAAAGAGGGAATAAATTGATCTAGATTTTTAAAGAAGGATTTTGATAGAATAACTGGAACACAATTGAAATAGGTAGATAAACCTTGACAACATTCATATTCACAGTATTTATGTGCCTATAGAGAAAACGAGACTATTTTTCATTGAATCTGCTAGTATACTTAAACATGTTTACTTTCTCTTGTAAAGGCTTTAAAAATACATTAAACAAATGTTTTGCCGTTGGCTGACTATAAGCTACGTCAGAGAACGTTAATGAACATGATTCATCATGATGACAAAGAGTAGACTATAACCATAATGTTACTTTTAACTGCTAGAGTTAGCACACAGGTGCAAAGCAAGCCATATTGTGACGAAACCAGAGCGGTGGAAAATGTGGTAGAGATGTTTAGATGGTTTCCATCAGCGGGGGTTCTGAGACAGAATTTACTGGAAACGAAGCGGCTTAGCCACAGATTGATTGACAGCTTTTTAGTTGCATTTTTTTCTCACACCTCAACACTTGCTAATGTCAATGATGGTCGTGGCATTTCTGTTGTTTGATCAGGGACAGATACAAGTTTCCAGTAAAGAGGGGACGACCTAATTTAATCTGCAACAGCATTCCACGAAATGAGAGCCTTTTGCATCCTTTTGATATTTTAAGCATACATTCTGCACCAATATTGGATTTTAAAATCCTTTTTATATTAAATGAAGTGCCCTTTAATATAAACACGGAAAATGCAATAAATCAGATTTTTTATATGAATAAAGAATTCAGCATTTTATCCCAAAGCCCTAGTCATTTTGAAGATTTCTGAAGATTATTATTTCATGTGATTCGTGAAAAAATATATATAATAAAGATTTGTGAATAATTTTCAGGTAAAAAAAAAATTAATACAATCCCTCTCCTGAAAATGTTATTTATCTTTAAAAAGAAAATGTCTGGATATGCCGCAAATTCTCTCAACCCCGAATCATTTGAAAAACACTCATATTTCCTGTAAGATAATAGCAATTTCCTTCTCTTGCAAATGAAATGTTTTTCAAATTTCTATCTCTCCAGTGAGGGTTGACTAATCTACCGGCTCATGTTTATACGGGGCAATGGACAAACCATGCAAAGCGCATGTTGAGGTTTTATTTTGAAATATCACAAACACAAAAAATTATTAAGATTATGTCGATACTGTCCAGTCTTTATTTGTATGCCTATTTTATTTTATTTTGTATCAATCAGGAGATCATATTGAGATTAGCAAATCTCTTTTTCAAAGTAGACTTGAGTAGGTTTATAGGCTATCTACAGTATGATGAAAAGGAAAAGATCACATAAAAATGTTGAAATATTGAGAAGTCGGCTAAAACATCACAGAAATGCAACAAATCATTTATGATACTGTCCAGTCTTAAACTTCTTAAATTCTAGGACTATGGAGCACTGACTTGAACCGAAAGCATTTTTCCTGATGCATTTTCTTTGATGCTTGTTTATCATAGAAGTTAGGCTATTGTTTGTCATATCTATAATAAATCGAGGCTTTCATTTTGGCTAGTATATCATAGTTGTAGGCTATAGCGTAATTCTTCGGGTAAATGTCTTGTCTGTGATCAACTTTTAGGCTAGGATGTTTTCCGGTTTTGTTGGATATTGTTGTGTGAGAAGAACAAGCCATAGGCTACATAAGTGCAGCAGCGCAATTGATAGGATACCTTGGACACTGGATTACTTACTGCATGTTGGATAATATTGCTTTTGTGATGCATAATTACCCTGGTCATTTGGAATGTTCAGGCAATTAACACTATGGGTAATGTAGTCATTCGGTGACAGCATGGTTTCGACCATTCTGAAAACACAAACAAGAAAATTTAAATACAAAACAGTGGCCGGTGCTTCTTTTGAACCTAAAATGTAAAACAAAATTATTGGAGGAGATCCCCCACAATTATGTGGCTTACGTTATTATAATATAAATAAATGAACCCAAAAACATAAGCTTGGTTGACTATGATTAAAACAAAAGAATGCATATCGATGGATCATTTGGTCAGTCCTTGCATCTATTGCTCTGTCTATGAATTTGAGACACTGTAAAAATGGCCTGTTTGAGTGTGTACATGTAAGTCAGAATATCTTTCATGTTCAGAAGTAGAAGCTCAGTATTGAGAAGTCAATGAAAACAGAGCTTGGCCAGTGTTGATTAGTCAGAAGGTCATGGTCTTTACACATGCTAGCCCCTAACACCTTCTCTTTATTGTCCTCATATCATGCCCTAGTTCAGTAGGCAATCTACTCCCAACATTTATTTAGCAAGCCTATAACCTAGTTCATACATTTAAAAAAAAATCTTAAGAATTATGGACTATAAAGTCAATGGAGTTTATATTAATACAATCATCAATTAAAGATCCAATATAAAATCGAACTTTATTTGAAGTGCATATGAAATAGCAACACACTTAAAGCAATCAAATCTATAAAAAAACAAGGTCGGCAATAAAATAGATAAAAGGTTATCAAAGAACATAACACACCAAAGGCGTCATTGATTAAAGGCCAAGCTAAAAAAGGCTGGTTGACAAATGGGATTTTAACACCTCAAGTAGTTTCACAGTACAATGCAAAGTTCTGTATAAAAAACAAACGCTGATCAGCTCCTTATTCTTACTCTGATCAATAGCATCATACTGGACCATAGTCAAAAACACATTACTTCAAGTGGCTATGTAGGTGCATGTTTGGTGTGCAATACTGTTTTCCATACAACCTTGCAATGGTATCTCAGAACTGTTGCAAGTGGCGATGAGCCTCTCCAACTTGCTCTTGAGAAACATCTTACACATAAGATGGTACAGTCTTTGATAAAAGTCCCTTAATACATTTTACTGCATTGGGCTAAATCAGGGTCACAGAGTGTTTCTTGGTAGGCTTAAACAAATCTACTTTGAAACAAAAGTATACACCTCACACACATGGTTATGAGCTTACAAAAAAGGCACCTGTGCAATGTCAGATATAATCAAATCAAATGTTATTAGTCACAACCTTACAGTTAAATGCTTACTTACACACCCCTAACCAACAATGCAGTTTAAAAAAAATACAGATAAGAATAAGAGATAAAAGTAACAAGTAATTAAAGAGCAGCAGGAAAATAACAATTGCAAGACTATATACAGGGGGTACAGATACAGAGTCAATGTGTGGGAGCACCGGTTAGTTGAGGTAGTATGTATATGTAGGTAGAGTCAATAAAGTGACTATGCATAGATAACACCAAGGGTTAAAGATCTTGCGTGGAGCCCCAGATTGAGGGAGATTATCAGTGGTCTTGTATGTCTTCCATTTCCTAATAATTGCTCCCACAGTTGATTTCTTCAAACCAAGCTGCTTACCCATTGCAGATTCAGTCTTCCCAGCCTGGTGCAGGTCTACCATTTTGTTTCTGGTGTCCTTTGACAGCTCTTTGATCTTGGCCATAGTGGAGTTTGGAGTGTGACTGTTTGAGGTTGTGGACAGGTGTCTTTTATACTGATAACAAGTCCAAACAGGTGCCATTAATACAGGTAACGAGTGGAGGACAGAGGAGCCTCTTAAAGAAGAAGTTACAGGTCTGTGAGAGCCAGAAATCTTGCTTGTTTGTAGGTGACCAAATACTTATTTTCCACCATAATTTGCAAATAAATTCATTAAAAATCCTACAATGTGATTTTCTGGATTTTTTTTGTGTACCTATGATGAAAATTACAGGCCTCTCATCTTTTTAAGTGGGAGAACTTGCACAATTGGTGGCTGACTAAATACTTTTTTGCCCCACTGTAAGTCAATTTAAATTTCTCTGTGTTGGTCTTCGCCTGTGTCCACATATTCCCTTGCATATTGTGAACTTCATTCTGACGTTGCAGTACATGGTTGTCCGTCAAGTGCATGATGGAGTAATCTTCTTTTTCATCAGGCATTTGTTGCAACGTGTGTGAGCTTGACCTGGATCAGTGTTGTTGAACAGATAAAAAGATGGTGGTAAAACCCAAATAGGCTACATGAAAGTTAAAAACATACACTAACAAATAGTGACATTTAAAATAAACAGTGGCCTAAAAGGCCCGGCAATAAAGTAGCCAACTTTTATGTATTGTTATGATATACAGTATTATCGTTAGTTGGAGAATATTCCACTGGGGGACAAGATTATGAATGCTTTTACAGAGGAGACACAATCAACTCCGTAATAACAAACATACACGTACCATGTTCATCCTGCCAAAATAACTCCTGGTTCTGTTCTTGCTGCAATGGCAATTCTACTTAAAGCTACTTAAAGCTGAAATATGTAACTTTCTGGGCGACCTGACCAAATTCACATAGAAATGTGAGTTGGAGATATGCCATTCTCATTGAAAGCAAGTCTGCAGCTCTGTGGCAGGCTGGTAGATCTATGTCTGTTATTTCTATGCTTCCCGATAAGTTTAGTTTTTGAGTCTTTTACTTTCGGTTTTGTACACCAGCTTCAAACAGCTGAAAATACAAACAGCACTTTTGATGGTACAATGATTTTCTACACTATACTTGCTTGTTTTGTCACTACACTGAAAGTAGGCGAACTATTTGCTAATGGTGGTTAATTTGCTACTGATTTTTCTTTTAACTTCTTGCCACTATAGGGGGTGCTGTTTCGCATTAGCATAATTTGCTCTCCAGATTAAACTGCCTAGTACTCAATTCTTGCTCGTACAATATGCATATTATTGTTATTATTGGATAGAAAACACTCTCTAGTTTCTATAGCCGTTTGAATTATGTCTCTGAGTGAAACAGAACTCATTCTACAGCACTTTTCCTCCCAGTGTGTGAGATTTCAGCTATCTTGGCCTCTGGTTCCAGATCAGTTTTAAAGTCCCTGTAAATCCTATGAGGATACAAACACTGCCCACGCCTTCCTCTAGATGTCAGTAAGTGGTGACAATTTGAATGGAGTCGATTGCGCAATCAGTGCCTGTATAAAACGGCAAAGACCGGATGTACCGTCCCTTTGCTCCCTGCGCCTGACGCAGGATGGACGTTGGACCTCCTCTCTTTCCAAGCTGTTGTTTAGCCACTTATATATCGCCGGTCATGTTTTTACTCGTTATTGGTGTTAAAAACATCATAAGGTAGTTAATTTAAACCGTTTTATAGCAATTCGCTCTCTTTGGCTTGAATCAATGGTCGGGTAACGTTTGCATATGTGGTATGCTAATATAACGATTTATTGTGTTTTCGCTGTAAAACACTTAGAACATCTGAAATATTGTCTGAATTCACAAGATCTGTGTCTTTCCATTGCTGTGAGTTGTGTATTTTTAAGAAATGTTTTATGATTAGTAATTAGGTAATACACGTTGCTCTGTGTATTTATTCTAGTCGAGTTGTGATGGTGGGTGCAATTGTAAACTAGGATTTATACCTGAAATATGCACATTTTTCTAACAAAACCTATCCTATACAATAAATATGTTATCAGACTGTCATCTGATGAGGTTTTTTCTTGGTTAGTGGCTATCAATATCTTTATTTGGCCGAATTGGTGATAGCACCTGATGGAGTAAGAAACTGATGGAGTTAGGAAAGTGCTGTCTTTTGCTAACGTGGTTAGCTAATAGATTTACATATTTTGTCTTCCCTGTAAAACATTTTAAAAATCTGAAATGGTGGCTTTATTCACAAGATCTGTATCTTTCATTTGGTGTCTTGGACTTGTGATTTAATGATATTTAGATGCTACTATTTAATTGTGACGCTATGCTAGCGATGCTAATCAGTGTGGGGGGGGTGGGGGGTGATCCCGGATCCGGGGTTGAGAGGCGGTAAAAGTTAATAGCGGGCAGTAAGGGATTTACAAATTAATCCTGGCGAGGTGGACAAATATAAGCCACAAGAAAAATGAGGACAAATTTGTATTTGATTAGGACTTTGAATTTGTCCAAATATTGGTTATTTTAGCACTCAAAAATGTTACCTGAAATAGTGGTGCGAATATCTTGCGTAAAATGTATTTCATGTTTTTGTTTTGACATGTCTTCGGAAGAACCGACTGCACAACAGCAGTGTACTATCTGCTGGTTAGTCAGCTGAGATTAAGGTACACAGACGGAGAGTGGAGCATGGAGAGTTGGAAGTTGAGTAGTCTCAAAAAGACATGGACATAGTTCTAAATCTTACAATTTTGTCAATGATTTTGTTATTGGACTGAAAGAAAGAGGTATAAGTTGTGGGACACCCTAGACATACCAAAGGAACGGGACATAAAAAAAAAGTGATGACAGTGTCGCCAGAGGCAGGTCAGTTTAGAAATGTAAACCAATCCATACATTATGAATATAGTACTGAGTTTTGAAAAACGTAGACATGCTCCACAGATTTTACTGTGTTATTTTTAAATTCATTGAATGGATTGATATTTTGGGGGGTTTGAGATTCCAGTGTTCCAGACTTTTGTTTATTGGGCAGAATATTGGGGAGAATAACTTATTGTCTTCTGTAATTTCACAGGATCTGGCAAGTTGGTTAAAATAACTCTCTGCTGAAGAGAAGCTTCGATTAGGGGGGGGCAACTGAAGACAGGATGTCTGATGTGGAGACAGACCCAGAGGAATCGGATGCCTTTGTAATAATCTCCCCACCCTGGCGCTCCCCTGAGATTGAAGACCTGATTGCACAAGCAGAATGGGAGAAAAGGGCCAAGCAAGCTTATGGGGAGAATTAGCGCAGTCAGAACAAAACCAGAGAAACCATCCACTTCCACAGCGGCCCTACCCAGAACATTTGATTGTTCAATAGACCAGTGGTACTCAAACTTTTTCACCTGGCCCCTCCTCCAGCATTCGACACATCCCGCACCCCCCCCCGTTCCAAGTCTATTTCTATGGGCACAAGCAGTTACATTTTATTTGTATATTTATTGAACATTTAATTAACAAGGCAGGTCAGCTAAGAACAAATTCTTATTTACAATGACGGCCTACCAAAAGGCAAAAGGCCTCCTGCAGGGATGGGGGATTCAAAATAAAAATACAGAAAATAAAAATATAGGACAAAATACACATCACGACAAAAGAGACAACACAGCACGACATAAAGAGAGACCTAAGACGACAACATAGCATGGCAGCATCACATGACAACACAGCATGGTAGCAAAACAACACGAAAACAACATGGTAGCAACACAACATGGCTGCAGCACAACACAGGGTACAAACATTGCTGGGCACAGACAACAGCACAAAGGGCAAGAAGGTAGAGACAACAATACATCATGCAAAGCAGCCACAACTGTCAGTAAGAGTGTCCATGACTGAGTCTTAGAATGAAGGGATTGAGATATAACTGTCCGGTTTGAGTTTTTGTTGCAGCTCATTCTAGTTGCTAGCTACAGCAAACTGAAAAGACAAGCGACCCAGGGATGTGTGTGCTTTGGGGACCTTTAACAGAAAGTGACTGAAAGAACAGGTGTTGTATGTGGAGGATGAGGGCTGCAGTAGATATCTAAGATAGGGGGGAGTGAGGCCTAAGAGGGTTTTATAAATAAGCATCAACCAGTGGGTCTTGTGACAGGTATACAGAGATGACCAGTTTACAGAGGAGTATAGAGTGGTGGTAAAGAACATCTAGCCACTCGAGAGCACCCTTACCTGCCGATCTATAAATTACGTCTCGTTAACCTCTTTGGGCTGCAGGGGCAGTATTGAGTAGCCTGGATAAAAGGTGCCCATTTCAAACGGCCTCGTACTCAATTCTTGCTCGTACAATATGCATATTATTATTACTATTGGATAGAAAACACTCTCTAGTTTCTAAAACCGTTTGAATTATATCTGTGAGTAAAACAGAACTCATTTTGCAGCAAACTTCCTGACAGGAAGTGGAAAATCTGAAATCGATGCTCTGTTCTAGGGCCTGCCTATAAATGTCCTTGATATTTATTAGAATACATGCACTTCATACGTCTTCCACTAGATGTCGACAGGCAGTGAGAGAAGAAATGGAGTGTATAACTTGATCTGGGGTCGAATAAAAGCTCTTTGTATGACGTGTCACCAGTTTCCTGTTTTCTGGAGAGCGCGTGAAGGGACCTGGTTTTGCCTTCTGATAAGCTGTCGTAATAGACGACTAATATCTCCGGCTTTGATTTTATTTGATACATGTGACAATATTATCGTAAAGTATGTTTTTTCAATATAGTTTTATTAGATTATTGAAATTTATTCGGGACGTTAGGCGTGTTGCGTTGTGTGCCTTTGTTCAGGAAGGAGAGCTTCGCGCCACTTTGCTAGCTTTCCGTGCTAATTGACTGGAGAAGAGGACATTCTAAATCCAAACAACGATTGTTCTGGACAAAGGACCCCTTGTACAACATTCTGATGGAAGATCGTCAAAAGTAGGACCCATTTTATGATGCTATTTCATATATCTGTCGAACATGTTGTACTAGTAGTTTGCGCCCAGAGTTTGGGCACTCTCTCGCTATAACTAAGCTGGATGTCGTAATGAAGTTATTTTTAGAATTCTAACACAGCGATTGCATTAAGAACTAGTGTATCTATCATTTCCTATACAACATGTATTTTTTAGTAATGTTTATGAATAGTTATTTGGTCAGAATATGTGGGTGTCAGAAAAATATCCGGACGTTGTGGGAAAAAGACGCTACGTTAGCACAATGTATAACCACTGATTTCAGCTCTAAATATGCACATTTTCGAACAAAACATAAGTGTATGTATAACCTGATGTTATAGGACTGTCATCTGATGAAGCTTATCAAGGTTAGTCAAAAATTATATATCTTTTGCTGGTTTGTTACGATCGCTAACTTTTGCTGCTGGGGAATGGCTTGTGTTTCTGGCTATTGTGGTAAGCTAATATAATGCTATATTGTGTTTTCGCTGTAAAACACTTAAGAAATCGGAAATATTGGCTGGAATCACAGGATGCCTGTCTTTCATTTGCTGTACACCATGTATTTTTCAGAAATGTTTTATGATGAGTATTTAGGTATTTGACGTTGGTGTCTGTAATTACTCTGGCTGCTTCGGTCCTATTTGTGACGGTAGCTGTGATGGTAGCTGCAATGTAAAACTGATTTATACCTCAAATATGCACATTTTTCGAACAAAACATAGATTTATTGTATAACATGTTATAAGACTGTCATCTGATGAAGTTGTTTCTTGGTTAGTTTGGTTGGTTCTTGGTTAGTTAGGTTGGCTTTGTGCATGCTACCTGTGCTGTGAAAAATGTCTGTCCTTTTTTGTATTTGGTGGTGAGCTAACATAAATATATGTGGTGTTTTCGCTGTAAAACATTTTAAAAATCGGACATGTTGGCTGGATTCACAAGATGTTTATCTTTCATATGCTGTATTGGACTTGTTAATGTGTGAAAGTTAAATATTTCTAAAAAATATATTTTGAATTTCGCGCCCTGCACTTGAAGTGGCTGTTGTCATATTGTGCCCGGCTTCGGGCTTGCAGCCCAAAGAAGTTAACCCAGCATGGGTAAACCGGTCATCTGAATCAAGCTTAGTTTGGCAGCTGGGGTGAAAGAGGAGCGATTACAATAGAGGAGCGATTACAATAGAGGAAACTAAGTCTAGATTTAACCTTAGCCTGCAGCTTTGATATGTGCTGAGAGAAGGAGAGTGTACCGTCTAGCCATACTCCCAAGTACTTGTATGAGGTGACTACCTCAAGCTCTAAACCCTCAGAGGTAGTAATCACACCTGTGGGCAGAGGGGCATTCTTCTTACCAAACCACATGACCTTTGTTTTGGAGGAGTTCAGAACAAGGTTAAGGGCAGAGAAAGTTTGTTGGACACTGAGGAAGCTTTGTTGTAGAGCGTTTAACACAAAATCCGGGGAGGGGCCAGTATAAGACTCTATCATCTGCATATAAATGGATGAGAGAGCTTCCTACTGCCTGAGCTATGTTGTTGATATAAATTGAGAAGAGCGTCGGGCCTAGGATTGAGCCTTGGGGTACATTATCAAAAGCTTTGGCCAAGTCAATAAAAATAGCAGCACAACATTGCTTAGAATCAAGGAAAATGGTGACATCATTGATGACCTTTAAGGTTGCAGTGACACGTCCATAACCTGAGCGGAAGCCAGATTGCAAACCAGAGAGAATACTATGGACATCAAGATTCCAGTCAATTATTATTGACAAGTTTTCAAACAATTTTGATAAACAGGGCAAAATAGAAATTGGCCTATAACAGTTAGGATCAGCTTGATCTCCCCGTTTAAATAAAGGATGCACTGTGGCAGCCTTCCAAGCAATGGGAACCTCCCCAGAGAGGAGAGACAGGCTTGGCAATGATAGGGGCAGCAACCTTAAAGAAGAAAGGGTCTAAACCATCTGACCCAGATGTTTTTTTGGGATCAAGTTTAGGGAGCACATTTAGCACCTCGGACTCAGTGACCGCCTGCAGGGAGAAACTTTGTATCGGGGCAGGGGAAAAAGAGTGAGGAGCAATGGGGTTAGTCACATTAGAAGGGCTGGGAGATGAGGAAATGTTGGACAGGCAAGGAGGCATGGCTGAGTCAAATAGGAATCTGACTTAATGAAGTGGTGATTAAAAAGCTCAGTCATGTGCTCCTTGTCAGTAACAACCATCAACATCAAGGACACCGGCAGCTGTGAGGAGGAGGGTTTATTCTCCAGGTCTTTAACCATTTTCCAGAACATCTTGGGGTTGACACACAGAGAAAGAACTGCTCCTTAAAGTAACTAACTGTGGCCTTCCGGATAGCCTGAGTGCACTTATTTCTCATTTGCCTGAACGAGAGCCAGTCAGCCTGAGTATGCATGTGCCGAGCCTTTCGGCAAATGGAATTCTTGAGGTGGAGTAACAATGCAAGATCATGGTCGAACCAGGGGCTGAACCTGTTTTTAATTCTCATTTTCTTTATGGGGGCGTATTTGTACACCTCCTTAGCCCCTTCAAGACTGTTGAAAGAGCATTCCAGGTGAAGCTGATTGAGAGAATGCCAAGAGTGTGCAAAGCTGTTATCAAGGCAAAGGCTAGCTATTTGAATAATCTCAAATATAAAATATATTTTGATTTGTTTAACACTTTTTGGGTTACTACATGATTCCATATGTTTTATTACATAGTTTTGATGTATTCACGATTATTCTACAATGTAGGAAATAGTAAAAAATAAAGAAAAACCTTTGAATGAGTAGGTGTTCAAAAACTTTTGACCAGTAGTGTATGTTAATCTCCCAGTGATTTTCTTTTCATTAGGCTGCATTTACTTATGGAGTCAGAGAGGAATTCAGGACAGCCTGCTAAGGCTGAGTCCAGGAAGAGTCAGCACAAAACACCAGGAGAAACTAGGAGCTTTTCTCTTCCCTTATTTTTAAACCTTGAGACAAAAGAGACATGTATGTGTGCCATTCCTATGGTGAATGGGCAGGACAATATATTTAAGTGCCTTTGGATGGGGTATGGTAGTAGGTGCCAAGCACACTGGTTTCACTGTGTCAAGAACTGCAACGCTGCTGGGTTTTTCACACTTAACAGTTTCCTGTGTGTATCAAGAATGGTTCACCACCCAAATGACATCCAGCCAACTTGACACAACTGTGGGAAGCATTGGAGTCAACATGGGCCAGCATCCAGTGGAACGTTTTCGACACCTTGTAGAGTCCATGCATAAATTAATTAAGGCTGTTCGGAGGGCAAAAGGGGGTGCAACTCAATATTAATATTTTGTACACTCAGTGTATAATGCGCTGTGTGCAGCAATTTCTTTGCATTGAATTTCATTCCATTTCCTGAACAAAGGCAGTGACAGAAATGAATAATGACCACAGTACAAAATGGAGAGGCAGAGTCAAAGGGCTATTAGGGATAAATTGCTTAGGCAATTAGGATTAGTCACAGGTCAGATCCTGACAAAAGCCACTCTGACCCAGTCCATCAGCAGAATGGCCATAATGTGAAACACATTTAAATATCAACAGTACTGCCACAGCAGAATATAATTTAAGTAGCACTTGATATACTGTACATCATCAATATTCGGTCTGGTTGGCAGACAGCGGCAGAAAGAAATAGAGAGGAGAGGCTGCATCAACGATACTCCGACTCAACTTCATGCTTTCTTCAGTCGGGAGTTGCACATGTGTGTCTGGGCAGCAGCAACACAGGTAGTCTAAACCTTAGCTAACCACCATATACTAAAATATCCACACAAGCCACTAGCCAGGATCCATATATCAGTTAAAGGATGCTAAATAATATTTAAGGATTTAAGAGCATTGAAAATCACAATCGCTTTGAGCAGCTGCACCCTGAAAGGTCTGTGCACAACCCTGGTCTGGACTGATGTAAAATTCACCAAAGTCAACAAATTTCACATCTGACAGAGGAAGTCAGAACCCTTTACATAGATATTTTGTATTTCAGGACTAAGTCTAACCCATACACTGACATTCTCTGTCATTAATCCTACATTTCTCCACCAGCTATTGTACAAGGAAGTCATTTTGACCAAAGTATACCTCATGAAAGCTAATGCTTTATCGCCGTCCAGTGGTTTTGTTGGGAACCTCAGTCTGTTCCCATCTCCATGTCAATGCAGCTGTGGACACTGCTATATCAAAGATAGTTTAGTAAGAAGATATGTCGAAAGAGTTTTTAGGACATCATACCAAGCATCCTTTGATATTTGATTTTACATTTTAAGACCCCTTTAAGTATTACAAGAATATATAAAACAAGTATTATTATTATATATTTTTTATCTATATTTTTTACCCAATTTCATGATATCTGTAGTTACAGTCTTGTCCCATCACTGACTCCCTAACGGACTCGGGGGAGGCGAAGGTTGAGAGCCATGCTTCCCCCGAAACACGACCCTGCCAAGCCGCACTGCCTCTTGACACAATGCTCGCTTAACCCGGAAGCCAGTCGCACCAATGTTTCGGAGGAAACACTGTACAACTGGCGACAAGCGTGCATGCGCCCTGCCCACCACAAGGAGTTGCTAGAGCATGATGGGACAAGAACATCCCGGCTGTCCAAATCCTCCCCTAACCCGGACGACGCTGGGCAAATTGTGAGCAGGCTGCGACACAGCCTGGGATCGAACCCGGATCTGTCGTGACGCATCTAGCACTGTGATGCAGTGCCTTAGACGGCAGCACCACTCAGGAGTCATAAAACAATTATTAGATGAAAAATAATGATTTTTGTCACTAAACAGTCTCCATATATACACTACCGTTCAAAAGTTTGGGGTCACTTAGAAATGTCCTTGTTTTTGAAAGAAAAGCACATTTTTTGTCCACTAAAATAACATCAAATTGATCCGAAATAGTGTAGACATTGTTAATGTTGAAAATGACTATTTTATCTGGAAATGGCTGATATTTTATTGAATATCTACAGAGGCCCATTTATTAGCAACCATCACTCCTGTGTTCTAATGGCACGTTGTGTTAGCAAATCCTAGTTTATCATTTTGAAAGGCTAATTGATCATTAGAAAACCCTTTTGCAATTATGTTAGCACAGCTGAAAACTTTTGTTCGGATTAAAGAAGGAACAAAACTGGCCTTCTTAATAAGACTAGTTGAGTATCTGGGGCATCAGCATTTGTGGGTTCGATTACAGGCTCAAAATGGCCTGTAAATCTGTGGCTATACCGTGGCTTGTGATAGTATTCACCCCCTTTGGCATTTTTCCTATTTTGTTGCCTTACAACCTGGAATTAAAATAGATTTTTGGGGGGTTTGTATCATTTGATTTACACAACATGCCTACCACTTTGAAGATACAAAATATGTTTTATTGTGAAACAAACAAGAAATAAGACAAAAAAACTGAAAACTTGAGCATGCATAACTATTGACACAAAGTTCAATACATTGAAGAGACCCTTTTTGCAGCAATTACAGCTGCAAGTCTCTTGGGGTATGTCTCTAAGCTTGGCACATCTAGCCACTGGGATTTTTGCCTATTCTTCAAGGCAAAACTGCTCCAGCTCCTTCAAGTTGGATGGGTTCCGCTGGTGTACAGCAATCTTTAAGTCATACCACAGATTCTCAATTGGATTGAGGTCGGGGCTTTGACTAGGCCATTCCAAGACATTTAAATGTTTCCCCTTAACTTCTTAAACCACTCGAATGTTGCTTTAGCAGTATGCTTAGGGTCATTGTCCTGCTGGAAGGTGAACCTCCGTCCCAGTCTCAAATCTCTGGAAGACTGATTTCTGGTTTCCCTCAAGAATTTCCCTGTATTTAGCGGCATCCATCATTCCTTCTATTCTGACCAGTTTCCCAGTCCCTGCTGATGAAAAACATCCCCACAGCATGATGCTGCCACCACCATGCTTCACTGTGGGGATGGTGTCTCGGGATGATGAGAGGTGTTGGGTTTGAGCCAGACATAGCGTTTTCCTTGATGGCCAAAAAGCTCAATTTTTGTCTCATCTGACCAGAGAACCTTCTTCCATTTATTTGGGGAGTCTCCCATATGCCTTTTAGCAAACACCAAATGTGTTTGCTTATTTTTTTCTTTTGGAATCCACTTCTGGATTCCAAGATGGTGTAGCAGCATGACGTGTTTGTTTTTGTCCCGTGTAATTATTCATTTTTTTTTGTTTTTCTGTATACATTTCACTCTTTTTCCATTTAAGAATTAAATATACCTTACTGCAACCCGCCTCACTCAAAGTGGTATGGATCAGCAATTTTTTTTAGACCTTATAACTGGAACCTGAATCAGAAGCTAGCCAGCTAATTAGCTACTAGCTATTTAGTCATTGTTAGCCACTGGTATCGGTCTTTACCTTTAGCACATACACCAGCTGCTTTAGCCCGGATAGCCTGGATAATATCTGCCAGTTTGCACAGCACGATATCAGCCTTGAGCATTTCGGACTGCCTTTTTTTTCACTACATCACCGGATTCCTGCCGCAAGCTCTGGACCATTACACCGGATCATCACAGCTAGCTAGCTGCTACTGAGTGGCTATCGTGGATAACGCCCTTGTAAGCACCAGTTATCCTCGAGCTAGGCCCATTCCCCCAGCTAGCAAATGAAGTACATCAACTACAAGACCTCTCTTGCTAATTGGCCTGGATCCTTTGTCGACACAGAGCCCCGCCGATCCATCACGACTGGTCTGCTGACGTATTTCGGCCGATATGCTCTCAACCGGCCTCTGCGTCGTTGATGTCGGTGAAGATCCAGCTACCAGCCCTGGCCCGCTAGCTCTCTTTGAACGCCGTGTTTCCCGCTCACCTAGCGTAGTAACGACTACCGAGTGGCTCCCTGTTTCATCCATTGCTGCTCATTGGACCCTATGATCACTAGCCTACACAGCTGATGCCTGTTGGACTGTTCAATAACACGGTACTTCATTTTGTTTATCTGTCGGCCCCAGCCACGAACTCAGGCCCTGTGTGTAGCTAACTGACACTCTCTACCCATTCATCGCCATTTACCCGTTGTTGTTGTCTTAGCTGTTTACCCATTTTTGTCTTAGCCTTCCCAATCAACACCTGTGATTGCTTTATGCCTCTCTCTGTCAATATGCCTTGAATACTGTTGTTTAGGGTAGCTCTCATTGTTTTGTTTTTCTGCAGAGCCCCTAGTCCCGCTCTACATGCCTCGGTTAGCTCCCTTGCCCCACCCCCCACACATGAGGAGACCGCACCTAGCTAAACTGGCGCCTCCAGAGATGCAGCCTCTCTCATCGTCACTCAATGTCCAGGTTTACCTCCACTGTACTCGCACCCTACCATGCCCTTGTCTGTGCATTATGCACTGAATCTATCCTACCATGCCCAGAAGTCGCTCCTTTTACTCTCTGTTCCGAATTCACTAGACGACCAGTTCTTATAGCCTTTAGCCGTACCCTTATCCTACTCCTTTTCTGTTCCTCTCGTGATGTAGAGGTTAACCCAGGCCCTGTGTGTCCCCAGGCGCTCTCATTTGTTGACTTCTGTAACCGGAAAAGCCTTGGGTTCATGCATGTTAACATCAGAAGCCTCCTCCCTATGGTTGCTTTATTCACTGCTTTAGCACACTTCGCCAACCCTGCTGTCCTAGCCGTGTCCGAATCCTGTTTTAGGAAGGCCACCAAAAATTCTGAAATCTACATCCCCAATTCCAACATTTTCCGTCAAGATAGAACTGCTAAAGGAGGCGGTTTTGCAATCTACTGTAGAGATAGCCTGCAGAGTTCTGTGCTACTATCCAGGTCTGTGCCCAAACAGTTCGAGCTACTACTTTTAAAATTCTCTCTCTCCAGAAATAATTATCTCACTGTTGCCACTTGTTATAGACCCCCCTCAGCTCCCAACTGTGCCCTGGACACCATATGTGAATTATTTGCCCCCCATCTATCTTCAGAGTTTGTACTGTTAGGTGACCGCAACTGGGATACGCTTAACACACCGGCCATCCTACAATTGAAGCTAGATACCCTAAATCTCACACAAATTATCAATGAACCTACCAGGTACAACCCCAAATCCGTAAACATGGGCACCCTCATAGATATCATCCTGACCAACTTGCCCTCTAAATACACCACTGCTGTTTTCAACCAGGATCTCAGCGACCACTGCCTCATTGCATGCGTCCGTTATGGGTCCGCGGTCAAACGACCACCCCTCATCACTGTCAAACGCTCCCTAAAACACTTCAGCGAGCAGGCCTTTCTAATCGACCTGGCCCGGGTATCCTGGAAGGATATTGACCTCATCCCATCAGTAGAGGATGCCTGGTTGTTCTTCAAAAGTGCCTTCCTCGCAATCTTAAATAAGCATGCCCCTATCAAAAATGTGAGAACTAAGAACAGATATAGCCCCTGGTTCACTTCAGACTTGACTGCCCTTGACCAGCAGAAAAACATCCTGTGGTGCATTGCACTAGCTTCGAATAGTCCCCGCGATATGCAATTTTTACGGGAAGTCAGGATCCAATATACTCAGTCAGTTAGGAAAGCAAAGGCAAGCTTTTTCAAACAGAAATTTGCATCCTATAGCACTAATTCCAAAAAGTCTTGGGACACTGTAAAGTCCATGGAGAATAAGAGCACCTCCTCTCAGCTGCCCACTGCACTGAGGCTAGGAAACAGTCACCACTGATAAATCCACAATAATCAAGAATTTCAGTAAGCATTTCTCTACGTCTGGCCTTGCTTTCCACCTGGCTACCCCAACCCCGGCCAACAGCTCTGCACCCCCCGCAGCAACTGGCCCAAGCCCCCCCGCTTCTCCTTCACCCAAATCCAAATCCAGACAGCTGATGTCCTGAAAAAGCTGCAAAATTTGGATCCCTACAAATCAGCTGGGCTATACAATCTGAACCCTCTCTTCCTAAAATGATCTGCCGCCATTGTCGCAACCCCTACTACTAGTCTGTTCAACCTCTCTTTCGTATCGTCTGAGATTCTTAAAGATTGGAAAGCGGCCGCGGTCATCCCCCTCTTCAAAGGGGGAGACACTCTAGAACTGTTACAGACCTATATTCATCCTGCCCTGCCTTTCTAACGTCTTCGAAAGCCAAGTGAACAAACAGATCACCGACCATTTCGAATCCCACCATACCTTCTCCGCTATGCAATCCGGTCTCCGAGCTGGTCACGGGTGAACCTCAGCCACGCTCAAGATCCTAAACGATATCATAACCTCCATCGATAAAAGACAGTACTGTGCAGCCGTATTCATCGACCTGGCCAAGGCTTTCGACTCTGTCAGTCTTATCGGCAGACTCAACAGCCTTGGTTTCTCTAATGACTGCCTAGCCTGGTTCACCAACTACTCCTCAGATAGAGTTCAGTGTGTCAAATCGGAGGGCCTGTTGTCCGGATCTCTGGCAGTCTCTATGGGGGTGCCACAGGGTTCAATTCTCTGGCCGACTCTTTTCTCTGTATGATATGATTCTTTGGTAAACCTCTACACAGACGACACCATTCTGTATACATCTGGCCCTTTTTTGGACACTGTGTTAATAAACCTTCAAACAAGCTTCAATGCCATACAACACTCCTTCCGTGGCTTCCAATTGCTCTTAAACGCAAGTAAAACTAAATGCATGCTCTTCAACCGATCGCTGCCGCACCTGCCCACCCGCTAGCATCTCCACTCTAGACGGTTCTGACTTAGAATATGTGGACAACTACAAATACCTTGATGTCTGGCTAGACTGTAAACTCTCCTTCCAGACTCATATTAAGCATCTCCAATCCAAAATTAAATCTAGAATCGGCCTATTTCGCAACAAAGCCTTCTTCACTCATGCTGCCAAACATAGCCGCGTAAAACTGACTATCCTGCCGATCCTTGACTTCGGCGATGTCATTTTCAAGTTAACCTCCAACAGTCTACTCAGCAAATTGGATGCAGCCTATCATAGTGCCATCCGTTTTGTCACCAAAGCCCCATATACTACCCACCATTGCGACCTGTATGTTCTCGTTGGCTGGTCCTCGCTACATATTCGTCGCCAAACCCACTGGCTCCAGGTCATCTATAAGTCTTTACTAGGTAATGCTCCGCCTTATCTCAGCTCACTGGTTTACATAGCAACACCCACCCGTAGCACGCGCTCCAGCAGGTATATTTCACTGGTCATCCCCAAAGCCAACACCTCTTTTGGCTGCCTTTCCTTCCAGTTCTCCGCTGCCAAAGACTGGAACGAATTGCAAACGTCAAATTTGAAGGTTTTTTTTGCTCCTGTTGCTTTCTATCATTCCAACATTGATCAATTACACAATGTACTTTTAATGTAATCTCATCTGCAATCCAGGTCATTTGGTTATGAGATGAAGTACAGTGATAAGATATATGTTTTATAAATAAACAAAATATCTGACATTGTATTATTTTAAATGGTTGAATGCACAGTGATAGACATTTGGGTGACAACTAAACCAAAAATCTGACAGTTTTTCCATTGGAATTTTTCCATTGGAAGTTTTTAGATGGATGAAATTAAAGTGATAACACATTGGAAATTCACTTTTGGCTGTCTTTTTGAGTGAGTTAATAGGTTGTAATCTCATTGATCAACCTGTCAACCAAATATTAGCCAATTATCCACGTTCAAGTGACTTGATTTCCCCATTAGGTCCCTTCCCCCACATTAGGACTGATTACAAAAATAATTTACAGTAAGATATCCTACGGAAAGACTACACCTTCAGTCAATATATGTATATATATATGTTAGTTGTTGTATAGTGCTTTAGGTCTAGCTGTACACTGACCACAGTAGGAAAACACGACAGAAAGACAGCACACCATGGCTGCATTGCATAGAATTACATGTGAAACCCACATTCTCTAAACCCTAAGTCATATTCAAATAGTCCAGTATATGTAGTTGCTCAGCTAACATCTAGGCTACTCACAAGACATGTTCTGGCCAATGCTGAAAACAATGTATACCTGTAATATTTAGGTGTGGCCAGAGGAACATTCTTGTTAAATTAAATACCACTAGAAATAATTATTCTCTGTGGGCCATATGTTGAATGATATGAATGTAGGCTGAACCACACATCAGCTAATAGTTAGGCCTGCAGTGCAATGGAAATAGTCAGGTAAAAAATCACTCAGAAATACTCCCCTCTGCGAGTGAAGAATAGGGACTGGCTGGCCACATTCAAACAATATAAGAGAAACAGACTAAATTCCCACAATATACAAAGAGACTGCTGTTTCGTGAGTGAACTATTCTAATATAATAAATGCTTGGGATATATCCAGTACATAGAGGGGTATGTCGTGCAGAACCAAACGCTATGCACCTTCATCAGACATTGCCTACCTAAATAATATCATATCAGAACTAATCAACTTCGTACGCATTAAAGCATTCGTAAAAACAACCTACAAATAAGCAATGTTGCCACTCAGTGACTGTACATGTACTGTTTATTATGTAGGCTACAAATTCAACATTCTTTATGCATCATAATACAAACAAACAGCTTATTTACAAATAGGAACCCTTTGCATAAACTATATCGTGAGTTATTTTCCTTTCCTCCTTGTCCCCGGAGGTGGGTATCCAGCTACTGACAGTGGTGAATACAACTGCAAGAAGCCATCTGCCGGGCTAGTGAACTAGCAACCCCACCAGCTGCAGCCGCAAAACACCCTACTAAGCAGGACAGCATGCAGGTTCTGACGTCTGCGGCCACACTACGCTACAAAGCGTACTACACCCAAGAGCAGAAACAGTGAGATAGATTCAAGTTTATAGAAGCCGCGTGATTTAAAGACCAGTGTGGCGGATGAATTAGAATTAGTTGGGTAACATAGATAAATAAGATGTTTTATCTGCATAATATGCTTATGTGAGATACTTGTCATTAGAATGTATCCTTTTGGACTATAGTGTTGGCAGTTGCACTTTTTCCTCAGCTAGGGCTCAGTCACTTGGGGCCCAGAGAGGGGAGAGGTCAGGCTTGTCTTTCACATGTCCCTGGTGCTATGCAGAATATCAGAAAGGGAAGAGGACAGAATGGAACATTGTCTTCATATGTGAATGTGTCTTTACCTATTCTTAAACCATGTGAAGGGATGGCGTGACTAATGGGGAACCAATTACTTGTCTCCACAATGTCTGTGCGCCAGTCACTCCTTCCTTTTCCCATTGAGGGGAGGTGTATGGCAGTGTCTGGAAACATTGTAGGTCCTCTCTCATCTTGAGAGGGGTGGAACTGTGTGATTTTCAAGTGGGTCGCCCCTTCAAGAAGTGGTGGTGCTACTTCCTGTGGTTCTACGTCAACCTCTGCATCATCAACGCCTACGTCATCCTACGGGAGAGCCGCGAGGGCACCTCTCTGGCCGACTGCAACGGGAAGCAA
Source organism: Salvelinus namaycush (assembly GCF_016432855.1). NCBI lineage: Eukaryota > Metazoa > Chordata > Actinopteri > Salmoniformes > Salmonidae > Salvelinus > Salvelinus namaycush. Next base: position 7,259,425 of record NC_052324.1, on the reverse strand, counting down.
TTCACCCAGCGCCACTTCCGCTTCTGCCTGGCACAGCAGCTCATCGGGGAATGCCAGGGGGCGTGGAGCAGGCAGCACGCAAACGCCATGCAGACTTACCCATTGAGTACGGGCATGGGCTGAGCGCTCCCGCCGCTGCAGGAACTGCACGAACAAGGGGCTACGACATGAGAGCGTGTTTGGCTGCAAGATATGCAACGTTCACCTATGTAAGGGAAAGGGTGCTTCTCAGAGTTCCACAAATAATCCTGGATTGTTATTGTTTTTTTTGGGGGGGGGGGAACTATAATAGTTAATTGACTTTAGTGTAGTATGTTTTTGTATCTTTGCCTTTTTCAACAAAATTCCTTGCGTCAGTTTATATTCAATGAAAATATGATGATTTTATAAAAACAGTGAAGACATTTTTTTTTACTGTGGGAAGTTTATTTCTGCTTTCCCTAAATAAATGATTCCTGAAGAGGTTCCCTTTACTGTTTCACACAGTTAGTTCCTCAAGACTAAAACCTCTTGTTGGTAAATAAAAAGAAGGTTAAAGGGAATGAATTAAAGGTTGGGATTCAATCCAATCGGGGGTTATAGGCATAAAGGCCATTTCTGATTAGGCCGACATATGCAGCGTTTACTGTAAATGGGATCTGCGCAAACACGGGAACATTGTCTTTAAAAGCCGTAATGCCTGTAACTCGCGATCGGATTGAATCCCTGCCTTATAGAATTAACATTTATCATAGATTCATACTTGTTCGCTAGAAATTCCCAAAACCCAACACATACACACACGAAAAGTGGTTTTCAGACCTCCAAGGTGACACAGCTTGCAGCAATTACAGGGCAGAAAAATCCTGTGTATTTCCCAGCCAGCCATTTCACAGGTTCTCCCACTACATGACTACAGTACCTCACAACCATCTGGGAGCAGAGTACCCTGGGTCCAGGGTCAGTCAGCCCGTGCTTTTTAGTGAAACAGGTTTGAGTGGGGAGGCAGGGTAAAGTACAAACAGTATCCATTTCAGAGGTTGGGTCAAGCACAGTGTTGGTCAAATATTAAGCCTCCAATATTACTGCAAGAATAAGTTTAGAATTAGGTTAGACCATTTTTATCAAATCAAGGTTGTATTTATTTTTGCCAAAGCCACACACTACCTCTCTTTGAAATTGCTTTGACTAAAGCTAAAATTGACTCAAGCTACAGTACAATAAGTTGAAGCCTGTGTGTAATCATTGATGGAGCCTGTTTTCATAGTTCAGAACACCAGACCCCTGTGTGTCCTACTCCTGGGGTTTGGTCTCTGGCTCTCCCCGCTCCCTCCCTCTCTCTCTGCTGCTCCCCAGCTGGGAGAGGGTTAGTCAACTGGAAGCCCCTCCCGCTAATCCACGGTAGTCCCGTGGGGAGTCACCACGGCAACCCCGATTGGCGAAGACAGAGAGTCGCCAGCAGGTCCGTGTGGTTGTCATGGGTACTCTCTCTGGCTATGGGGTTGGCAGGCGCCAGAGGCCACACCTCCTCAACCCCTTTCCAAACCCAGTCAGGGCTGAAGCACACACTGTAGGCCTACACACGGCACACGGCTGACTGTCTGTTTCTGATGTAGCCAACTCCTACCATATCATCCAGGTTGCATGTTTGTTTCTGGTCCAGCCTTTTGAGAGATGATGCTGAAAGGAGAGGCTAAATCGCCAATTATTTTAGGTGGTGCTGCTTTATCCAAACGCACCTTTGTAGGCAAAAAAAGACACTAAATAATCCTGGGTAGAGTGTCTGTACATTCATCCTTTAAAGGGGCAATCAGCAGTTGTTACATACATTTTTGGACGTATAAATGAATAATAAAGGACCCATTACTCTTAAAGAATAGAACTTATAAATGCCTCGTGACCTTAGTTCAACTGTGGTACAGCATCGTAACTGTCACATCCTGACCATAGTGCTTATGTGTTTTGCTTGTTTTAGTGTTGGTCAGGACGTGAGCTGGGTGGGCATTCTATGTTGTGTGTCTAGTTTGTCTGTTTCTGTGTTCGGCCTAATATGGTTCTCAATCAGAGGCAGCTGTCAATCGTTGTCCCTGATTGAGAATCATATATAGGTGGCTTGTTTTGTGTTGGGGATTTGTGGGTGGTTGTTTCCTGTCTCTGTGTTTTGTCTGCACCAGCTAGGACTGTGACGGTTAGTTCGTTTGTTATTTTGTATAGTGTCTTGTCTTCGTGTATATTAAATCATGGAAACTTACCACGCTGCACATTGGTCCTCCGATCCTTCTCGCCTCTCCTCGTCCGAGGAGGAGGAAGAGCTAGACTGCCGTTACAGAACCACCCACCAAACTCGGACCAAGCAGCGTGGCAACGGGCAGCAGCGACAGCAGCAGAGAAAGGAGGAATGGACATGGGAGGACGAGCTGGAAGGTAAAGGACCCTGGGCAGAGCCAGAGGAGTATCGCCGCCCCAAAGTAGAGCTGGAGGCAGCAAAAGCGGAGAGGCGGCGTTTTGAGGAGCTAGCTCGGCAGCGGGAGCCGGATCTGGGTTACACCACTTGGGAGGAAATAGACAGGTGGTCGGTCGACCCAGGGAGAGTGCCGGAGCCCGCCTGGGATTCCATGGAGCAATGTGCAGAGGGATACCGGCGAATGAGGTTAGCACGACAGCGCGGTAGGAAGCCCGAGAAGAAACCCCAAACATTTCTTGGGGGGGGGGGGGGGGGATAAAGGGTAGTGTGGTGAAGGCAGGTAGGAAACCTGCGTCCACTTCCCATGCTTACCGTGGAGAGCGGGAGTACGGGCAGACACCGTGTTATGCGGAAGAGCGCACGGTGTCTCCTGTACGTGTGCATAGCCCGGTGCGGGTTATTCCACCTCCCCGCACTGGCCGGGCTAGATTGAGCATTGAGCCAAGTGCCATGAAGCCGGCTCAACATATCTGGTCTCCAGTGCGTCTCCTCGGGCCGCTGTATATGGCACCAGCCTTACGCATGGTGTCCCCGGTTCGCCAACACAGCCCAATGCGGGTTATTCCACCTCCCCGCACTGGTCGGGCTACGGGGAGCATTCAACCAGGTAAGGTTGAGCATGCTCGGTGCTCAAGGGAGCCAGTACGCCTGCACGGTCCGGTATATCCGGCGCCACCTTCCCACCCCAGCCCAGTACCACCAGTGCCTACACCACGCACCAGGCTTCCAGTGCATCTCCAGAGCCCTGTTCCTCCTCCACGCACTCTCCCTGTGGTGCGTGTCTCCAGCCCAGTACCTCCAGTTCCGGCACCACGCACCAAGCCTCCTGTGCGTCTCCAGAGCCCTGTACGCACTGTTCCTTCTCCCCGCACTCGCCCTGAGGTGCGTGCCCTCAGTCCGGTACCACCAGTTCCGGCACCACGCACCAGGCCTACTGTGCGCCTCAGCAGGTCAGAGTCGGCCGTCTGCCCAATGCCGCCTGCACTGCTCGTCTGCCCAGCGCCGTCTGAACTGCCCGCCTGCCCAGCGCCGTCTGCACTGCCTGCCTGCCCAGCGCCATCTGAGCCATCCGTCTGCCCAGCGCCATCTGAGCCATCCGTCTGCCCAGCGCCATCTGAGCCATCCGTCTGCCCCGCGCCGTCTGAGCCATCCGTCTGCCCAGCGCCATCTGAGCCGCCCGTCTGTCTCGAGCCGTCAGAGCCACCCGTCTGTCCCGAGCCATTAGAGCCGTCCGTCAGTCAGGAGCCGCTAGAGCCGCCAGCCAGTCAGGAGCTGCCAGAGCCGCCAGCCAGTCAGGAGCTGCCAGAGCCGCCAGCCAGTCAGGAGCTGCCAGAGCCGCCAGCCAGTCAGGAGCTGCCAGAGCCGCCAGCCAGTCAGGAGCTGCCAGAGCCGCCAGCCAGTCAGGAGCTGCCAGAGCTGCCTTCCAGTCATGAGCTGCCTTCCAGTCATGAGCTGCCCTCCAGTCATGAGCTGCCTTCCAGTCATGAGCTGCCTTCCAGTCATGAGCTGCCTTCCTGTCATGAGCTGCCCTCCAGTCATGAGCTGCCTTCCAGTCATGAGCTGCCACTCAGTCCGGAGCTGCCACTCAGTCCGGAGCTGCCACTCAGTCCGGAGCTGCCACTCAGTCCGGAGCTGCCATTCAGTCCGGAGCTGCCATTCAGTCCGGAGCTGCCATTAGTCCGGAGCGACCATTCAGTCCAGAGCTGCCTCTCTGTCCGGAGTTGCCCCTCTGTCCGGAGTTGCCCCTCTGTCCGGAGTTGCCCCTCTGTCCTGAGCTACCTCTCTGTCCTGAGCTACCTCTCTGTCCTGAGCTACCTCTCTGTCCTGAGCTGTCTCCTCTATCTAGGGGGGACCTTTGTGAAGGTTCCTAGACCAGGGTCGGGGGCGAGGGTTGCCACTCAAAGGACGCTAAGGAGGGGGACAAAGACAATGGTGGAGTGGTGGCCTCGTCCTGCGCCGGAACCGCCACCGCGGACAGATGCCCACCCAGACCCTCCCCTTGAGTTTTAGGTGTGCGTTCGGAGTCCGCACCTCAGGAGGGGGGTACTGTCACGTCCTGACCATTGTGCTTATGTGTTTTGCTTGTTTTAGTGTTGGTCAGGACGTGAGCTGGGTGGGCATTCTATGTTGTGTGTCTAGTTTGTCTGTTTCTGTGTTCGGCCTAATATGGTTCTCAATCAGAGGCAGCTGTCAATCGTTGTCCCTGATTGAGAATCATATATAGGTGGCTTGTTTTGTGTTGGGGATTTGTGGGTGGTTGTTTCCTGTCTCTGTGTTTTGTCTGCACCAGCTAGGACTGTGACGGTTAGTTCGTTTGTTATTTTGTATAGTGTCTTGTCTTCGTGTATATTAAATCATGGAAACTTACCACGCTGCACAATGGTCCTCCAATCCTTCTCGCCTCTCCTCGTCCGAGGAGGAGGAAGAGCTAGACTGCCGTTACAGTAACCCAAATTATAAACATGTTTTACTCCAATATCTGTAAACAAAATAAATGTAAACAAACACTATATAGCCTCAAAACATGGTTAAAACTACAGTATCATGCTGATATCCTGGACGGTCAGTCCTTGCATCCATAGCTCTGTCTATGGATTTGAGTGGTTACATTTCTCCAACCCCATCCCTTTTTTTACAGAAACAGGGGCTTGGAGTAGGATTTGTTATTGTTTCTACTGCCGATTGCAGGATGTCATGTTCTGAGGAACAGCAAACGCCCCACTTTCAGCATAACATTCCCACCTGGACCATACTGTAGCTTATAATACACAGATGACGTTCATTGGGATGAGTCTTGTCCTTTAGGCAGAACTGAGCAATTTCTGCTAGATGGTCCAGCTGCAAGGTCAAAAAAGGGCTAGTTCTGAGTCCTTCCTCTTTCCTTCATTATAGCTGATTGTTATTGGTCCAGATGTTCTGATAACGTTATGACTTTAAAGTGGATGAAGCGACATCCACGTTTTTTCAGTGCTGTGTGATTTACTATTTTGTTTCTTCCCACTTGGTTCTCATCCTGCCCCTACTAGTTCAATTTACATACTGTTTGGTGGCAAATACAATACAAGCAAAAATGATTGATGTACGGTTAAGATTTCAATATGATCTGTGGCCTAAGTAATATTATACTGTAGGACGCTGTAGACTGTAAAACGTAACTGTCAAACCACTAAAAAGTTTGAGCTTACTTAGAACAATACCATTGTTCAGTGTTTTTTCATTTCACCCCCTGCTGTCTTACAAACTAAAAACACAAGATTAGCCTTGAAGATTAGACATTATTTGAAAACATGGAAAAGTCCCGGTTTTGTAACACAAATATTCTCTCTCTCGCTCGCTCGCTCGCACACACACACCTTCCTCAGCTGAGGTGAACTTGAGAAAGAGGTACTGTGAACCTTTCTGCTGAGTCAGAACCCATGGAGCACTGAAGCCTGCGTGGTGTCCCAATTGCCAGATCTGAAGGTTTCAGTGTGCGTTTCAGTGTGTGTCTCTGCCTTAACATGCTCAGCTCTTTACATGCGCTCCTTCTGTGCAAAGAGAGATCCCAGGTTGCTTTAGGGGAGATGATTCTTAGGGAGGCAGGTATCCTAGCGGTTAGAGCATTGGGCCAGTAACCGAAAGGTCGCTGGTTCGAATACCTGAGCCGACAAGATGAAAAATCTGTCTATGTGCCCTTGAGCAAGGCACTTAACCCTAATTTGCTAAAGGGATGCCGTACTACTATGGTTGACCATGTAAAACAACACATTTCACTGCACCTATTTGGTATATGTGACAAAACCAAAATGTGTTTCTCTCTCCTAAGACAATATATCAAATATCTGTTTTAACTCTAGTAACATAACCAAGATGTGACCCTCAACTGCTGAAAAGTTATGATGAGCCTAAATGGTGATCCTGCACTCTTATGATAGGCAATGGTGCTCGATTGTTTGCCCAAACCAAATGTTGCTCTGCCCTGAGTACCCCTGACGTACCCACTCATGTGCATTTTTACCAGTCGGCTTATGTTGAAGGTACCCCCTGTGGATGGGCCAAGTACCCCAGGTATGTACACATACACCAGGTTGGAAACCATTGTGAAAGGCTTAGTATATGTAGACTTTATTACATGTGACAGGGATTATACACAATAATCAAATCTGCTTAGTAATTCACTTAGTATAAAGTATATAGCGTAAGTGTAAGTCACTTTATTCTTATTGTCTCTCATAAGAACATTGAATATAGTACTGTATGTAGTGTGTGGTGTAGAATGTAGTGTACTGTATGTTCTTGAGATACAGAATATTCCATAGGAAAGAGGTGGGGTAGTTTTAAAATGCAACAGTGATAACTTCATTATTGGTCATTTTGACCATAAATACTGGTATGTTAGGTTGAAATAAAAACCTGCACACACAGGGGTCTTGAGGGCCATCTCTGAGAGCAGGCGGGGAGACAACGGTCCTGCTGTTCCCTGGTGATTGACCTCTCACTCTCAAAGAACCATCTGGAATTATGAATGTCTATCGGGTATGAATGTAAGACCCAGATGCAGACAATGTCAAATGAACAATGGTTTAATAATCCAACAGGGGCAGTCAATAGACAGGTCAAGGCAGGCAGGGGTCAGTAAACCAAAGGCGGGGCAACGGTACCGGACGGCAGGCTCAGGGTCAGTGGCAGGCAGAGGTCAATAATCCAGAGGTGGGGCAAAAGTACAGGTCGGCAGGCGGGCTCAGAGTCAGGACAGGCAGGGGTCAAAACCAGGAGGGCGATAAAAAGAGAGACTGGGAAAAGCAGGAGCTGAGACACAAAAACGCTGGTTGACTTGACAAACAAGACAAACTGGCAACAGACAAACAGAGACAACAGGTATAAATACACAGGGGATAATGGGGAAGATGGGCAGCACCTGGAGGGGGGTGGAGACAAGCGACAGCAGCGGATGAACATCTGGGCAGAGGGATTGCTGACTTCCTCCTCTTGCTCAGGGAAGAGCGGAGGCTGATATCCCAAGGAACACTCTAAGGGAGAGATGTCCGTGGCAGAGCAAGGAAGGGTGTTGCGAGTGTACTCAACCCATACCAGTTGCTGACTCCAGGTGGTAGGGTTGGCGGAGACTAGGCAGCGAAGAGTCATCTCTAAGTCCTGGTTGGCTCGCTCTGACTGGCCCTTGGACAGGGGGTGGAATCCAGAGGACAGTCTGGCCGACAACCCAATGAGCGATAAACCCAAAACCACGGGAATCTGTGTGGATTTAATGAGCAGGAATTGAATGGTCTCGCTGTGATTCCCTGACACACGTAGGTTGATGCGAGTGGTCTTATAGGTGACCCGCCCACCCAGCGCTCTAACATCCATAGGAATGGAGAGGGGCTTAGTGGGGATGTTCAGCTCGGAAGCCAGAGTGGCATCCAAAAAACTCTCATCGGACCCAGTCAATGAGGACCCGGAGAGATTTGGACTGGTTTCCCAGCAGCAGAATGACATGAAAAAGGGGTGCGAGTAAGAGAATCAGAAAAGTTCTCCATATGGCCCACCAGAGCACCCGCTCCTACCCGCTCGAGCCTGGACTTTAACTGGGCAAAAGAACCCAAAATGGCCAAAAGTCTCGCAATACAGACAGCTCCTTGTGTTGATCCTGTGTTGCCGCTCCGCTGGTGACAGCCCAGCTCTGCCTAGTTGCATAGTCTCGGGAAACAGTGCCTCGGCCGTCTTGTTGACTCTCGAGGAAGGTTGGGAAACCTCGGGTGCTCTCTGCAACGGGACCGTCGGGGACGTCCGGGCTGACTCGGAGGCAGAGGTGGAATCCCTGGACGTGCGAGCGAAACTCCAAACTCCTCTCCATCTTTCGTTCCTGCAATCGCCCATCAATGCGGGTGGTCAAAGCGATGAGGGAGTCAAGATCTGTGGTTAACTCCAGGGGAAGATGGGCGACACCTGGAGGGGGGTGGAGAAAATCACAAAGACAGGTGAAACAGATCAGAGTGTGACATGTCACCTGAAGGCCCACAGACCACATCCACATGCCAATCAGTCTCTTCACTGTGAACAGGGGAGAGAGAGATATGCCTTATCTACGTGGTTGGATTTGTTCAATTAAATTGTATTACAGGGTTGCAAAGCCATATATCGCAGCATTTCCAGGAGTGAGTGAGTGATTGCAGGAAAAATATTACAAGACCAGATGTAAGCTACAGTAAAGCATCAAACACATCCGTTATCACATTGTACATCACATTTATATGTGTTATTTATCAGACTAATTCAGAGAGATTTAGATTAAGCAAATTCAACTTTAAAGACTTTAAATCACAAGTACACCCTATTGTTTAAAACAAATTGTTGTAATCACAGTGCTTGGATGAAAAAAAAATGTAAGATCAGAAATGAATCATTATTCTTTAAAAATCAAGTGGCATTCCTTAGTTGACAGGACCAATGAGCATCACAAAAGAAATCTGATTAAAACAGTCGGTGTTCTGTTACTTTGGAACAACTTTCTGTGGCTGACATTCCCATTTAATAGAGACCAGGTGAAATGCCTTCAAACCACAGTCAACAGCGTTAGAACTGTTATCGCAGATATTGTGTCATAAGGACATCTTTGGAAATAAGGGAATAAGTTAACTCGCAGAGTCAGGACATAACTGAGTCATCGTGTCAGTTACAGTGTTTAAAAAAAGTGTGATTCTGATATATTCTGGGAACCTGGGCCTGTAATAATAATAATTATTATCTCATAATGTTGTAATTTACATGGTAAATTTCTAAATATCCCTAAAATTCCTCCGTGATGAAAATATGAAAATTGCAATGCATTCTCTTCACACGACAGCACAAATCATTCTCTCCTTCTCTAACCGTATTCAAAGCCTTTCACAGAATGTTATTTGAATTAAACAAAATAGGTGCTGCTGCAAAACCGGTTGATCTGCTATCTGATCACTTCAAAATGCCTGGGTACACACAGGGATGGTGGTGCTAGATCACATGACTACTCTAATCGCTGTCATCACATTTCGCAGGGGGAAAAAATGACATCTTCACTTTAAACCTGAAAACAGTATGCCATCTTTTTTCAAAAAGCAGCATCAAATCCTCCTGCATTCAGAGCCTAAAACTGGTCTTGTGGTTATGTGTGTATCTCATCATAATATAGTCTGTACTCTTAACTTAAGTATGGAGCAGATGAGGAAGGAGACAGGGAGCTGTGGAGAGATAGTCAGCAGTTTGGTCAAACTTCGACAAGACAGATTGAGGTTCCCCTCTCACTTTAAAGGTCCAATGCAAGCCGTTTTTTTTAAATCTCAATATCAAATAATTTCCGGGTAACAATTTCCTACCTTACTGTGATTGTTTTTAATTAAAATGGTAAAGAATAAACAAAAACAGCTTCTTAATAAAGAGCAATTTCTCAAGCAAGAATTTTGATAGTGTCACACCCTGATCTGTGTCGTGGAAATTCAATACTTGGTCATTTCTTCAAACAATAATCTTATTTAATATCGACTAATTATTGCAATAATGAGGCTGGTCGACCCCCCACCCTTGAGTGTTGGACTGAGTAACCTAACCTTTAGACAAATGCAGAATAGTACATATAGCTGACACTAACAACGCTCAGTCATGGTTGGTTCAACCCCCCTCAAGCAGACCAAGGAGCATCATAAGCCACTCTGGGTTCATCCTGTCATTATCTGCATTAAAGTAGTTATTATAAACATGCAGAGATCATCCGTTCACCTAATCTGCCTCTCACAAAAACACAGCGGGTAGAACCAAAAATCAGACCAAATTGTCCATTGCTCGTGTTTCTTGGCCCAAGTAAGTCTCTTATTATTATTGGTGTCCTTTAATAGTGGTTTCTTTGCAGCAATTTGACCATGAAGGCCTGATTCACGCAGTCTCCTCTGAACAGTTGATTTTGAGATGTGTCTGTTACTTGAACTCTGTGAAGCATTTTTGGGGGCTGCAATCTGAGGTGCAGTTAACTCTAATGAACTTATCCTCTGCAGCAGAGGTAACTCTGGGTCTTCCTTTCTTGTGGCAGTCCTCATGAGAGCCAGTTTCATCATAGGGCTTGATGGTTTTTGCGACTGCACTTGAATAAAATGTAAAAGTTCTTGAAATGTTCCGGATTGACTGACCTTCATGTCTTAAAGTAAGGATGGACTGTCATTTCTCTTTGCTTATTTGAGCTATTCTTGCCATAATATGGACTTGGACTTTTACCAAATAGGGCTATCTTCTGTATACCACCCGTACCTTGTCACAACACAACGGATTGTCTCAAACGTATTAAGAAGGAAAGAAATTCCACAAATTAACTTTTAACAACTCACACCTGTTTATTTGTATTTCTTATCGATCCCCATTAGCTGCTGACAAGGCGGCATCTACTCTTCCTGGGGTCCAGCAAAATTAAGTCAGTTCATTCAATTTTCAAAACATAACAACACATTCACAGATTTCACAACACACTGTGTGCCCTCAGGCCCCTACTCCACCACATATCTACAGTACAAAATCCATGTTATCGTGTGTGTGTGTGTATGCATGTGTCTGTGCCTATGTTTGTGTTGCTTCACAGTCCCCGCTGTTCCATAAGGTGTATTTTTGTCTGTTTTTAAAATCTAATTTTACTGTTTGCATCAGTTACTTGATGTGGAATAGAGTTCCATGTAGTCATGGCTCTATGTAGTACTGTGTGCCTCCCATAGTCTGTTCTGGACTTAGGGACTGTGTAGAGACTTCTTGTGGCATGTCTTGTGGGGTATGCATGGGTGTCCGAGCTGTGTGCCAGCAGATTAAACAGACAGCTCGGTGCATTCAACATGTCAGCACCTCTCATAAAAACATGAAGTGATGAAGTCAATCTCTCCTCCATTTTGAGCCAGGAGAGATCGACATGCATATTATTAATATTAGCTCTCTGTGTACATCCACGGGCCGGGCATGCTGCCCTGTTCTGAGCCAATTGCAACTTTCCTAAGTCCTGAACAGTAGTCCAGGTGCGACAAAACCAGGGCCTGTAGGACTTGCCTTGTTGATAGTGCTGTTAAGAAGGGCAACGATTTATTATTGATATACTCCCCATTATAGCTACTGTTGTATCAATATCTTTTGACCATGACAGTTCAGTTCAATTTGGTCAATTGCCACATTATTTCTTACACAATTTTGTTGAGGTTTAGGGTTTAGTGAAGGATTTGTCCCAAATACAATGCTTTTAGTTTTATAAATATTTAGGTCTATCTTATTCCTTGCCACCCACTCTGAAACTAACTGCAAGTCTTTGATAAGTTGCAGTCATTTCAGTCGATGTAGTAGCTGACATGTATAGAGTTGAGTCATCCGCATACACAGAAACTCTGGCTTCACTCAAAGCCAGTGGCATGTCATTAGTAAAGATTGATCAAAGTAATCGGCCTACACAGCAGCCCTGGGGAATTCCTGATTCTACCTGGGTTATGTTGGAAAGACTTCCATTAAAGAACACCCTCTGTGTTCTGTTAGACAGGTAACTCTTTATCCACAATATAGCAGGGGGTGTAAAGCCATAACACATATGTTTTTCCAGCAGCAGACTATTATCAATAATGTCAAAAGCCGCACTGAAGTTTAACAAAAGAGCCCCCACAATCTTTTTATCATCCATTTCTCTTAGCCAATCATCAGTCATTTGTGTAAGTGCTGTGCTTGCTGAATGTCCTTCCCTATAAGCGTGCTGAAAGTTTGTTGTCAGTTTGTTTACTGTAAAATAGCATGGTATCTGGTCAAACCCAAATTTTTCCAAAAGTTTACTAAGGGTTGGTAACAGGCTGATTGGTCTGCTATTTTTTTTACCTTTATTTAACTAGGCAAGTCAGTGAAGAACAAATTCTTATCTTCAATGACGGCCTAGGAACAGTGGGTTAACTGCCTTGTTCAGGGGCAGAGCGACAGATTTTTACCTTGACAGCTCAGGGATTCGGTTGCAAGTCCAACACTCTAACCTGCTGTCCCAGGTAGCCTATTTGAGCCAGTAAAGGAGTTTTTACTATTCTTGGGTAGCGGAATGACTTTTGCTTCCCTCCGAGCCTGGGGGCACACACATTCTAGTAGGCTTAAATAAATAATATGTCAAATAGGAGTGGCAATATCGTCCTCTGTTATCCTCAGTAATTTTCCATCCAAGTTGTCAGACCAGACCCCGGTGGCTTGTCATTGTTGATAGACACCAATCATTTTCTCACCTCTTCCACAATCACAATGCTTGTTTTTCATAATTTGGTCAGATATACTTGGATGTCGAGTGTCAGCGTTTGTTGCTGTCATGGCATGCCTAAGTTTGCTAATCTTGCCAATGAAAAAATCATTAAAGTAGTTGGCAATATCAGTTGGTATTGTGATAAATGAGCCATCTGATTCAATGAATGATGGAGCTGAGTTTCATTTAGTTTCATTTAATTTCATTTAAGGTGCTACAAAGCTGTTTACTATCGTGCTTGATGTCATTTATCTTTGTTTCATAGTGTAGTTTCTTCTTCTTTTTATTCAGTTTTGTCACCTGAATTTTCGAATTTCAGTACGTTTGCCAATCAGTTGTGCAGCCAAACTTATTTGCCAGTCCTTTTGCCTCATCTCTCTCAACCATACAATTTTTCAATTCCTCATCAATCCAAGAGGATTTAACAGTTTTTACAGCAATTTTCTTAATGGGTCCATGCGTATTACTAACTGGAATAAGCAATTTAATAAATGTGTCAAGTACATTGTCTGTTTGCTCCTCTTTACACACCACGGACCAACAAATATTCTTTACATCAACAACATAGGAATCACTACAAAACTTATTGTATGACCTCTTAAACACTATATTAGGCCCAGCCTTTGGATCTTTGGTTTTCATCGATATGGCTACTATATTGTGATTACTACGTCCGATGGATTTGGACACTGCTTTCAAACAAATCTCTGCAGCATTAGTAAAAATAAGATCAATACATGTGGATGATTTCATTCCTGTGCTGTTTATAACTACCCTGGTAGGTTGACTGATAACCTGATGTCACCTGTCAGGGTTTCTTCCTGGAGTGTACTACCTGTGGTTGCCACTAGAGAGCACCCTTGGGTTTCCTCTAGTATCCAGGTGACCCTGATTGGGCTTATTGGGATCACCTGCTGGATGACTATTTAGGTCAGGACTCAATGGTTTGTTCAGTGTTCTCATTTGCCCGTGTGTTGTTGTCTTGCTATGAAGACCTTAAGTAAATATTCTGAATTTACCCTCACCTCTGCCTGCTGTGTTTCTCTGCGCCTGGGTCCAAGTTCGCACTAGCACTAATGTCACACCTGAACCAGGTTGCAGGCACTAGTTACAGTTTGAAGCTTTCTTTTGAGTGGGCAGCCTGATGAAAGCCAGTCAATATTTAAATCACCCAGAAAGTAAACCTCTCTAATGACATCACACACATTACCAATGTTATCCAGATACTGACTGTTAGCACTTGGTGGTCTATAGCAGCTTCCCACCAGAATGGGCTTTAGGTGAGGCAGATGACTTCAACAGTATTTAACATGGTATCCTCTCTAATCTTTACTGGTGCTGAATATTGGCATTTACATGTTTGATGTAAATGTTCTAACCTTGCATTGCTACCACTGTATCATCGAAGGTGTTATCTAAGTGAGTTTCAGAGATAGTCAGAATATGAATGTCATCTGTTACTAGCAAATTATTGATTTCATGAACCTACTGATCACTTTTCTTCTGGGTTGCTTGTTTTGATTGCTCAACACGGAAACTTAGCAGCACTCGATGTGCTCATGTTCTTTTTGCTAGTGTAGGGTGAGTTGCACACAGTGGACTTCCTCCTAGGGCACACCGGCTCAGTGCTAACAGTATAAATCGGGTTCGTAAGCACATGATTACTGCATACAATAAATGTAGGATCAGCAGAGGCATTCAGAGCAGCTAAAGGGACATAAATTATGTTACTTTTATTGTGCCTACCGACACCCCCGGTGTAATAATTTTGGAGCAGCTTAATTATGTCATTTACTTTCGCTCCTGGATAGGACATTGTTTTTACACTAGTAGAGGTCAAATTTCGTACCATGGAGCTGCCCAAAATCACGGCTGGCGAGAAGGACGAGGAAACCCGCCCACTCCCACGCTTCACAAGATTCAGGCCTCCGACAGATGGAAAAGCCCTGCTCAATCCAGAGCAGGGACGGAAGGTTGCCAATGTTGACTTCGAAATCGTAGTAGTAGGCACTGCGGCCGCAGACACAGGCAACCCCAGCGACGAAGGTGCAGGAAGATCAGGCTCCAGGACGGTGAAACTATTTGCTGTTAGTACCCCCTCCTGGCCTCTCGTTGGGAGTGTAGACTGCTTTGCGGGAGGTCGCTGATTGGCTTTTTCCTCATGCTGTGCTCCTTCGACTCCACTAGCAGATGGAAGAGCTCCGGGCAACACAGGCCAGTCATATAATGACAAACTACAAAGCGGAGATGCATCCAACAAGGGCGAACAGCCACCGGCGTAGAAAATGTAAACATTCCATTCTGCTTTTTCCCGAGTTTCTGACGTAGGCTGACGACCTGTGTGATGAAGGAAGCCATCTCAAGCCTATAATCCTTACCATCATTGGAACTCTGAGTGATCCGGTTTGTCCCGAAAACAAAGCGTAATAGATACAGTTCCTACAGAGCTGGAACCATTCATTTATTTCTCCAGACAGAGGGTTGCATTGCAAAACTCATCAGGTACCAACTTCGTTAGCTTGATGGCTAGCAGCTTAGCATCTCTGTCAAGCAGGCTTCAACCTGTCTGTTAAGCCGGATTCCGGGACAAGAAATAGCGGTCCTAGCTGTTAAAGCTAACAGCGTTGCAGAATCCACACAAAAACAAGTTCTGTATTTGTATTTAATGAACAGCGATTTTGTTTTAATAAAAAATAACAAAGCGAGTGTTTTCCATCATACAATGTTCAGCTGCGCACTATGATGATGTACAGTGGTTGCTCAACTAAACGTTTTGAGATTATGCTGTGGGATTTAGAGGTCATTTGTGGTTTAGTGCGGTACCCTGTGTCACTGCTTCATTTCTCCAGACCAGCGCAAGGTGGAGTTAGAGCACTGATTATGCTTTTGGGTCCCAAGGCGCTAATGTGTCTCTAACTGACAATGAATGGGCGACATCAACCAAATAGAAACTGAAAATTGTGCATGACTTCAAAATTGAATTTCAATGAACTGAATGATGAGGATGAAGGTGATTGAATTTAGAACAATAGTGTAAGAATTGCTATTCCTCTGTCCTACATGCGCACACCCAGAAAAATACTTATTTTTTTGTTACTACTCGTCAGTATTACTTACTAAAAGGTTTTTATTCTAAGAGAAACAAAAATGTTCAATTATATTCCATGATATTCTTAAAATATATGTGTTGACTGAATATAAGTGATGTCTGCTAAATAATTCAGTTGATGGCGCAGTAATTTAGCCTCGTCACCTACATAATGCTGAGTGACTAACTCATTCGTGGATGTGGATCAAAATAAATAAGTACCACCATTCTTTCTGTTAGTCTTTAATAAAGACATGTTTTGGTTATCCTGACTTGTACACCATGTATTATAGTCTCTAAACGGGAAAATATTACCACTGTCTCTTGCGCATGTCATTTCCCTTATGGATCCATAATGAATTACAATGGCAATAAATATCATTGAATGACAGAAATATTGGAACAAAGTAGGCTAATGAAGGTAAACAAATTGTAGCTTACTGGAAAATACTATTTCAAAATTAATGGAAGAGGCAAGTGGATGGGGGAAAATACAGCATTCAGAGGTCAAGACAGCGCTGCTCTGAGACAAGCATGGGGGCTGGTCTTGATAAATAAATGAGATTTTTCTATTTTCACTGAATCTCCATTTGGGTATTGGTTAGACTACAATTAGGGTGTGGAAATGTTAGGATTATTTTGCTCTTACTGCAGTACATTATGAGCTGGAGCTGAGAGGATCACCAACAATAAAGGTATTTTGGTTTCAGTGCATTTTCTTTAAAAAAAAAAATTATATAGCCTATCAATGTGTAGGCATACTGTGTAAAGAAATGATAATTGTGTACTAAAAACTTGAACGTGTTTTTGCAGAGTATACAACCATGCTGAGAACCATCCGTGGAGATCAGTGGACAAGGGCTGGAAAACGAGCCGCACCGAATAAACACATGGATCCACAGAATACCACCTGGGATGAATCCCGAGGCAAATGTGGCTTCTTCATCAACATCTTTATGCTTTCGTTAATAAAATTATACAAATACTCTCGCCAGCTTTGACCCATGCCTGGGCCTGCAGGACACAAATGTGTTTGTCAGACAAATCATTGGGTTGAAACTCCAGCACAGTACAAAACAGGAGAACACACATGGTTAATGTTCTGAAGAAAAAAAAATATTGGTCATGGCTCCCAAGTGGCACAGCGGTCTACCACACACACCAGTTGATCAATTGCGTGTGAATCTAAACCCACAGTTAATCATGTGCCATTCTAAGGTAGGCTATATTTTAAATACAATTTTATCAGGCCTACTTATTGCATCTGTTTTCTAGCAATAAAGTAAATGATCAAGTTTAATATTCATTAAGTCACAGCATAAATTAAACGTGAGCCTACACAAACGTGGACTATATAATCAAATTAAATAAACTAGTCAAGACCCTGCCATTATTCTTCTCCATGTTTACTTTTATTCAAGACAAAATACACCCAGTTCTCGCATTATTTTTCAACAGGAAAAACAGACTTGGTCAGAAACACTAACTAATTGTAGCTGACTGATTTTCAAGACCCAGCCAAACAAATGTAGAATAACATTCAATACACAAACTTAGGCTACAGGCTACATAAAATAACCTGGTAGGCCTACTCTGTAGCAAACAAAATCATTTGCATAGGCCATAACTGTTTAACTTGTTGCTTCAAAACAGGCTATATTCAGTTCGGCATAAATGAGTAAAGCTTTGCCACAGACATGTTTTTGTATGAATTAAATCAGGTAGGCCTACCCGTAGCTCAAAAGTTTGAGACAATTTTGTTACTGTATTAACTGAATTTCAAGGTTGCGTGTACATGCGCTTTGAATTCATGGCGACTATAAATACGGTTGGCTACGACGCACAGCCTGAGCGTTCATCATGCCGATAGAGAAGGCCTGTATGAACAGACATTTCATTTAGACGTTTCTCTCAATGATTTATCCCATTTATAACGGAGTGGGTGGGAAAGCTAGGACCAGATAGCAGCCTGCCAGCTAAGACAGGTTAGCACAGACTTTGGATTTTCACTGGCATATGAAGACTAACCCCCAAAACGATGGGCTAATGATACAAGAGCTGGTTTTATATGTATGCATTCACTAAAAGGAAACCAAGTCAGTTAGGAGACTCAAGACTAGTATACACCCAGCAGAGTAATTTAAATGCAAGTTGACAACGATGATATGTTAGCACTGACACCATTATCCACAATTCTAGCAACATCCTCATGTACCAACCCCAAACACTCAGAACTACAACCCAGTAAACAAACATCAAGTTTTGATCAACTGGAACCCATTGCACATAATTTGATGCTAAAACAAGTAGGATGCTACTAGCATAAATTGACCTACACTGAGCAAATGTAGCTTGAGTCAAATGGTAATTTAAACACCTTGACCCCTTTGTCAAAACTGGTTAAAGTAAACTCAGCAAAAAAAGAAACGTCCTCTCACTGTCAACTGCGTTTATTTTCAGCAAACTTAACATCTGTAAATATTTGTATGAACATAACAAGATTCAACAACTGAGACATAAAATGAACAAGTTCCACAGACATGTGACTAACAGAAATTGAATAATGTGTCCCTGAACAAAAGGGGGTCAAAATCAAAAGTAACAGTCAGTATCTGGTGTGGCCACCAGCTGCATTAAGTACTGCAGTGCATCTCCTCCTCATGGACTGCACCAGATTTTCCAGTTATTGCTGTGAGATGTTACCCCACTCTTCCACCAAGGGACCTGCAAGTTCCCAGACATTTCTGGGGGGAATGGCCCTAGCCCTTACCCTCTGATCCAACAGTTCCCAGACGTGCTCAATGGGATTGAGATCCGGGCTCTTCGCTGGCCATGGCAGAACACTGACATTCCTTTCTTGCAGAAAATCACGCACAGAACAGGCATTATGGCTGGTGGCATTGTCATGCTGGAAGGTCATGTCAGGATGAGCCTGCAGGAAGGGTACCACATGCGGGAGGAGGATGTCTTCCCTGTAACGCACAGCATTGAGATTGCCTGCAATGACAAGCTCAGTCCAATGATGCTGTGACACACCGCCCCAGACCAAAACAGTGGTCAGATAAAGGAGATGCTGTGCTACAGGACTGTTTTGCTAGCAGACTGGATTCTTCCGATGGCATTGAGGAGTACACCACATCATACGTACATAAACCAACCAGAAGTCATGGATTACAGGCAACATCCGCACTGAGCTAAAGGGTAGAGCTGCCGCTTTTAAGGAGCAGGACTCTAACCTGGAAGCTTGTAAGAAATCCTGCTTTGCCCTCTAACGAACCATCAAACAGCCAAAGCATCAATACAGGACTAAGATCGAATCATACTACACCGGCTCCGATGCTCGTCTGATGTGGCAGGGCTTGCAAACTATTACAGACTACAAAGGGAAGCACAGCCGAGAGTTGCCCAGTGACACGAGCCTACCAGACAAGCTAAATGACTCATATGCTTGCTTCGAGGCAAGTTACATTGAAACATGCATGAGATCCCCAGCTGTTCCGGATGACTGTGTGATCACACTCTCTGCAGCCAATGTGAGTAAGACCTTTAAACAGGTCAACATTCAGAAGGCCTCAGGACCAGACGGATTACCAGGACATTTATTGTATTTGTAACATGCGCCAAGTACAACAGGTGTAGACCTTACCGTGAAATGGTTACTTTACAAGCCCTTAACCAAGTTAAGCTAAGTTAAGAAAAAATAAGAGTCACAGTTTTAAAAAATAAGAGTTAAGAAAATATTTACTAAATACACTAAAGTTTAAAAAAAGTAACACGATAATATTGTCACACCCTGATCTGTGCCACCTATCTTTGTGATTGATTCCTCCCCCTTCCAGGTGTCGCCCATCTTCCCCATTATCCCCTGTGTATTTATACCTGTGTTCTCTGTTTGCCTGTTTCCAGTTCATTTCATTCATTCATACCTACCAGCGTTATTCCCCTTGCTCCTGTCTTGTCTATAGTGCCTGTTTTCTAGTTTTCCCAGTTTTGACCTTTCTGCCTGCCCTGACCCTGAGCCTGCCTACCGTCTCGTACCTTTGCCCCACTACTCTGGATTACCAACCTCTGCCTTCCCTGACCCTGAGCCTGTCTTCTGTCCTGTACCTTTGCCCCGCTACTCTGGATTACCAACCTCTGCCTGACCTGACTCTGAGCCTGCCTGCCGTCCTGTACCTTTGACTGCCCGTTTTTAAATGAATAAACTTTGACATTGTCTGCACCTGGGTCTTAGCTTCAAACCTGTTAAAAAATAACATGAAATAAATTAAATAAGTACAGTACCAGTCAAAGGTTTGGACACTTACTTATTCAAGGGTTTATTTGTAAAATAATAGAAAATAATAGTACAACACACTCCCACCTGGCTTGACCATCTCTGGGAAGTTTGGGTGTCAAATTGGGTGTCAAATGACAGCTAAGAGTCTATAGTTTTGAGAAATTAAGTTATATATGCAGTACAAAAAAAAAGTTTGGACACACCTACTCACACCTACTACTTTTCTTTATTTGTACTATTTTCTATATTGTAGAATAATAGCGAAGACATCAAAACTATGAAATAACACATATGGAATCACCAAAAAAGTGTTAAACAAATATATGTTATATTTCAGATTCTTCAAGGTAGCCACCCTTTGCCTTAATGACAGCTTTGCACATTTTTTATTTTACTAGGCAGGTCAGTTAAGAACAAATTTTTCTTTTCAATGATGGCCTAAGAACAGTGGGTTAACTGCCTTGTTCAGGGGCAGAACGACAGATTTGTACCTTGTCAGCTCGTGGAATTGAACTTGCAACCTTTCGGTTACTAGTCCAATGCTCTAACCACTAGGTTACTCTGCCGACCTGCACATTCTTGGCATTCTCTCAACTAGCTTCATGAGGAATGCTTTTCCAACAGTCTTGAAGGAGTTCCCACATATGCTGAGCACTTGTTGGTTGCTTTACCTTCACTCTACGGTCCAACTCACCCCAAACCTTCTCACTTGGGTTGAAGTCAGATGATTGAAGAGGCCAGGTCATCTGATGCAGCACTATATCACTCTCCTTCTTGGTCAAATAGCCCTTATGCAGCCTGGATGTGTATTTTTGGTCATTGTCCTGTTGAAAAACAAATGATAGTCCCACTAAATGCAAACCAGATGGGATGGTGTATCACTGTAGAATGCTGTGGTAGCCATGCTGGTTAAGTGTGCCTTGAATTGAAAATAAATCACTGACAGTATCTACAGCAAAGCACCATCACACCTCCTCCTCCATGCTTCATGGTGGGAACCACACATGAGGAGATCATCGATTCACCTACTCTGCAATTAACAAAGACATGGCGGTTGGAACCAAAAATGTCAAATTTGGACTCAGATTTCCACCAGTCTAATGCCCATTGCTCGTGTTAAGAAGTCCCTTCTTATTATTGGTGTTTAGTTGTGGTTTCTCTGAAGCAAATCGACCATGAAGGTCTGATTCACGCAGTCTCCTCTGAACAGTTGATGTTGAGATGTGTCTGTTACTTTAACTCTGTGAAGCATTTATTTGGGCTGCAATCTGAGGTGCAGTTAACTCTAATGAACTTATCCTCTGCAGCAGAGTTAACTCTGGGTCTTCCTTTCCTGTGGTAATCCTCGTGAGAGCCAGTTTCATCATAGCGTTTGATGGTTTTTGCAACTGCGCTTGAAGAAACTTTCAAAGTTCTTGAAATGTTCTGTAATGACTGACCTGCATGTCTTAAATGTCTTAAAGTAATGATGGACTGTCGTTTCTCTTTGCTCGTTTGAGCTGTTCTTGCCATAAGATGGACTTGGTATTTTACCAAATAGGGCTTTCTTCTGTATACCACCCCTACCATGTCACAACACAACTGATTGGCTCAATCTCATTAAGAAGGAAAGAAATTCCACAAATTAACAAGGCACACCTGTTAATTGTAATGCATGAAGCTGGTTGAGAGAATGCCAAGAGTGTACAAAGCTGTCCTCAAGGCAAAGGGTGGCTACTTTGAAGAATCTCAAATACATTTTGATTTGTTTAACACGTTTTTGGCTACTACATGATTTAATATGTTTTATTTCATAGTTTTGATTTCTTCACTATTATTCAAAAAAATTGAAAATAGTAAATCTAAAGAAAACCCCTTAATTGAGTAGGTGTGTCCAAACTTTTGACTGGTACTGTATGTCATTGTTGTGTTATCTTTTCACTCAGGTTCCCTTTATCTAATCTTAGGTTTTGGTTGAAGATCTGAGAATATTCAGTATTAAAAATATGCAAAAGTTGGAGGAAATTTGAAAGGGGGCAAATATTTTTGCACAGCACTGCTGTGTATCTTGCATTTCAGGATGTACAGTGAAAACTTGAACAAGTTGCATTTACAACTAGAGCAGGCTAGACATTTGTGCAGGCAATTTCCAGAGACAATTCGTAGACAACAATAGATTGTTGCAACAGTTGCAACTGGGCTTGCAACTGTAACAACTCGAAAGACCCTTCAGCTCTTGACACAGTACCTGAACAAGAAATTCTGGCATTTTGAGATGACAGGTGCATTTGGAAATACATTCTCATGCTTGATTGTGTCAATATTACTAAGTTGTGCTTTCATGATGAACTTTATTAATTTCAGATGAGATATAATAACATCAAGATTTTCTTCAGATTAACTACATTCTATTTTTGGTATTAAATCAGTGATTTGAAAAGGTTTCAAAGTGGAAGCATTCCATAATAATTCCTTTAATATACCATGTGGATCCCAGTAATCATGTACTTCTGTGTCATTCAAGATCATATACAATTTTGAGTATGAAATTTTATTACTGGTCTGTGTAACCATGCAGTACCATACTCCAGTGTGACCTTTGGTGTCACACATCTCTCAGCTCCACCATCTTCCTGCGGATTTGTTTGATGTCCTTTTGCAGCTTCTCCTTGTCCAGCCGGGCTTTGGTGTCACCGATCTGCCTCAGCGAGTCTATGGCATCATGGGTAGACTGGAACCCTGGCCGTCAGAGAGGTGGGGGATAAGGAGAGTCAGTCCCTACAACATGACTTACAGCCTTGTAGACTCTCCTATAGGCTCTGCCTTACTGCTGCTGCTGTGTGTTGAACATTAAGAACCTTGTCAATTATGCATTGTCCTCCCCTCTCTTTTCCCTTCCTTTCCTCTGAAGACAGAGTGAACGATTGAGGGGTCTGAAGCGCTAGCCTCGCAGCCTTATTAAAGCTGAGACTGAGGCGTGATTCATCCCTGGGTTTATTGCTAGTTTCATTTACTGAGCTGTCCCTTCGCCTTTTTCACGAGGGTTTCAGAAGCCCTGCAGAGTGAAGGCCTTAGAGCCAACATCAGCTCCTTGGGGAAATTAACTATAAACTGGGATCAGAAAATTGGCATTAGATGTCAACCCAACAACAGGCTGCCGTGCTTACGTCCGCCCCATGACTTATTAACAGAGAGATAGGGACATAGATAACATCGCCTCAACTCCATGCTTGAAGGCTTGGTGGAAGAGCCTGTTACATTTTCATTTGTCACCTTCCATCGGTTTCTTTTGATTTTGTTTTCATGTCACATCGAGTGGATCGATTTGACTAGACCCTGTTTATGGAAACCCCAATAAATAAATAGATATTTCACACGTTTGACTTACCTGATGTCTCATGAAAGACGATGTTTGTCACTGCTGTAACTATGCTTTGGTTGTGCGCTCATTGTCTATCTGCTCCAAAAGGCACCATTCTCAATTCGTTTCTGAGCTCAGGTGGCACTTAATCAGGCCTGCTTAATCAGAACAGGCCCAAACAACTGTGAGGTGTGTAATTTAACTTTGCCAAAGAAATTACAAGCTGAGAGCTCATTGCTAATGTAGGCCATTGGATCTAGGTCTTTAATGCACCTGCCCAGGTGTCCTATTTATCGTTCCTTCGCTGATCCCTATTGTGACAGTCATCCACACCATATATAAGTTATACCGAATACCCAGAGTTTTTCCTGGTAAAGGTCTCCTGTCTCTGGTATTGACAGTGTTCGTGAGGGTGTAAGTAGCGACCTGACTGGTAGTCCTGTTTGATCAGCTGCAGCTCTTCCCGGAGGCTGGTCTCCAATGTGCTGATCCTACTGTGGAGTTTGCTCTTCGAGTGCTTCACCCTGTCTCCCTGGTGCTTCTGTTCCAGCTGAATCTCTGCTCTCTCCACACGGACTGACAGCAGCCTGACCTGCTCACTGAGCCTCCCATCCACCTCCACCTGCACACACCCACACGCCTTACCATAGTCCAGCAGACAAACTGATACACACTAACACACATATATGCATACTACCATTTTGTCCTGCAGTAGTGACCGTAGCACCTCACTGCCATGTCTGTGTGTCTGTGCTGAGCTGCTTAGCTGTTGCTCTGTCCACGTCCTGAGTCTGTCTGTGTCCTCCCTCGTCTCCCTTACCACACCAGAGCTTCTGTAGGAGGAATATATATGTTATTGATGTTATATCCACATGCAACTGGGTACAGATTGTTGAGGATTGTGAACAATCATATACAAATCAAATCAAATTTTATTTGTCACATACACATGGTTAGCAGATGTTAATGCGAGTGTAGCGAAATGCTTGTGCTTCTAGTTCCGACAATGCAGTAATAACCAACAAGTAATCTAACCTAACAATTCCACAACTACTACCTTATACACACAAGTGTAAAGGGATAAAGAATATGTACATAAAGATATATGAATGAGTGATGGTACAGAACGGCATAGGCAAGATGCAGTAGATGGTATAGAGTACAGTATATACATATGAGATGAGTAATGTAGGGTATGTAAACATAAAGTGGCATAGTTTAAAGTGGCTAGTGATACATGTATTACATAAAGATGGCAAGATGCAGTAGATGATATAGAGTACAGTATATACATATGAGATGAGTAATGTAGGGTATGTAAACATTACACCTCACAAGAGTCACCTCTGAGAGTCTGGTTACGGATGGGGTACTGAGAAATCGGCCTAAACAGTTGCAGATTTTTTTTATCTCAGATTTAGGGTGTGAAGAATGTTCAGCATCTCACTTCTTATTAACTGAGTATGTTTCTATAGCAGGCCCTGCAGTTGGATGGGAGGAGGAGGTACCCTAAACTATGTTCTCTTGGGTAGTTGTGCCAGTGACCTTCTCAGCAAACAGCACACCCTTTGTTTTGTTTGGTCTGCAAGCCAAGCACTTCACTCTGCTGCACTCAAATGCTGCCTCTGCATTAGAAGTCCACAGCCAGGCTTTCCCCATTGGAGAGGAGAGACTTCGACACAGCCATCTGTCCACACTAATCTTAAATAGCAGAGGAAAGTCCCAAAAACAGTGCGGTGAAAGCTGCCACCTTGGATATGCCGAGTTAGCTTCCCACAAAGGCTTTCTGTGAGTTTTAGCACAATATACTCGATTACTCATCAATAACTGCCTCAAGGGTGTGAAGTTATGTCTTAACCCCTTAGCGTCTCAAATAGAGCATGGCTCATTCCTCTCATCGAGTGTTTCCTCTTGACAGAGTTTCAGTGAGGCAGCATCTAGGGTGGGTATTGGTGCTCTGTGGGTTGTGTACCTGCGTGTGTACGTGCGTGTGGGTGCTGCGTGCGTGTAGCAATGAAAATGTCACAACTACCTGAGGATATCTCCTTTTAAACCATCTAGTTCCTGTGTTTGAGGAGTGCAAAATCCACTTGCCACTTACATTTCACTGGATTGTTTGCGTTCAATTTTCTCTGGCGACTCTCTCCCACTCTTGCTTGTGCCATTTTTTTCCATTAATGTAATGACTGAGGACACGTTTGTAATGACCTGTCAAACGCACTTAGGTAATGGCTGAAATGGGCTCAATGAAATACATTGGCTTTCCGTTGCATCTATAGGAGCGCTGATGCGATTAACACATTGTCTAGAGACATTTTCTGCTCAATTGAAAAAAGTAATGATTTAATACAGTTGTAACGTTTACAAATTAGATGCGCCGAAATATGTATTAATTTATTCATGTATGCAACTACACCTAGTGTATATATGTGCAATTCCACACGACAGCATCCTTGTGGAATGCTTTCGACACCTTGTAGAGTCCATACACCGATGAATTGAGGCTGTCCTTACCAAAAGGGGGTACAACTCAATATTAGGAATGTGTTCCTACTGTTTTGTACACTCAGTGGATTTGAGCGCATTATAAGAAAAAAAGATACATTATACAATAAATGTAATACCTGAATTCCCACCAAAATGCCTGAAGTTCATTCATTATTTGTCCTTGCCAGTAAAATGTTTTGTGCTATACTGTAATTCAGCCATCTGATGGATTATAATTTGGAGTATCTTTATCCATTGTACAACTTGCATTCATTAAAATGTTTTTTTACAACTTTCAATGACCGTTGCTAGTGTGTGCGTGTGCGTGTGCGTGTGCGTGTGTGCGTGTGTGTGTGTCTGTTTGTGCGCATGCGTGTGTGTGGTTTGAAGGGGCTGGGCTGTGCAACATGATGTGCTTAAGATATTCATTACCTGTTCCTGGGGCCAGGCCATGATGGATTAGATACAGATGGATTACCTGCTTGGGTCAGATCTTAGTGTCTCCATTGTAAAAAACAAAAAAACTGGTGGATTCAACATTGACTAATGATTTTGCCTCACCACTTATAATGGCAAAGGTAGTGCATTTCACAAGGAAAGGAGAGAGCTATCTCTTATATTGCCGATGAAAAATAAGCATGTAAGACCAAGCTTCCTTGACGTAGGGGCTTTGACCGAGTTCCTTCCTGGTGCTACTACGTGATGTACTGTTATATTCTGTGGCATAGAATACAGCATAGGTACTAGTATTCGTACCCCCTTCCCCCCATCAATAGTATGATTAAGTTGTCTCTCTACAGGCTTTTTAAGGTCAGTGTCTAGGTTGTGTGTTAAAGGGGTTTACTGTAAGAGCACAAAACACACTTGTCCTCCAGGAGCTTGATTTGGCTGTGCAGGTCAGTCCAGCTGTTTCTCTGGTCGTGGGTCTGCTCCACCAGCAACACCTCCAGTCTGCTAACTGCCTGAGACAGCTGCACACACACACACACACACACACACACACACACACACACATACTTTTTAAATACTTGACTTGAATCCACCAATCAAATGTACATTAAAAAAGGATCCAAACATTCAAAGGTCCTTGTATGGACACTCCAAACAGACAGGAAGGCAGACAGACAGACGGACAGATAGGCAGTGTAAACAGTCAACTCAGCCTCAAACCTGGCCCCTGTGTGACATACACATGAAGAGTTTATTTCCAAAAACGCTATATTCTGTGTTGATGTGTGTGAAAAATATTACTGTTCTCAGGTTTTTTGTTAATAGATTTTAGATGTGTACGAAAAATGTATTTTTTTTGCAAAACGCTATACATCCATTGTTTAGCTGGACATCTGCTAAATGACAAACATTTCAAATGTAAATGTTTTACATACAAATCTCATATTACTGTATTGAATTATTATTAGAATTGTTTTTATATTGATGTCACAAATGTATCATTTGTACGAAAAAAAATGATGCAATGTAGTAATTTGTTACCTTTGACTGTGTAAAACCTAGCAGTACTACTTATTTATCTGAGAGTGAGGTGGATATATTGTATAGCAAAAAACATTAAAATGAACACAACTTGATCAACACAACGTGCAATTCACTGGCTAGATGCAATCATAACTGAGGCTGTTTTTGGCTCTAAAGGCCTTCATGTGTTTGTCAACCCCAGGCCACAATTCTCTAATACTCTTATTTTATGAGAATTAGAGAATTGTGGCCTGGGGTAATATCCTCTTTCACTCTTCGTCCAACACAAAGTCCAATCAGTTTTTGCTACAGTCGTCATCCCTACTATCTACTGTATGTATTCAGCAAGAGGCAATGTTGGTTCCTTCAGTAAAGGAAGCTAAAATTAAAGAATCCTTTATGCATCTTGTCGTGAAGTGCTTGGTCAGGTTGAGTCTGACCTAAAAGCAGTCCAGTTGTTCAGAACCCCCAAACCTTGATGTCCATCTCTCTCAGTCGCTCTCCCAGACCTGACTTGACCTCTGACAGCTCCTGTTGGAGCCTGGCGATCTCATGTGCCCTGTCGCTCACATCACCTGACAGCTTGGCAATGCTGGCGTCACACCTGAGAGTGAGACAGGGGAAGATAGCTGTCTTTACCGTTACAGTACAACACACTCCCACCTGGCTTGACCATCTCTGGGAAGTTTGGGTGTCAAATGAAAGCTAAGAGTCTATATTTTTGAGAAATTAAGTTATATATGCAGTACAAGTCAAAAGTTTGGACACACCTACTCATTCAAGGGGTTTCTTTATTTGTACTATTTTCTACATTGTAGAATAATAACGAAGGCATCAAAACTATGAAATAACACATATGGAATCATGCAGAAACAAAAAAGTGTTTCAAAATGTATTTTATATTTGAGATTCTTCAAAGTAGCCACCCTTTGCCTTGATGACAACTTTCCACACTCTTGGCATTCTCTCAACCAGCTTCATGAGGTAGTCACCTAGAATGCATTTCAAATAACAGGTGTGCCTTGTTAAAAGTTAATTTGTGGAATTTCTTTCCTTCTTTATACGTTTGAGCCAATCAGTTGGTTGTGACAAGGTAGGGGTGGTATACAGAAGATAGCCCTATTTGGTAAAAGACCAAGTCCATATTATGGCAAGAGTATCTCAAACAAACAAAGAGAAACAACACTCCATCATTACTTTAAGACATAAAGGTCAGTCAACATGGAACATTTCAAGAACTTTGAAGGTTTCTTCAAGTGCAGTCGCAAAAAACCATCAAGCACTATGATGGAACTGGCTCTCATGAGGACTGCCACAGGAAAGGAAGACCCAGAGTTACCTCTGCTGCAGAGGATAAGTTCATTAGAGTTAACTGCATCTCAGATTGCAGCCCAAATAAATGCTTCACAGAGTTCAAGTTACAGACACATCTCAACATCAACTGTTCAGAGGAGACTGCGTGAATCAGGACTTCATGGTTTTCTTCTGCAAAGAAACCACTACTTAAGGACACCAATACGAAGAAGATACTTTCCTGGGCCAAGAAACACAAGCAATGGACATTAGACCGGTGGAAATATGTCCTTTGGTCTGATGAGTCATAATTTCAGATTTTTGGTTCCAACCGCTGTGTCTTTGTGAGACGCAGAGTAGGTGAACGGATGATCTCCGCATGTGTAGTTCCACCGTGAAGCATGGAGGAAGAGGTGTGATGTGTGGGGGTGCTTAGCTGGTGACACCGTTTTATTTAGAATTTAAGACACACTTAACCAGCAAGTTAATAACCTGTTAATTCATATGCCTTGCAACAGTGATATATAGGCCTAAAGGCCGAGACAATAAGACACAGTGGCAGAATAAATTCAACCACACCTTTGATTTATCACAAAACCAGATAGCAACCTCTATCCAGTGAAGTCCACAAAGCATATTGCATGTACAGTAACAGACAGTTACATGACCTATAGCATGGTCAAGCAAGTTAATGTTTCTGCCATTTTTAGACCATTAAACAACTATTGATTTAAAACAACAAAGAGGTACCGCAAGTCATAAAGTAAATATGAACTGCCTCCACTATTCCAGCAACATTTCAACATCAAATCACCTCTGCTTTGTCTAATACAGTGACAACTAAAAGATACCAAAAACAATTTAGTCCAATCAGCGTAAGTTAAATATGATGTGGCTGTTCATGGTTCTGATTTCTGTGTGCGTGTGTGTGCGTGCGCGTTCCTGCAAATAGAATAACATGTTGACTCACCCTTCTTGTAGAGAAACACCAATTTCATCCTCCTTTCTTTCATGTTGACGAAACGGTCTATCACTCTGTCATTTAGTACATGCTTTTATTTTTTGTTGTCCTAGGCTACCTGGCTAAAACAATCTTGCTCCCTAGCCTAACAACGTTAGTGCCACATCTGCTCCTGCAATGCCCTCTACTGCTCATTCTGTGTCTCCTTGACCTGCTTCTCTCCTCTCTCTCTCTCTCTCTCTCTCTCTCTCTCTCTCTCTCTCTCTCTCTCTCTCTCTCTGTCTCTGTCTCTGTCTCTGTCTCTGTGTGTGGGCGGCTGCAACATGTTCCATGTTCCCACCAGCTGCAACATGTTCCATAATCAAGACCTCTACAAATACTCAGCCCTGCCACTTCCACGCTGCCAGATCGTAGTCTCTGCTCATTCAGTCTACGGTTCGAACCGGTTGTTACTATTCAGATCCTGTTGTGCCTGTTTCCCTTTTTTTTTTACACTTTTTGTCAAGGAAGGCTAGATGCTCGCTGGCTTCCCTTGGCTTAAATGCTACAGGCGGCAACAATGTCAGAGAAAGCAGACAAGGCGGACTGATCCAAGATGGCGGATTGAACACAGCAGTGTAGATCACCTCAAGAGAAAAAAGTAATATTCAATATCAGTAAATTAGACTAAATATTAGCACTTCACAAACTGGTGGGTAATAACCTTCAATCTGGATAAGAACACAAAACAAATCATAAGACTAGAGTAATGTATCAACAATATTACAAAAACAAGTAACACCCAAACATGGAGAGTAAAACAGGGGAACAAATCTCAAAACAAAAATGTGAATCTTCTACAGACACAGACTAATTCATCTTTTCACCACCGGGAATGGTAAAGGTCGAAACCGATCTGTTAAAATCACTAAATGACAAACTGGGCATACTTGAACTAGTCAGTAAGGATATAAAAGAGTTGAAGGCAAGCCTCGAGATGAGTGACGAAAGGTCTTCGACATTGGAGAACGACACAAACAAGCTGAAAGGGACAGTCAATAAGATTGAAACCAATGTTAATGAACTTAAAAAGGAGAACATCGTTCTGAGAGAAGCCTTACTTGACATACAGACTACAGTAGATCCATGAGAGAAAATCTGGTACTTACAGGTATCAAAGAAAAAGAAGGAGAAGTTCCTGAATGTGTAGTTAGAGAGTTCCTCCTTACAGCGCTTCAGATCCCAACCAAAGCTATCGACAAAATCCAACTTGAACGTGTACACCGTTTCGGACAGAGAGGGCAGAGTTATGAATGCCCAATCGTTGCCAAATGTGCTTTCTTTAAAGATAAAATAATGGTTAAAAGCCAGGGTAAAAGACTTGCTGACACGAAAATAGGCATGAATGCTCAGTTCCCGAAGGAAATTGCAGAATGTTGCAAAGTTCTGTATGCAATCTTCAAGGAAAATAGATTGAAAGGGAAATACGTAGCTCTCGTAGTCGATAAACTGTATATTGATAACCAAATGTTCAGACACAAAGACTACTCCATGGCTATTCTAAAAATTACAAAGTTCTCATAGAGGAGGCGAATAATGGAACACACAATACTAGCCATGGTAGGGATTGTAATAGTACAAAAAAAATAGATAGAAAAGCAATCTTCAAATATAACTAATTGGAACACTAAAGTACTAATTCAACATGGTGTGGATAAAAATACAGAAGACAGAAGGCACAGT
This sequence comes from Salvelinus namaycush, assembly GCF_016432855.1. Classification (NCBI taxonomy): domain Eukaryota; kingdom Metazoa; phylum Chordata; class Actinopteri; order Salmoniformes; family Salmonidae; genus Salvelinus; species Salvelinus namaycush. The sequence goes on along the minus strand of NC_052324.1, from coordinate 7,228,102 downwards.
ATGTGGGTATGTGTGGATGTATTGTGATGGAAGGTGTTGTGTGTGTTTTTTGGTGTTTGGGAAAGTGTGGCGTTAAGTGAGTGAGAAAGAAAATAGTACACTGCTCAAAAAAATAAGGGGAACACTTAAACAACACGTCAATCACACTTCTGTGAAATCAAACTGTCCACTTAGGAAGCAACACTGATTGACAATAAATCTCACATGCTGTTGTGCAAATGGAATAGACAAAAGGTGGAAATTATAGGCAATTAGCAAGACACCCCCAATAAAGGAGTGATTCTGCAGGTGGTGACCACAGACCACTTCTCAGTTCCTATGCTTCCTGGCTGATGTTTTGGTCACTTTTGAATGCTGGCGGTGCTCTCACTCTAGTGATAGCATGAGACGGAGTCTACAACCCACACAAGTGGCTCAGGTAGTGCAGCTCATCCAGGATGGCACATCAATGCGAGCTGTGGCAAGAAGGTTTGCTGTGTCTGTCAGCGTAGTGTCCAGAGCATAGAGGCGCTACCAGGAGACAGGCCAGTACATCAGGAGACGTGGAGGATGCCGTAGGAGGGCAACAGCCCAGCAGCAGGACCGCTACCTCCGCCTTTGTGCAAGGAGGGGCACTGCCAGAGCCCTGCAAAATGACCTCCAGCAGGCCACAAATGTGCATGTGTCAGCATATGGTCTCACAAGGGCTCTGAGGATCTCATCTCGGTACCTAATGGCAGTCAGGCTACCTCTGGCGAGCACATGGAGGGCTGTGCGGCCCCACAAAGAAATGCCACCCCACACCATGACTGACCCACCGCCAAACCGGTCATGCTGGAGGATGTTGCAGGCAGCAGAACGTTCTCCACGGCGTCTCCAGACTCTGTCACGTCTGTCACATGTGCTCATGTGCTCAGTATGAACCTGCTTTCATCTGTGAAGAGCACAGGGCGCCAGTGGCGAATTTGCCAAACTTGGTGTTCTCTGGCAAATACCAAACGTCCTGCACGGTGTTGGGCTGTAAGCACAACCCCCACCTGTGGACGTCGGGCCCTCATACCACCCTCATGGAGTCTGTTTCTGACCGTTTGAGCAGACACATGCACATTTGTGGCCTGCTGGAGGTCATTTTGCAGGGCTCTGGCAGTGCCCCTCCTTGCACAAAGGCGGAGGTAGCGGTCCTGCTGCTGGGTTGTTGCCCTCCTACGGCCTCCTCCACGTCTCCTGATGTACTGGCATGTCTCCTGGTAGCGCCTCCATGCTCTGGACACTACGCTGACAGACACAGCAAACCTTCTTGCCACAGCTCGCATTGATGTGCCATCCTGGATGAGCTACACTACCTGAGCCACTTGTGTGGGTTGTAGACTCCGTCTCATGCTACCACTAGAGTGAGAGCACCGCCAGCATTCAAAGTGACCAAAACATCAGCCAGGAAGCATAGGAATAGTAGCAATAGGAACTGAGAAGTGGTCTGTGGTCACCACCTGCAGAATCACTCCTTTATTGGGGGTGTCTTGCTAATTGCCTATAATTTCCACATTTTGTCTATTCCATTTGCACAACAGCATGTGAAATTTATTGTCAATCAGTGTTGCTTCCTAAGTGGACAGCTTGATTTCACAGAAGTGTGATTGACTTGGAGTTACATTGTGTTGTTTAAGTGTTCCCTTTATTTTTTTGAGCAGTGTATGTACATATGTATGTCTGTGAGCAGGGGTTGTGAGAGAGCTTTCAATTTTGTGCAGATGAGGGATATACATTTTATAATGAATTATACATCTAATTTATTTATTTATTGTCCTATCATGGAACTGCATTTTAAAATAAATTATAAATTGAATTTATTTATTTACTGTCCTATCAGGGTGGAACAACATTTTTTAAATAAATTGTACATCTAATTTATTTATTTATGGTCCACAACCCTATACCCTAGACACCAACCTGAATGACTCAGACACTAAAGAGAAGTCCTTATCTGTTTTATGGGCCTGCTGTAAGCTGCCTGTATGCAACCAAAATGCGGTCAGAGACCTTCTAGAGCAGCACCGCCCCCTCAAGATTCTGAGCCTGCCTGGCAGGGTTGGTCCTGCAAAGCCAGAGCCCCCTGATGGGAGAGCATAATACACAGGGAAATTCTCAAAGCTGCTAATGAGAACCTTGACGACCTTGTACGTAGCCGGTGGGGATTCCGGTGGGGTTCCCCCACCCAGGCAGTGGCAGTGCTGGCAACACTAGCTGTAGTAACCCATGAGGAGGGGGTCACACTCTGACATTCAGAGAGGGGGCATATTATTGTGGCCCTGGTGGCACAAAATCATCAAAGGTCTGACTGCACGGAGATGCTTGGGAATATGGTCACAACGGGGGACCAGCGTGTGGGTGTTTCAGGGGAAGGGGGTACATCTGATCTCCATCACCTAGGACGTGACAATGGTTAATCAAATCTCCCCATTTCTGCCCATTTTTGCTCAGTTTTGCAGGCCTTCTCATACAGCTGCAACTGTACATTCATTCGTAAATCAAGACCTTTCTTGAGTTGGGCTCTGGGATGGTGCAACTATTGAGCGTCTGAGTGTATGGTTGTTTGTGGGGGAAAGGGGTTGAGTGTGTATGAGTGTGTGTGTGTGTGTGTGTGTGTGTGTGTGTGTGTGTGTGTGTGTGTGTGTGTGTGTGTGTGTGTGTGTGTGTGTGTGTGTGTGTGTGTGTGTGTGTGTGTGTGTGTGTGTAGGTGTAGGTGTAGGTGTAGGTGTGTGTGTATCCCACAACTGTTGCGAGGAAGTAAAAGATGTTAGGGACAATATAGGAGGAATCACAGTAATTGTTTGCTGAAATAATAATTTCTTGCCAAAATTGTAATGTTCGTAATGGCAATCCTTCTAAGAGGTAACAATCCTTTGCATAAACGGCCTACATTACGACAAATATTAATTGATAATTATGGAAATTAATATAAACAGGATTTTAAAAATATATATATATATATTTTTTTTAATAGCTATATATAATACAAATTGAGGTGAGGGCGATGGATCTGCTTCTGTTCTGTGGGTGGCACTGTGTGCTCTTTTCGAAGGATGGGTCCCGATCTCTCCGGGGCCTTGGGATCCAGGGGGTCGGGGTAGGTCTGCCGACCACTGGGATGACAACCCAACTCGAGATGAGGAGGGGTTTTAGCGGGTGGAATAGTAGGGAAGAATTGGAGGTTTACTTAGTAGCAATGCAAATATCATGGTACAGCTATATAGACACTCAGTCACCATGTTACTTTTTAATGGTACATTTACAAACATACACTACCGTTCAAAAGTTTGGGGTCACTTAGAAATGTCCTTGTTTTCCATGAAAACGAAAATGAGTTGCAAAATGAATAGGAAATATAGTCAAGACGTTGACAAGGTCATAGATAATGATTTTTAATTGAAATAATAACTGTTCCTTCAAACTTTGCTTCGTGAAAGAATCCTCGATTTGCAGCAATTAACGCCTTTCAGACGTTTGGCATGTCAATTTGTTGAGGTAATCTGAATAGATTTCACTCCATGCTTCCTGAACCACCTCCCGCAAATTGGATTGGCTTGATGGGCACTTCTTACGTACCATACGGTCAAGCTTCTCCCACAACAGCTCAATAGGGTTGAGATCCGGTGACTATGCTGGCCACTCCATTTTAGACAGAATACCAGCTGACTGCTTCTTCCCTAAACACTGTTATTGCATAGTTTAAGCTGTGTTTTGTGTCATTGTCCTGTTGTAGGAGGAAATTGGCTTGGCACATGGCGTTACAAAATGGAGTGATAGCCTTCCTTCTTCAAGACCCCTTTTACCCTGTACAAATATCACACTTTACCACCACAAAAGCACCCCCAGACCATCACATTGTCTCCACCATGCTTGACAGATGGAGTCAAGCACTCCTCCAGCATCTTTTCATTTTTTCTGCGTCTCAAGAATGTTCTTCTTTGTGATCAAAACACCTCAAACTTAGATTTGTCTGTCCATAACACTTTTTTCCAGTCTTACTCTGTCCAGTGTCTGTGCTCTTTGGCCCATCTTAATCTTTTTTTTTTTTTGGTCAGTCTGAGAAATGGCTTTTTCTTTGCAACTCTGCCTAGAAGGCCAGCATCCCGGAGTCGCCTCTTCACTGTTGACGTTGAGACTGGTGTTTTGCGGGTACTATTTAATGAAGCTGCCAGTTGAGGACTTGTGAGGCGTCTGTTTCTCAAACTAGACACTGAAATGTAATTGTACTCTTGCTCAGTTGTGCACCAGGGCCTCCCACTCCTCTTTCTATTCTGGTTAGAGTCAGTTGGCGCTGTTCTGTGAAGGGAGTAGTACACAGTGTTGTACGAGATCTTCAGTTTCTTGGCAATTTCTCACATGGAATAGCCTTCATTTCTCAGAACAAGAATAGACTGATGGATTTCAGAAGAAAGGTCTTTGTTTGCTGATGCCCCAGATACTCAACTAGTCTAAAGAAGGCCCGTTTTATTACTTCTTTAATCTGTACAACAGTTTTCAGCTGTGCTAACATAAAAGGCTAATGATCAATTAGCCTTTTAAAATAATAAACTTGGATTAGGTAACACAACGTGCCATTGGAACACAGGAGTGATGGGCCTCTGTACGCCTATGTAGATATTCCATAAAAAAATCCAGCTACAATAGTAATTTACAACATGAACAATGTCTACACTGTATTTCTGATCAATTTGATGTTATTTTAATGGACAATACATGTTATTTTCTTTCAAAAACAAGGACATTTCTAAGTGAGCCCAAACTTTTGAACGGTAGTGCATATATATAGATATATATATTTACAAAAAATATATATGGAGATTTGAAATGATGCAGACAATTACATTGAAAAACTGTCATACTTGTTTGGGCCAGACAACATCAGATAGATGGCACTGTTTCCCTTGCTCGGATGCTTTCTCCTGTATTATACATTCAGCGTCTTGCTAATCGATGGAACATTATGAAACACAGATAGAGGAAAGATCCTTTTTTTTTTTTTACTTCTTGGTACATTTCTTGTGGAAGCCTAGCTTTCCTTGGCATCCATGAGTACATGCCATTGAAAGTCTATGTTTCAGTACAGTACAGTACAGTAATAATAAGTTGAGTAAAGTTCAGTACAGTCCTGTGCTGTACTGTACAGTAGAGTAGAATATAGTAGAATAGAGTTTAGTACAGTAGAGCACACTACAGTTGAGTACAGTATAAGGTACTGTATTGTATTGAACGATACTCTTCTGTACTCTACTCTACTATTCTGTACTATACTGTACTCTACTGAGCTGTACTTTGATGTCCAAACTTGTGAACTATAGACGTCTATGATTGGTTCAGATTTGGTCCGGTGCGGACCAACCAATTTTGGTATTTTGTGGGCGGAGTTCAGTAAAATAATAGCCAGTGTGTAGAATAATACTCAAATATGCAAAAGAGGATATCGCATATTTCATGTTTTGAATACACATTTACCCCAAGTGTTTCACCATGCGACAGATAATAATCACCACCTTCCACAGACTTCCACAGTAATTATGACAACTTCCAGAGTACGTCCTCCAACCTATTAGACCTTTCAGCATGAACTGACATGCTGTCCACCCAATCAAAGGGTCAGAGAATGAATCGAGTAAAAGCGGGGATAAACATATCTGAATTTGTCCAATAGAAACTCTAGTTTGCAACTGTTGGACTAATGATTACACCCTAGATCAGCTAGATGCAGGCAAGAGTGTGCAGGGCGCTATTGAATATGTCAATGTCTGTCACCTTGATTACTGAAATTTCTCCTGACCTGTACACCTACGTTGTAAACGTTCATTCATAGGCTAGGTTATAGCAACCTCATGATGGGTACAGGAAAAAGTTGAGTATCACGTAGTAGCCTAAACCTATCAATGTTACATTGAACTGGGTGAACGTATTATGAACGACAGTCATCCAATGTGCTGTAATCGAAATAGAAGGCCATGCTCATTAAAAAAATGATCGTTCACCTCGAATTAAACGGCACCGACCGCCACTGGTCTGACTGCTCTGTGTAGCTCTATGGTTCTTTTAATTGATCTGGTCCAGTAGTTCGCAACCTTTTTCCGGTTACTGTACTACCAACTGAATTTTGCTCTGTCTGGAGTACATCTGAAGTACCCCCCTCATGTACATTTTACCAGTAAGCCTATGATCTTATGAGTCTTCTCAAGTACCCCCTGTGGATAGGCCAAGTACCCCCAGTGGTCCTACTACCCCTGGTTGGGAACCACTGGCCACTGCCTTTTTATCAACACAAACAGTGCTTCAGTTGAATGTATTGTGTCATCACCTACTGTAGCTTCCCCCTTTGCTTTGTTACAAAGCACATTGTGGAGAGCAACAATGTATGAGGATACTTTTTACTGGTACTCTACACTTAGTTTGACTTGTTGACAAGAACAGTAGACAACCTGCTTATTAATGAATTGCCCAAAAGAGGTAAATAGTTCAAGTTGGAGAGCTTAAGGCAACCTTGGTAGACACTAAATCAACACAGCACTGAACAGCCGCTTCACTCCCTCCCTTGACGGTCCTCCCCAACCTCCATGCATGACACCATCTATAATCTAGACTGGGCTAACCTGCTGTGACCCACACACTGATCAAATACACAAACACACTCAACGCACGCACGCACGCACGCACGGACGCACGCACGCACGCACGGACACACAAACTTCTAAGAATGGGAGCAATATAATTTCCATATTGCAAATTGTAAAGTTCTGCTTTGCCAGGTATGGAAATGAAACAGACTTTCATGCAACCCATCATAACACTCATGAGTGTTATTGTTTGTGTGAGTGTATGAGTGTGTGAGAGACAGTGACTCAGTTATAGTAGATGCGTACCTGGCCACCCTGCCCCGGAGGTCTCCAAAACCAGCCAGGTTTTTGTGATCCAGACTCTGCATAGCAAAAGAGGTCCCAGAGGTGACACTGTCCCGCTGGGCTATCTGACTCTTCAGAACCTGCGGGGAGAACAGATAGAGGCACTGTCAGGTGGTATAGGCCTGTTGCTAGAGATCATCATCCCTCACGCACTACTCTCCTTTTGCATGGACAGTCACTCGCGGAACCATTCAAATGAGTTAAGCTCCGCTCACCCTATTCCACACGACTGTGCCCTTGCAGATAAACCAAAATAATATTGAGCTCCTGTATGACAGGTGTATTAACTTTATCACATCTCTTTTTCCATGTAGAGGAGTAAATTCCTGGCTCTGCCTATTGCTTCTCTCGCTCTCTCACACACACTAATTACCTCGTAATTTATAGTTTTCATTTCAGATGCAGTAACTGTGAATGGTGAACATTTTGTAAAAAAAAATACCCACATTTTGCCATGTCCCCTGTGTTTGTGAGGTCATTATTTCTGTGGAGGAAAATATGACTTCAGATACGGATCTATTGGATCTATATCTATTTCATGCGCCACTGTTATTACGCAATCCCTCTTCTAAGTGGCCCTGTTGGCAACCGCTCCAGAACTCGTTCAGGTTTATTGGATGTCGTTAAAATTTCTGCTTACTTATGAGGAATACGCCATGAGCCTGAATGAGATTCAGTGAGGCTTTGCCCAGTGCAGCATAATCAAATCAGCCTGATCCGGCAGAGAGAGAAAGAGAAAGACTCACACAGAGACACTCACAGATGTAGGATCTTAATTTGAGCCAGTTTTCTACAGCAGTAAAATAATCCTGCAGCAACAGGAAATTTGAATTATTGGCTGGACGGCTCTGGCAGGTCCTGGCTGGACGGCTCTGGCTGGTCCTGGCTGGACGGCTCTGGCTGGTCCTGGCTGGACGGCTCTGGCTGGTCCTGGCTGGACGGCTCTGGCAGGTCCTGGCTGGACGGCTCTGGCAGATCCTGGCTGGACGGCTCTGGCTGGTCCTGGCTGGACGGCTCTGGCTGGTCCTGGCTGGACGGCTCTGGCTGGTCCTGGCTGGACGGCTCTGAAGGCTCGGGACAGACGGGCAGCGCTGGGCAGGCAGACAGTTCAGACCACGCTGGGAAGGCAGACAGTTCGGGCAGCGCTGAGCAGGCAAGCAGCGCAGGCGGCGTTGGGCAGACGGCCGACTCTGACCTGCTGAGGCGCACAGTAGGCCTGGTGCGTGGTACCGGCACTGGTGGTACCAGGCTAAGGGCACGCCCTTCAGGACGAGTACGGGGGGAAGGAACAGTGTGTACAGGGCTCTGGAGACGCACAGGTGGCTTAGTGCGTGGTGCCGGAACTGGAGGCACCGGACTGGAGACACGCCCCATAGGGAGAGTGCGTGGAGGAGGAACAGGTGGTACTGGGCTGGGGCGGGGAGGTAGCGCCGGAAATACCGGACCGTGCAGGCGTACTGGCTCCCTTGAGCACCGAGCCTGCCCAACCTTACCTGGTTGAATGCTCCCTGTCGCCCGCCCAGTGCGGGGAGGTGGAATAACCCGCACCGGGCTATGTAGGCGAACCGGGGACACCATGCGTAAGGCTGGTGCCATGTAAGCCGGCCCAAGGAGACGTACTGGTGGCCAGATATGTAGAGCCGGCTTCATGGCACTTGGCTCAATGCTCAATCTAGCCCTACCAGTGCGGGGAGGTGGAATAACCCGCACTGGGCTATGCACACGTACAGGAGACACCGTGCGCTCTACTGCGTAACACGGTGTCTGCCCGTACTCCCGCTCTCCACGGTTAGCCTGGTAAGTGGGCGCAGGTCTCCTACCTGCCCTTGGCCCACTACCTCTTAGCCCCCCCCCCAAGAAATTTTTGGGTAGTACTCACGGGCTTTTCGGGCTTCCGTGCTAGACGCGTCCCCTCATATCTGCAGTTTTGGGCTTGATTCTCCGGTCTCCAGCCTTGCTTCCTAGCTGCCTCCTCATATCGCCGCCTCTCTGCTTTCGCTGCCTCCAGCTCAGCTTTGGGGCGGCGATATTCTCCTGGCTGCGCCCAGGGTCCTTTGCCTTCTAGGTCTTCCTCCCATGTCCATTTCTCCAAATAATTAAGCCTCTCCTGTTGCGTGTTCCACTGCTCGAACTTATGCTGCTTGGTTCTGGATTGGTGGGTGGTTCTGTTACGGTAGTCCTCCTCCTCTTCAACCGAAGAGGAGGAGTAGTGATTGAACCAAGGCGCAGCTTTGTGAAATGACATGATTTAGTAAAGACACGACCAAACAACTAAGACAGAAAACGAACTAGACTTGAATTAACTAACAAAATAACAAAACGAATGTGTAGACAAACCTAGACATACGAACTTACAATAAAACACGAAGAACGCACGAACAGGGAAAAATAGACTACACAAAAATGACGATGTACAAACATACCGAACAGTCCCGTATGGTGCGACAAACACTGAAACAGGAGACAACCACCCACAACGAACACTGTGAAACAACCTACCAGGCAACCCTTAAACCAACATAGAAACAGACAACATAGAATGCCCACCCAAACTCACGTCCTGACCAACTAACACATACAACAAACTAACAGAAATAGGTCAGGAACGTGACAACCGTAGGGGTGGTGCCAGGTTTCCTCCAGACGTGACGCTTGACATTCACGCCAAAGAGTTCAATCTTGGTTTCATCAGACCAGATAATCTTGTTTTTCATGGTCTGAGAGTCCTTTAGGTGCCTTTTGGCAAACTCCCAGCGGGATGTCATGTGCCTTTTACTGAGGAGTGGCTTCCGTCTGGCCACTCTACAATAAAGGCCTGATTGAGGTGAGTGCTGCAGAGATGGTTGTACTTCTGGAAGGTTCTCCCATCTCCACAGCGGAACTATGGAGCTCTGTCAGAGTGACCATCGGGTTCTTGGTCACATCCCTGACCAAGGCCCTTCTCCCCCGATTGCTCAGTTTGGCCGGGCGGCCAGCTCTAACAAGAGTCTTGGTGGTTCCAAACTTCTTCCAATTAAGAATGATGGAGGCCACTGTGTTCTTGGGGACCTTCAATGCTGCAGAAACATTTTGGTACCCTTCCCCAGATCTGTGCCTCAACACAATCCTGTCTCAGAGCTCTACGGCCAATTCCTTGAACCTCATGGCTCGGTTTTTTGCTCTGACGTGCATTGTCAACTGTGGGACCTTATATAGACAGGTGTGTGCCTTTCCAAATCATGTCCAATCAATTGATTTTACCACAGGTGGACTCCAATCAAGTTGTAGAAACATCTCAAGGATAATCAATGGAAACACAATGCACATGAGCTCAATTTTGAGTCTCATAGCAAAGGGTCTGAATACTGATGTAAATGTGTTATTTCTGTTTTTTAATTTTTATACATTTGCAAACATTTCTAAAAACCTGTTTTCGGTTTGTCATTATGGGGTATTGTGTGTAGATTTGTGTTAATCATTTTTAGAATAAGGCTGTAATGTAACAAAATGTGGAGAAAGGGAAGCGGTCTGAATGCTTTCCGAATGCACTTTATGTTTAACTCACTTGTCATAAGGCTGGTACGGCTGTAACATCGACTCATGTGACATGATTCCTCTTCATAACAGTTTTCTGTTTCCCTGAAAAGAACATATAACATTTTGTTAAGCATGCAAAACAGCGTTCACCTTGACAGATAACATGAATTCCATTCGCTGTCACAGTAAATGGAAATGGGGTCACGGGAGGTTGCTCTTCAATTCGAACACAAGACACAAGTAATGTTATTTCCATTAACCTTATCTCAACTCCCTTACGTAACACCGTACCTATTAACCCGTATGAGAAGTCCGTTATCCTCTGTAGTATATCATTTTATCACGTTTTATTCATCAAGTGAACTTACAAAAGAAAATGCAGGATACTTACAAACGAATGTCTGGTCTACAGTGTGTTGTGCTTAATGTGTTTGTATTGTTCACTTGGTTACTGCAGCAAAGCTGAATGGGGTGTGCCAGTGTGGACTTGGCAATGTGATAATGAGGGATTGATGTTGTGTTAGCACTGAGCTCAGCAAGCAAACCATCTTTTAACTTCCTCTATTACTTTAGTTGCTAAAGTATAGTCGTTTTGGCAATAAAGTGTAGTATTTCCAGTATTTGTGTGGTGGTAGACCAACAATACTTTTCAACGTGGATTTTTATTGAGGCTGGATTGTTCTGGAGTGCTTCTTTCACAGAAATTCAATTTAGATATGTATTCTGTCTGTTTGATTAGTTTCCATGTCTGTTGGCGCTCAACTATGGCCATCTCCTTCATTGAAAACTGCTGCTCTAGCAGAGCCTCATTAACATCTGTAAAAAGCCAATTACATATTTACAAACCTGTGCTAAAATGTCCCTTTCCCAGACTAAATGTTAATATCTACTCAGGGGAAATACTTTTAATTGCCCCAGCTGAAATGCTTGTGATTGTGTTAAGTGATTAAATTGGAACATTCTTAGTTGAGGATAACTTTCTTCTGCCCATATAATTATCTCATAGAGAAAGAGATTAGATGAACATACGAACCCATCCCTAAACCCAGTCAAACACCTCTGGGCCATGGCAGAAAGTTCTAGTGGAAGATGGTCTCAACACCAGTACACGCAACACTCAGCAGTGCAGATTTAATAGCTGACCTGGTGTCTCATTCCCTTGCCCTCCAATCGATGCCATGCTGATTAAAGTAAGACGACTAGCGCTGTGATTGATTTAGCCTATCCTCCAAATTAATCCGTCTAAGAGCTTCTCTTAATCTAAGATATTTTTTTATTAGGCTGTACTTTTTCCCCCCCAACATTCTCTTGAATTATTTACCCCTTTCCAAGTCTAAATTACTGTGTTGAAAAAATATCTACCTTCCTGAGTGATTTCCCCCCCCCTTCTCATTTATCCTATAGATATGTATGTTACAAGGGTGGAGGTACTGTACATCTATTCAGTGAATTACAGTAGTCATGTGATTTGGAACTGTGAGCTTATTTGTCTGTTTGAATGAATTGCTTGTGTGCTCTGATTGGTTGCAGTTGTGACTATGAAGAATGCACCTCCACCTGTTTCCTTAAAGATGGTGGTTCATTTTCCAGTGGGACAGGGGGAAAGACAGGGACCGAGCTGCTATTGTCTCCAAGTCCCCTGCACCATCCATAGTCTGAGAAACAACATTTACATGAGAGTTGAAGTTGTTCAATTAGACGTGGAGTTTGGATTAAGTACTTGGGGTGTGTTTGACTTTCAGGTGTCATGAGTTGTTTCATGAATGGATTGTGGCAGGGGTGGATAGGCAAAGTGCTTTAGCGGTTTATCAGATCATCTTATAGGGATCATGACCTACATAAATGTACATCCTAGTCCTTGGCCTGTTCCTCATTTACTGTCACTCAGATTGCACCATATACAGAATTCATGCTCACAATCCCCATTTTAATGCCATCATCTAGGTGTAATTGCAATGGTTGTGTGTGTGTGTGTGCCTAAGCTAGGCCTAAGCTTGTCTCCTTTAATATTACTTTTCTGAATATGAATATCATACACATATGCATTTATCGCTAAAATCTCTGACAGCTGAACCACGAGATAGACAACTATTGTTTTAGGAAAGTAAAAACCAATAAAACAATAAAGATTTTAATAGGCTACACATCAAAACACAACAAATATTATTTTGGGTAATTTGTTATGTCCAGTTTTTAATGGGACGTAATTATGGATCAATATGGCCTGTTTATTGATGGGGCTGGTAGAACCCATTTTGGAGGTTTCTTTCTCGCTCTCTTTCTCTCGGATCCAAACCACGGACCTTTCCACTGACCTTTTCAGAACGGGCGGGTCTGACTGTCCTCGGGTCCATTATGAACAGATCTCTGTTTTTTGAAAATGTATTTATGCATATCGGGTCAAGTGGGAAAGCCACAGATCCAACTTTTTGGACCCGTGAAGACCTCTAGTTCTGAGTCCTGCTTCCAATCCTTACATCAGACAATCCCACAGGATTACACTGTCAGTGTCTCTTTTTAAACAGGCAAGTTGTAAATGCAACAAGTACTGATATTGTATGATATAATAGCAATCTCAGCTTTCCAAGAAAACAACATTTAAGACATATTTTAGAGACTATTTATACAGAAAATGTGTATACAACCCATATAAACTGTATTTATGACTATATGACAATATTTTAGGTTAACAATCATTCTATTACACAATTTCTGTGTAATTGTTTTATTTTCTTTCACGAGTAAAAATCTGGATTATGCGTGCTCCCTTCTCTCAGAGAGAAAGTGCATTCATTCACAACAGAGGGAAGGCATCAAAAGGACTAATTTATTCGGCTAATATTCATTAAACGCACGCATGCACACGCACACCCCTCTTGCAAAATGAAAACAAAATCTGCTAGCCTTTGTCAATGGCATACAATTCATTATGAAACGCAATCAGAACATGTGATAATTTGAACCCACTGGTATGGGTTGACCAGGGGGAGGCGCATTAAATATTTTAATATGGCCAGTCAGTCTTACGTTCAGTTCTCTACTCTATCTCTATTGGAAATGTATATTGTAACTACTAACTACCAACGCATAAGTTATTAAGCGCTGTCCGCTGTCTGTTGAGGTATGTGTTTCCATCTGATTCTGACTCCAATAAGTGTGATGATTTTTCTGTCCATGCAGCCTGTGTGAATTTCACATTTATGGCAAGCGCAACGCTTCCGCTCCAAAATGTTACCGTTTGACCGCAACACACCACGTTTCTCATGAAATTCACACTTCAGGCGCACACATTCGCGGATGACGAAGACCCAGAAGACCTGCACGACCCCATTCGTCTTGTGGGGCTCATTGGCGCTGGAAATTGATCATAGTGGAAGTGCAGTATCTTCATTCAGCCAACGGTGACATTCACGACGCGGTGCGCGCAGACTGGCAGGCTGCTGTACCGGCACTATGGAGGAGAAAAACAAGGACGATAACGCCACGAAGGGACAGGAATCGATGTCCTATCAACGGAGGATGTGGAAGAATTTTCAAGAAAAAACCAAACCGTTTTTGAGTCCCAAATTGGTCTCTGAACGTCGCAATCCCGACGGTAAAAAGGAGACGGGGTTATGGATGTTTAAAAGGAAAAAGAAACAGTTGGACCGTGTCTTTTCGTCCTCACAGCCCAATCTCTGCTCTTCTACCCAGTCGACTTTCCCGGGCGACCTGTCACTCGGCGGTACAGCGGACCCTGGGAACAGCAGCACGGGGCAACCTATGCAACAGCTGCTGGGGGCGGATGGAGTGTCGACAAGCAAGCCAGAGCTAACGGGACACGAGTGCCCGAAGCTCATCGTCTCCCATTTAATCATGTCCCACCAGAAGAGCTCCTCTCTCGGCTCTGCATGCTTCGAGAAGCTGGTAGTAAAATCTGCGGACGTTGGAGAGGAGGAACAGCTCCGTAAAAACGCCAGTGATTCTGTGAGTAACCTGAAAGTAAACAAACGTGCCACACGTCTCCAAAAGCACCCCGTAATGATATGTGTGAATGCATATTAGCAGGTTGTTTATATATTTTAAGAAAATTGAAGAGGCTGTAGAAGTGGCAGTTTACGGACAATGACATTATGGTATGATGGACTTTCCATTTTGTGTGACCGTGAAAGCTACTAGGTGTCCATAAATTGCCTTCAAATCCCATCTCATTACTACTACACTGACACAAAATCTCAATTACAGTAGACCTACAAATTCACTGTCTGTAGCTATGGGGGAGCAGGGTTTGAACCAGAAGCCCTGCAAAACAAGACACGTGTGCACTACCCCCTGTGCCATAAAGGTCCTGACCTCTGGGCAGAGCCTGTAGTAGGAAACATCCTCAATTGTAACACCAATCTTATTAAATGTATTTTTTAAATGTTCTACATGGGATGCAAATTATTAACATTCAAATGTGCAAGTGGAGTCAGCTATAAATGCTACAGCAGTAAAATGTCATTCTAATGTACATAGACAAGTTCAATGTTTATTTGGCTGTAGGTTAAATCACGCAAGCAATGCGTGTGTGGATCTATCTGTATACTAGCCATCTAAATGAGCTAACTAGCTACCTTCACTTACCAGAAGTAGCTTAGACAGAGCTGACCTTTTTGTTTTGTTTTATTATTATCCAGTGTCCAGCAGGCTGGCACTGGTCATGCTGAGGAGTCTAAAATATTCTCAATCCCTTGCTGAATGAAAATCGCCCACAATTCCAGTTTTCATCCAGAAGCTCAAAGTAGCAACATCAAAGCAACGTTGTAACAATAGACCTGCCAGTGTTTTCAAAAATGTCTTCTCCTGCACGTCATCAGCTGTTGCACCCAGACAGACAGACAGACACACAGACTGACTGACAGCCAGGAGCCAATATTATTAACCGTTAACGACATGCATTTGTCAGCTAAATTACACTTTTATTCTGTATCACTCAACTCTAATTTATAATGAGTCTCGTTTGTAATGAGAGGGATATAGCTAGATATACATTACTGTTCAAAAAGTTTGAAAGTTTGAAAGTTTTGTTTTTGAAAGAAAAGCAGCATCCCGAAGGCCAGCATCCCGGAGTCCCCTCTTCACTGTTGACGTTGAGACTGGTGTTTCGCGGGTACTATTTAATGAAGCTGCCAGTTGAGGACTTGTGAGGCGTCTGTTTCTCAAACTAGATACTCTAATGTACTTGTCCTCTTGCTCAGTTGTGCACCGGGGCCTCCCACTCCTCTTTCTATTCTAGTTAGAGCCAGTTTGCGCTGTTCTGTGAAGGGAGTAGTACACAGCATTGCACGAGCTCTTCAGTTTCTTGGCAATTTCTCACATGGAATAGCCTTCATTTCTCAGAACAAGAATAGACTGACGAATTTGAGAAGAAAGTTCTTTGTTTCTGACCATTTTGAGCCTGTAATCGAACCCACAAATGCTAATGCCCCAGATACTCAACTAGTCTAAAGAAGGCCAGTTTTATTGCTTCTTTAATCAGCACCACAGTTTTCAGCTGTGCTAACATAATTGCAAAAGGGTTTTCTAATGATCAATTAACCTTTTAAAATTATAAACTTGGATTAGTTAACACAACGTGCCATTGGAACACAGGAGTGATGGTTGCTGATAACGGGCCTCTGTACGCCTATGTAGATATTTCATTAGAAATCATCTGTTTCCAGCTACAATAGTCATTTACAACATGAACAATGTCTACACTGTATTTCTGATCAATTTAATGTTATTTAGATGGACAATTTTTTTAATGTTCTTTCAAAAACAAGGACGGTGTATGTGTTGTTGATGTGTTGTTGATGTGTTGCTGTAGTCGTGGAAAGATCAAAGAAACACATAGAATGTGCCCACGAAAAATTATCAATAGGCCTATTGCGTCATAACTGGAGAAAATCTGCCCAGTACATTTGTAAACGAAGCTGCTGTGCTTATAATTATTAAAACCTCCATTTGTATCACTTTGAAGTGATCCAAATCGCAAATTAGTATTTTATCTATATATTTCAAAATATATAAAACCAGAAAAAAAAGGGTCATTTTATTTGGGACTTACTTAGTCAGGCTTTAACATTCTACACACGTGTCATACAGCAGTGAGATGCTACGCACCAGCTTAGCGCGGGGATGAACAAACTAGTTTAGTTTCAATGTCAAGTCAAACAGCAGTTACCTTGCCATCTACACAGCCATATTCCATCTCTGCAC